>NW_019392655.1:928203-1528203 GCF_000648675.2 Cimex lectularius
GTATATAAACACAAAATAGCAAAATCTCACTGGCACTCTCGACACGACACGCAAGAATGGCACAATTACACAGAAGACAAACACTTCGAGTGAGTAGAAATACTTTGATTGAATATATAAAAAAATATATTTTGCATTGTATAAATAAAGTTTTCCACATCCAAAATCTAATTGTTATATGTAAACAATGTTTGTAATTCCCAGGTCCTGAAGGTGATCCCAATAAAGATCGAAACGTTGGCACGATAAAGAACATAGCTATCATGTCAGATAGCTAAGCAGCCATCAAAGCACTAAGCTCAAATATGATTAGTTGAAAGATGGTGTTGAACTGCAAAACCAAATTAGTTACGCAGAACAAAGTCAGCCTCTGCTAGGTCCCAGGACACATGGGAGTAAAAGGCATCGAGAAAGCGGACACCCTTGTAAGGAAAGGAAATGCTACACCGCTGATGGGACTTGAACTCTTCTGTGGCATAGAAACCCACACTATCAACGAGTATCTCAGACAGAAGGACAAAAGAATCTCCTAACAAATTTCGGAGGAAAAGAAATGACAGAATGTGTCTAATGAGGCAGGCATAAACTGCGAATCCCAATAGGATTCTTAACAGGACACTGCAAGCTAAATGGACACTTAAAGAAGATTGTAATAATCCAAGACGGCACGTGTAGATTCTGCAAAGAGGCAGAGGAGACACCTACACACCTACTAACAAACAGCGGTGATACACTTGCCCGCAGGAGAAAGTGCTTCGGGATGTACAGTGTGATCATAGATTCAACCATCGAAACCGGGCCTACTAAGTCATCTACCTTGATGAAATAGGATTCAGCGGTGTGCTTTAGGCAGAGAAAGGGGGATACATAAGCTCTTAAAGGGTGCAGTATATTACACCCGAACTATAACATCTACATCTACTGTTACTACAGTTTAGGGATGGTTAGGGAAGCGAAGGATCGGACGACCTAGGCTAGACCTAGGGCGTCCCTCGATTGCGTGCAGCAGGTGTAGGCTGAGCTCGATAAGAGACCTTTTAACGTAGACAGTGCTCATCTAGGGGATGGGTAGCAATCCCACTATAATCCGAAACCGTTGTTGGGGCGTTCCCGGAAGTTTCTACGCTGGAGAAGCCTCTACACTCAGAGAGATAGAGTTGCCTTCTCTATCTAGGGAGTACGCGAGGGGGGGGACGGGCTGAAGTATTTCGGCCCGTTAGCCCCTCGCGTGCGGCGTACGACCCGACGCACAATGCGGGCCCGACCATTCGGAGTGGACAAGCGGAGAGCGTGGCTACTGACCCTTAGGGGCCGGGACACCACTACACCAATGCTGCGGCGGTAACACTTTTCCGTCGTATGCAGAAGTGCGTCAGCTCTCATCTTGAGAATCAAAACGTCCGATAAGGCCGTATAGACTAGGTACGGACGTTAAAGATCCCTCTTGTCTTGTTGACGATGAGTAATCGGGAACCCAATGTTACTACAGTGATGGATTACTACAGTGCATAACCATCTGTACTACGGGGTAACAGAAATGTTCCAAAATTCAGCCCCTGTTGCACTGGGAATGGATTCGTGGTGGTTTATGGTGACGCCTCTGGCGGGAACTTAGAGAAGAGGCTGTTTTCTATCTGTGACCTTCGCACGAAACTTGCGTATAACCATCGTTATACACCCGGCCTCACGGGATACGGCGGATCAGACGGCAGCGAATAAGCGTTGAGGTTTATGCTGAAAAGTCCCTCGAATACGTGAGTAGTGGTGGATGGGAACGGGTAGTGAATCGGTTGCTCCTACTCGAGCATGCTTTGCACGTAGGTGTAGGCTGAGCTCGATTGGAGGCTTGTACCATAGGCGGTACTCCTCTAGAGGGTGGTTAGCAATTCCACTTTAAACAAAACCGCGGCCGGACCGGATCCGGTAGTTTCGACGCTAGAGATGCCCCAATACTCTGGGAGGCAGAGTAGCCTTCTCTATCTAGGGAGTGCGCGGGAGACCAGGCTGAGGTATTTCAGTTTAGGTAGCCCTATGCCCGCAACATACGGTCTGATGCTTAATGCAGACCCTACTACGCGGAATGGGCAAGCGGGGAGCGAGGTTGTCTTGGGTCTTCGGGGCTGAGCCGCCTCTACACCAATGCTGCGGCAGTAACACCATTCTGTCGTATGTGGAGGTGGCTCTCATCTTGAGAATCAAAACGTCTGATAAGGCCGAATAGACTACGTGCGGATGTTAAAGATCCCCGTTGTCCTTTTTAGGACGACCGAGTTTTCGGGAAGCAATGTTACTACAGCGTCTCTTTACCCCCGGTCGTCTTGGAACCTTGAGTTAATTTTATATTGAGAGAGTGACCAAATGAGGAAAGGAGTCGTCAAGGATGTACACATTAGAGACGGAACTTTTTATCACACAAAAAGTCACACTTTGCCCTATTCTTCTAAGCAACGTGACGGAGAGTTATGGCCAAAAATCCACTCTAAAAAAGTCTTAAATTTAACTGAACCCCGAACTGTAGGGCTCGATCGTAACCAGTTGTTATGGAAAATATTCAGACTGTGGGCTCTAGACGCTGCACTAGGTTAATTTTATTCGTGCTCTCGTCTTGCGGGCAACATGCGAGATAAAAGAACAAAATTGGGAAAAGGATAGAGGATGTAGCAATATGCTGTTGGCATAAAATAAAATTAAGTAGATGAAAATTGGCTAGAGGAAATCGATATAAATTTGGGTCATAATATACTGAGTAGGTGCGGGATTGCAGAAGGAAAATCGTCTGGAAGCTAGCTGGTAAACAGCAAAAAACGGAAGTAAAACTGTTCAGAGACGAAAGAATAAACAAGTGAACTGAGTAGAACAAAAAGGGTAGACCAAAAGGATTAAGGTAATGAAAACAAAGTTTACGCAAATTTTCACGAACGAAGGTGGTATTTTCAAAAAGAAGAATTTCTTTCATCTTCTATTTTGTACGGTCTATTGTGTCTTGCTCTCTCTCAAAATACCACAGTAATATAATGAATAGGAAATACCCACTGCATTTAATTTATTTTAAGTTTAGTCGCATGCCTCGAAAATCGAGGACAATAGACTAAATACCAGGTTTATGAATATTGCGATCAGCTCTCCAATAGGATTCGGGAGAATTACAGGGGTAATAATGCGGACAATAGCTAATCAATATCTTCTCCTTGTCTCGGCGATGACTCATCTCGACGGCTAAGTGACCTAAAAGTAAGTCGGACACCTCATTGTGCAACCCTCATTAGGCCTCTTGTAATGGCCCACCCTAATGTCACCTAGCAACCTTCGGCTCCTCCGGCCGGGCAACAATTCCCTTTCAATCCTGTGATTACACGTCGGGGGGAAAGAGAAGATTTGATTGATTTTTAAACTTTTAACGCAAACTGATTCTTGAACCCTTTCAATGTTGGGGAAATTGAAGGCTTTTAGGTTTTGTTGTCTGATAAATTATTAGACTTTTTCGAGATCAAATTTTAGATAGGACACAATGAAGGCTTTCTGTACCATCTTCCCTACTTTACTAATAAAGTGTAATAAAATTTCAATGAATACATTTTCTCCTCGTGGTCAAACTCACCTAGTGAGAAGGTTTCGGAATACATTAGAATTGTGGATCAAGTGTTCTGTTTAATAAGGTTTACTGATGAATATTCAAATCTTTCTGTTTGTCTTAAACGTTCGCCTTTACCTGGTCATTCTCGAATCGTATCGAAAATGACGGACAAAAAGAGAAAACTAATAAGTGATTCTAGCAACAATACTCTAATTATTAGATTATTAGATTATTTGATCTTACTAATTCCAGAGCTAAAAATATAATAAATACCATGGTTAAAAGATTGTGGCAGTTTCGGTTGGCTGTATGGGTAAAGAAGGTCTCACGTGTCAAGGCACTCACGATTTTGTGGCCCTTGTAAGATGTGACTGGTAGAAAGGTCATCCTCACTCGGTTAAGGATAGGCCAGGGAAGGTTGACATAGGGACACTTTCTTTTAGGTCAAAGCCCGGCGTATGTGTACATGTATGTCCCATTTAATTGAACGGTGCAATTACTTGGTTGTTTCTGGAGAGCTCGTAGTTATGCCGCCAGATGTGAAAATGTTTCTTGAGCACGGCAGTGAGTATTGAGACGTTGATCCGATCCTTGGATGAAACAGGGTTGTTTTATTTTATGTGCTGATATTGCTGCGTGTTTGTGTTGAGAATGAATGTATTTATTGGCTTGATTGTGTAGTGTGAGATGGTCGATGGCGGAATTTAACTTCTCTATCAACCCTCAATTAGATTATTTATGTAATAGTTTGACGAAGGAATATCGAATACTCTACTACCTGAGAGTGAATAATATTTAAATAAGAAAAATGTACTTAAAGATGAGCGAACGTGTGAATGGCGTTGGGTTTAGGAACTGGTTGCTTTAGGAGCATAGGATAGCTAGCTGTTCATAGCTCAAGGAGCCCAACCTCGATGGCCGGACAGATAAGATCTGGGATCTATGAGCCTACTGGTAATTTTTTGTAAAAAGAATACAATTCTAGAATATTGTAAGATTTATTTGGAAGGACCTATGATTTAGATTTTTTGCCGGCTAACCACTATGGTCATTGCCAGCTCCTCGCACATTTGTTCTTCTCACGTTACTTTAGAAATCACGAAAATATGTATACTTTTCTGCATTTTTCATCACTTTTCTGCCATATACCTTTGATTGTTAGACGATCCATATGTTTATTAGTATTTCGCTCTTATCATGTTTATTTACCTTCCACACGCAATATTCCTAGAACACACAATCATATAAGATTTTAATCGAACCTATATTTAGTAAGTCTCAGAGTACAAATGACCCAGCGTACCCACCGCTAAAACTAACTGGGTGTAGGCTAGGTGAGAGTCACCTCACCAACCACTCATTCACGCCAGTAAATACGTTCATTCTGAAGACCGTATTTACAATTAAAATTGGCAAGACATCGTGCATTTTTATTGCCCAGTATTTCGCCTCCCTATCAAAATCCACTTATTCCTTAACCTAGCTAACCTAAGTTTTTGACAAATCTCGGAGTACTAGATTTTCCTCGGCAGACCATACTTAACCATTCGTGTTAATAAATACATTCACACTGGACGGGTTCAACGAATGCCGTCGACCCTTTCCTCACATCACTATAGATATTAAATTACCTAATTCGGTGGGCTGTACCCAATATTCCGTCACAGCCTCACCAACGCATGCTTCATCATTCGCGCTAATAGACACATTCATACATAATAAGAGTGGGGAATATAACGTGTGGTTGATTACATGTGTCCATCCGCATTTACTGATTTTTAAATACGCAATGAGGTTTTTCTTTATAGCCGTTGTCATGCCTCAGAACCCCCTCAGAACTTGATCTTCAGGCAGATAGCTGCTTTTAATAATTTTATTTTGCTTATTATAGGAGGTTTTTTACTGAGTTGTTTTGTGCATCTTCTTCTTTTATACGTTTTTAAATTGTAAAGAAAATCACAGGTGATAAAATTACATTCAACCCGTGAAATTTTTTTGCGCTGGTTTTTGGTCAACAAAGAGGCAATGCGGTTTAATCTGCCTCAGTACATGCACAATGTAAACATAAATTACAATTAATTAAGGTTTTTAGTTGAGATAAAAAAGTCAATGGCACGAGTGGGATTCGAACCCACGATCTTCGGCTAGATACGCCGCTGCTCTACCACTTGAGCTATCGTGACCCCATCCACTCGGACACTTACTTCCCATCTCAACCTACCTTTTGAATTTTGGCAAAAAGGAGGGAAAATTCAAAAGGTGGGGTTGAGATGGGAAGTTAGTGTCCGAGTGGATCGAGGTCACGATAGGTCAAGTGGTAGAGCAGCGGCGTATCAAGCCGAAGATCGTGGGTTCGAATCCCGCTCGTGCCATTGACTTTTTTATCTCAACTAAAAATCTTAATTAATTGTAATATATTAATTGGTCAAGCGGACCACGAAACTAGTGAATTTAGAAAACATAAATGTTGATTTGTTCAAGAATAGTGTACACTGATTAAAAGCCCCTCCAAAAACCCCAATCATAACTACAGGTTCTAAATTTTCCCTCTCCGAACATTTTTCACATGCGAATCCTTAATATTATTAATTTTTATGTAAACATTAAAAAGGCCATGATTGACCCTCATTCTGCAGATTGTCTTGCGTATAGATTTACTAATTTGTGTTATGGCGTCCAATGTTCGAATAGAAGAAGACAAAAATTTATTGACAAAAGTAATGGGTTGCAAAATAGTTACAATAAATTTCAAGCATAGCAAAATGGCGTATGGGTTTTAAATTCTGTTAATTATACTGTCGAACAAGATAACGCATCATGGAATGTTATTTATTGACAGAAAATTTTCAGCATCATGATATGAGTCTCATGTCATGATGTCGAAACGTCTGTTGATAAAGAAAATTCCATGCTGCAGTATATTAATTTTTTAATAGTGTCTATCCTAATTTTGTGGAACTCCATACTAAAATGTTGGATAGAAAATAAATTCTTTTCCACAATTGGGGTTTATTTTCATATTCGATGGGTCTGTATCTTCATTGACTTTTTAAAAATAAAATAGTTTGACGGTTTGTTACATATAAGTTTGAAAGTGGATGTCGATAACTATTGACGTGGCGATTAGTCTGTCTAGAATGGCCTGTTTTGAATGAAATTCTTAATATATCCTTGAGAGACTATTCGCCATAGTCGTCGAGATTTAACTTATAAACTTATATGTAACAAACCGTTAAACTACTTTATTAAAAAAAATCATTGAAAATGGTCTTTATTAGACCGAAACGCGCTGACAAAATTAAAGCCTATTTTGGAAAATACAGTATATTTCCTACCCTTTAATTGCAGTATATTGTGCAACAACCTACAGTATAAGTGACAGAATTGTAGAGAAATAAGCAAAAATATTAAAATATTATTTGTATAAAAAATTACATAATTAAAATCATTCCTTTAACTACACCACAATATAATTTATTTTACAATGGATATATTAAACAGAATTGCAATTTATATTAAAAATAAAATACATAAAAACAAACAAAATATAATAAAATTCGTACTATTTTCTTTTACACATTTTAATACATAGTTATCTTGAAATAAGAAATTTAAAAAAAAGCTTATACACTAATTTATTCAGAGAGTTACAACATTAATAGTTAAACTCTCTTAATTAGCTGTACCTGTATTCCCAGGCCTTTCTCGTAAAAGCAATTAATCGTTTGCAGCGCCGTTGCTGGACCAGCGCGTAAGCAACATCTCACGGAGAGGGAGCGATTCGGCCAGCAATGGGCATCACAAAGGAAATGACGAAGGTCTTCCCTGGCATTTAAATTGCACATAGAACATCTTTCCTCGGGTCCTTCCTCAACCAGAGCAAATAATTGAGAAATAGCAATTCTCCTTTGAGCTAGAACGACCAACTCAATTGGCAAAGATTCAAGCCAGAATCACTGCAGCCAAAAACAATAAATTCAATATTTGACTCTAAAAGTGTTTTATATTGAAGAAAGTGTTCAGACTGAGTGGCCTCTTTACAGGCTCCGAATTCTATGTTGTCCTATATTCTGTAAAGATGGTAAACCTGAGTCTTCAACTGGGGTATATTCTCTATGCAAAGATCAAACTCATAAGATTAATGCTGAGAAAGAATAGCCCAAGAATAAAAACTAAAATATTTTTATGTCAATATTTATAAATTAGAAGAGAAAAGAAAAAAATGTATTGTCCCTGTGAGATATTTACTATTGGGCGTCAAAACGGGGCACCGGGTATACTAAACCCGCATTTCTTGTAAGCATTGCAGAACTGTTGGTCTTATACGCCTCTTAGGGCACATTTATGACAAACAAAATTAATCAATCACCTACCTACTAAATCAGTTGTTAATTTTAAAAATATTTTTTTTAAATAAAAAGATAAAATTAAAGTTAAGTATTAATAACAAGTCAAGCCGCGAGGTTATAAACTAGAATTAATGTGTGGAAATTGTTCGGAGTGATTCGTATATTACTTTGGTTCCATTTTAATCCTAGCAATGTTTCCAGCTTACGTATCATTGTTTACATTTATTTTCATTTTATTAAAATTCGAATTGGATGATCAATAAATTGCCTGCATTTCCTTTTCAGTTGTCTGAACACCGTTGCACTGTACAGTTTTTTTTCACATTTTACCGTTATGGCTCCTAACTATTCAGGTGATGAAAGAGTCGATGGTCCTCGCAGGCATTTAAATTGCACATAGAACATCTTTCCTCGGGTCCTTCCTCAACCAGAGCAAATAATTGAGAAATAGCAATTCTCCTTTGAGTTGGAACAACCATCTTAATTGGCAAAGATTCAGGGTCAATCACTGCAGCCGAAAACAATAAATTCAATATTTGTCTCTAAAAGTGTTCAGACTGAGTGGCCGCTTTACAGGCTCCGAATTCATATATTCTGTAAAGATGAGTAAACCTGAGTCTTTCACTGGGGTATAATCTCTATGCAAAGATCAAACTCATAAGATTACTAAATTTTTCAAATTAAATGCATGTTGAAGTAACAAAAACCTTTAAAGTACAATTCCATAACAAACCTGTAGCTTATAATAAACAAAAATGCTAATAAACAAGTTACATTTTAATACTCAATGGTATCAATCATAAATTTTAGTAAGGTGGGGGCGGAGGGAGGTTCCTCATTCCGACAGAGAAAGTCTCTAGACCTTCAAAGTCATCGACAAGCCTCTGTCTCGATGGTCCTTCAGGCGGAGGTGGCGGATCTTATAAGAGATTGCACGCTGCGGCCAACAGCGAGATGGCACCTGCTACTGTAACAGTGCAGCAACCATTCTCATATGTTACCATCCCAATATTTGTCGGGTGCATTGGTTCTCATTGAATAATCTAAAGATCTTGTAACTAAATAACATACTCCCACTATTGTCACAACAGTCAAAACTGACCAAATAGAAGGCAAAGCATTTCTTCTTATAAAACGGAGAGACATTTTTGATGGGCCAATCACATTTAGTGCGAAACCGACCATGGAGTGAAATATACAAAGAATGCAGAGGATTATTAAAGCATTATTAAAACCCTCATGAGATTTAAAACTTCAGGTGTAACACAGTCAAAAACTTCATTTCCTGTATGGTACTGCAGATAGACAGGAACGATCTGCGTAAAGTCTCAAAATAGCCAAGGCGCATGAATTGGTACAGGCTGAGTGTATGCGTGCTGCTGCCCCAAATTTTGAACCAGTTCATTTTAAACAGGGCTGTTGACATGAGTATGACAGAAAAGAGGTGGAATATCGCTGCCACATGGTTCCTCTCATTATCATGTGGATATGCCCAGCGGTACCTCGGAGGATCTTCGGGGCTGTACATAACCAACAGGGGAAGCTAACCAAAACGTTTAAAATGGCACGGCTCGTTGAAAATGAAACATTTATCGAAGAGGCAAAAGTCGCCCTCTCAGCTAGAAAGACCGATTATCGATGACATCTGACAGAAAAGAAACAAGGGCCAGCAAGGCAAGTGGAACACAGAAGGACAGAACATTGAAGCTGAGAGCTCATAAGATTAATGCTAAGAAAGCATAGCCTAAGAATAAAACCAGACCCCTACGCCTTACCTCTACAGGATTTGTCAATCGATAACCGGAAAGTGAAACCCTCAAATAAAGTATAAAATGCAGGCGTAATGTAAACAAGAAATTGATTCAACGGAGGTTTCAATAATAACCATACGAATACATTAGGTAGAGAAAATATTTTTTTCATAGCGATTATATATAGTAACAGAATAGATATCCACATCAAATTATGCAACACAACACGCTATTACAAACATGGTATTTTGATTATGAAGGCACGTTGTTTTGTAAAAGAATTGACCAGATACTATCGAAACTTTTCGGTTGAGGCGATAAAGGATAAAGGTGAAGGATAAACGAGGTTTCTCCAAAATAATTCTATGTTTTTGCAATACCTACTCAGAACAACTATAAAACAATTTTTCAGTCGAATTCTGCCTACTACTCTATCTGAAGATCATAGACTTTTTTAGGTAGAGAGATGCCATTTTTCGCAATATTTTTCTAGTGTGTTTTTATTGTTTTATTTTAACTGAAGGGCTGGGATGTCGGTCATAAGCACAACATCATTTGCATAAAGATAAAGCCAAATTGATTTTCAGTTAGGAAGTTATTTTTGTTTAAGAACTATTCCAAGCGTGAAATTCCATTGTTCCGATACCAGTTTTTAAAGAGCGATTCCTTACTGGAACTCGTGTACTTGTCCCGCCAGTGTTTTTACATTATTATTCATTATTTCCTAAAAATCAGTAGACGGAGTTTTCACTGAACAAGTCTTTCTCTGGGTAATTGCTCTGCCCAAGGACTTTACACTTTCGTTCAACATTTCAAACACACCATTGAAGATGGAAAAACGCTAAAAATAAGTCTGACCGTCTAACCAAGATAAGTAAAAAACCGTCAACAATGATTAAAGTAAAATTGTAAATTAGTTTTGTCTTTATTTTTGTGAAGTGTTGAAGAATTTCTTCCTAAATTTGTTGTTAATTTATTATTGAATGGAAATCGTTTTCTCTAGTTTTCGCAGTTTTGAATCTTGATCGTGATAATATCAGTCCTGGCAAATTGTAGAATATGTCGGTTATGGTTAACTTCAAGTCCCACAAATCTCAGTCTTACCATTGTCTATGGTGCCCAGACAAAATTTCTACTTTAGCTTTACCAACTTTAGTCGGAAGTTCCTATTGGGAAGTTTTATAGTTCCAAATGAGGTGTAAAAAAATAAAATGGATAGAGAATTCAATAAAACGATTAAAAGAAGAATCCAAATAGTTTCATAACAATTAAAAATTATACTAATTAAAATAAAACATTGCGAGAAGTAGTTTTCAATAGACATTTGTGTGATATGAAGTTAACTTACAAAGAAAATGGTCATGGTTGGAGGGCATCATACAAATTGCCGAGAAGTCTTTGTTTTCCGACAGTGCTGATCTGTACTGAAATAAAAATAAAGTAAGATAATAAGATCACAATTTTCTAAATTGAATCGTTCCCAAGTTTCTTGAGAGTTGTTGAATTTTCCATGTGAATTTAGATACAGCCAACAATTTGTTCCGGCTGTTTTGTTTCTTTTAAGGACGGACCTAGCATCACCTTAAGGCTCGAACCGACTGATGATATAGCCACTTCTGATTAAGAACGTTTTTAAAAAGAAGGAAACGGAGATAAAGCCATGTGATATCTTGAACAATACAATCTACTTTATCGCTTAATCACATTATATAAAGTAACAAGCTTATTCCATGACAGTAGTGTTCCCAACAAGACCGGCATCAGTACGATAAATTCCTCTGCACTTAGCCAAAATTAACCATCGACTCTTTCATCACCTGAATAGTTAGGATCCATAACGGTAAAATGTGAAAATAACTATACAGTGCAAAGGTGTTCAGACCACTGAAAAGGAAAAGCAGGCAATTTATTGATCATCCAATTCGAATTTTAATAAAATGACAATAAATGTCAAACAGTGATCGTAACCTGGAAACATTGCAAATGGAACCAAAGTAATATTCGAATCACTCCGAACAATTTCCACATAGTAATTCTAGTTTATAACCTCGCGGCTTGACTTGTTTTATCTTTTTATCTTTTGGTTTAAAAAAAATATTTTTAAAGTTAACAACTGATTTAGTAGGTAGGTGATTGATTAATTTTGTTTCCTAAATGTGCCCTAAGAGGCGCATAGGACCAACAGTTCTGCAACGCTTACAAGATATGCCGGTTTAGTATACCCGGTGCCCAGTTTTGACGCCCAATAGTAAATATCTCTTCACAGGGACAATACATTTTTTTCTTTTTTCTTCTAATTTATAAATATGTGCCATACAAATGATTAAATATGATTGTAAAAAAGCAAAACAAAAAATAATAAACATAACACATAACAAGTTAATAGTAATTAAGTTTAAATTCATATAATTATCTGTATTCAAAGAAAGTAAGGTAGGACGATGCATTTTTAAATTATTTAATGAATCATTACCTAAACAAACATGACATCAGTTTATTTTAATTTCATAAACTTTAATTTTTTCGGGGCATATTTTAATAAAAAAGCCAAAAATGTCAATTTCGGACTTGTAATATGCAGTTGTAGTATTATGTGTACTTTACAATTAATTAAGGTTTTTAGTCGAGATGAAAAAAAGTTAATAGCACGAGAGGGATTCGAACCCACTACCTTATGAGTTTTCCCTCCTTTTGCCATTTTTCAAGAGCAGCGGCGTAACTAGCCGAAGATCGTGGGTTCGAATCCCGTTCGTGCCATTGACTTTTTTATCTCAACTGAAAACCTTAATTAATTATAATATATTAATTGGTCAAGCGGACCACGAAATAGTGAATTTAGTATAAAAAAGTTGTGTCTAGATTTAAATGAACGATACAAAATAATCATTAAAACTGAAATAACAATAAATACAGAAAGCAAATCAATAGTCGATAACTGGGAAAATGATCCTAATCAGGTTATAAAGTTTCTTTCGGAAATAATTGTGTGCTGTATCATGAGGGATACATTGTCGAGTTAAAAGGATCGATAACGTTTGTCCTAAGAACTCTATTTTGCACACATGCTCGATTTATTGCCTCAGTGATACGTGTGGTAATATAGACTCTTGGTCATTAATTTTGTTTAAGGCAAGGAAAGGAGAAAGAGCTCTAACAGAAAGATCGCTGGATTTTCCATTTTTTAATCAATAAATCTAGAACAAACGAGTTAATTAATCTTCTGGTATCAAAAGAGGTGTGATAGCAACGTTGGGTCTCTGACGTATTTGTTGAACTGGCCTTTTCGTCGAATTACAAGGACGACGGTAACTATTAGTCGTAATTAGAACAGCCGAAGGACGTCAATTAGTCACTGTTGTTAGTTTTGCTCCAGGCTGCCGGCATCACCGGCCAAGTCGACAAGCTATGCTCATTTGTTATCATTATTGTTTACTTATTATTAATTGTTGGATTTTTTCCAGTTTTTAAATAGGTCCTTTTCGGAAGAGATTTTCAAACGTGAAAACCGCCTCCCCCAAGAACAATTATGCCTTTGGCTTCCCAGTCAAATTTAATAAATTCTCTCTCTAGTAAATTAACGAACGGCGTCAGAGATAATGGGTAAACTTATACTCCAGATATTTTGATATATTGCGTTTTAAATCGTTAATCCATGCAATTTACGCGATACGCTGTTATTGAAGTTTTAGTAAAAAATAAAGAAAGAAAAACACTTTCCTTACTAACAAACGTTTTAATAAAATTAAAACTTCATTTCTGCTATCAAACCTATTGTGTCTAGAAATATTTAAGCTTAACAAATCTCTAAATCATTGTTTTGCTTGAGCAAAGCACCAAATCAAATTTTCTTGTTTACAATCTAATACGATTTCTTCTTTTTATTTATGTTATTATTTGATTACGTAAGGTGTTGCTGAAATTGTCCATGAGACTATAAAAATAGCACCTACCCGAGGATGTTTCTAGTAGTAGATAATCAAATCACAGAGCGTAGCATACCATACGTTACGAAGGTGACATCCTTGAAGAGGAATTTTTTTTTCACTCTTTTCATTCAAATTCACCGAACATTGTAGTAAAACGATTTAAATATCATCCCTATGAAAACCCTTATTCTTCACAAGAAGAAAGGAGAAAAAGCCCAAAAGTATTATTTTCTTCATTCTTGGGGAAAGTGTATTACATTTTATTAATAATTGTTTGTTATTGTGTATTTATTTTAACCTTTAATAAAATAGGCCCAGATGTTAGCACTATCAGGTGCCAAAAGCTTGGTGAACCCAGTAATTATTCTTCCTTTTTTTCACCTGTCTAATGACCTCTATGAAGATTTGAACCCTGTATAGATTATCTGCAGGTCGATCAACAAACATCATATCTTCGTTCAATATTTATTTTTTTTATGTCGTGAAAAAACTATTTTTTGTATAGATAATTAGTTGTGCCACTTTATTATTGTTTTGTGAAGATTATAGTATTAAGAGATTAAGGTATTATTTTTGGTAAATCAACACAGGATTAAATATTTTTTAAGTCGTGAAAGGACTATTTTTTGAATAGATTTATTGTTGTGCGAAGTTTAAGGTTTTAAGAGATTAAGGTATTATTTTCGGTAAATCAACAGAGGGTTCAATATTTTTTTAAGACGGGAAAAGACTATTTTTTGCTTAGATAATTACTTGTGCTAATTTATTGTCGTGTGAGGATGAAAGTATTAAGAGATTAAGGTATTATTTTCGATAAATCAACGCAGGGTTCAATATTTTTTTAAGTCGTGAAAAGACTATTTTTTGTGTAGATAATGAGTTGTGCTGCTTTATTGTTGTGTGAGGATTAAGGTTTTAAGAGATTAAGGTATTATTTTCGGTAAATCAACAGTGGGTTCAATATTTTTTAAGACGGGAAAAGACTATTTTTTGTTTAGATAATTAGTTGTGCTGCTTTATTATCGTGTGAGGATGAAGATATTAAGAGATTAAGGTATTATTTTCGGTAAATCAACAGTGGTTTCAATATTTTTTTAAGACGGGAAAAGATTATTTTTTGTTTAGATAATTAGTTGTGCTAATTTATTGTCGTGTGAGGATGAAAGTATTAAGAGATTAAGGTATTATTTTCGGTAAATCAACGCAGGGTTCAATATTTTTTTAAGTCGTGAAAATACTATTTTTTGTGTAGATAATTAGTTGTGCTGCTTTATTGTTGTGTGAAGCTTAAGGTTTTAAGAGATTGAGGTATTATTTTCGTTAAATCAACACAGGATAAAATATTTTTTTAAGACGGGAAAAAACTATTTTTTGTTAAGATAATTAGTTTTACTGCTTTATTGTTGTGCGAGGATTAAGGTTTTAAGAGATTAAGGTATTATTTTCGGTAAATCAACAGTGGGTTCAATATTTTTTTAAGACGGGAAAAGACTATTTTTTGTTTTAGTTTTACTGCTTTATTGTTGTGCGAGGATTAAGGTTTTAAGAGATTAAGGTATTATTTTCGGTAAATCAACAGTGGGTTCAATATTTTTTTAAGACGGGAAAAGACTATTTTTTGTTTAGATAATTAGTTGTGCTGCTTTATTGTTGTGTGAGGATTAAGGTTTTAAGAGATTAAGTTATTATTTTCGGTAAATCAACAGAGGGCTCAATATCTTTTTAAGACGTGAAAAGTCTATTTTTTGTATAGATTTATTGTTGTGTGAAGTTTAAGGTTTTAAGAGATTAAGTTATTATTTTCGGTAAATGAATAGAGGGTTCAGTTTTTTTTAAGTCGTGAAAAGACTATTTTTGGTGTAGATAATTAGTTGTGCTACTTTATTGTTGTGTGAGGATGAAGATATTAAGGTATTATTTTGGGTAAATCAACACAGGGTTTAATATTTTTTTTTAAGTCGTGAAAAGTCATTTTTTTATATAGATTTATAGTTGTGTAAAGATTAAGGTATTATTTTCGGTAAATGAACAGAGGATTCAATTTTTTTAAGTGGTGAAAAGACTATTTTTAATATAGATAATTAGTTGTGCTAGTTTATTGTTGTGTGAAGATTATGGTATTAAAAATGAGTTATCACGAGATTAAGGTATTATTTTCGGTAAATCAACACAGGATCCAATAATTTTTTTCTTATGTCGTGAAAAGAGTGTTTTTTATAGGTAATTAGTTGTGCTAGTTAATTGTTGTGTGGAGGTCAAGGTATTAACTGAACTTAATAATTAGAATGAGTATATGTAAAAGAAAAA
Organism: Cimex lectularius; assembly: GCF_000648675.2. Lineage (NCBI taxonomy): Eukaryota > Metazoa > Arthropoda > Insecta > Hemiptera > Cimicidae > Cimex > Cimex lectularius. Next base: position 944,111 of record NW_019392655.1, read on the forward strand.
GAAATACATTTCCAGTCTTCCATGTACACTCGTGAATCCTATCTAAAGAACATCTCAAGAAATGCAAATGTGTAGTAGCAGACCCTAGGAGTTCTGAGGAAGTTTGTAAAAGGTGGTTGCTACCAAAAGGGTCGTCCCTTGAAAGTCAATAATTCAGTGGAGTTGAGTTGATACTTGACAGTCAGTTAAAGTTTAGAGTTAGTCACTGGTCAGTGCCGAGTGATGAGTTAGAAGTTAGATTTTGAATGAGGCAGTTGTTTGGTGCAAAAGACGAATCGAATGGATTGAATGTTAGATATGTTAGATTTTTATGGAGTGAGAGAGCCCAGCTCGTCTGTTTTCGGGTTAGATACCTCCTTTGTGGATTTTAAACTGTTAATACAATTTTTTTGACATATGAAACCTGGATTGCTTTTTTTACCAGCACAATGATTGATTCGGATGAAAAACCAATCCTGCCGAATGATCGATTCTCCGAGATATCACTTTCTGTCTCTGCCACCCTCATTCTACCAAGTATACCGTTTGTTACGTTATTTATTTGTATGAGAGGATGAGGAAGAATCAGAATAATTTCTAGAATTCTTTATAAGATTCGAGTCAGAATTTTAACTTTAAAACATTTCATAAAAGATTTGTTAGTTTTTGGCGATTACCTCATTTAGATAACTTATTCCCAGTGTATGTCACCTTGACACGAGTACGATTTTCAGATTGTATAATTATGAAACCCGTTTATATCATAAAGATGTACGATCTCGCGAGGCCAAATGGTGTATGGTATGAATAACACCATGCTCTTCATTATATAATCGCAGATATATACAAGCTAATTGTCCAAACATGTGATTTATACCTTCCAATGGGTCAGGTGGTCAAAATAACGGCACTGAATTAGCCGACCGCCGGTAACACAGTTCGCCTTAATGGTTACGACTATGAATCACACAATTCCATGGCTCTCAGCATAAACTCGAACCTTCCAAGCGAGTATTTGTCTCGAAAACATTCCTATTTCTGAGGGCAAAACCTGTATTGATATTAATTCTCTATGCTGAAGAATAGCCAGTTAGCCATTCTTAATAAGTAATTTGAACGCTCCCATGTACAATTTACACGAAGAATATTTAACTAAGCTGATTAATATCATACATTACAAGCTGCATATTAATATTATCGCAAGGATGAAAGTTGATGCAATGATAAACCAATCAATAAACGAACTAACATTTATAGGTTCTTTTTTAGTGTTCAATATTAAATAGTATTACAATTAATTAAGGTTTTTAGTTGAGATGAAAAAAAGTTAATGGCACGAGCGGGATTCGAACCCACGATCTTCGGCTAGATACGCCGCTGCTCTACCACTTGAGCTATCGTGACCTCGATCCACTCGGACATCAACTCCCCATCTCAACCCCACCAAATGAGTTTTCCCTCCTTTTTGCCAGTTTTCAAATGTCGTGTAATCGGATTGGATTCTCGGCGACCAATGAAATGGCCACGGAGAGCTTTAGTGAAGTGTACTTCATATTAATTCTTTAAATTCACTAATTTCGTGGTACACTTGACCAATTAAATCATTACAATTAATTAAGGTTTTTAGTTGAGATGAAAAAAAGTTAGATTTAGTCGAGGTCACGATAGCTCAAGTGGTAGAGCATCGGCGTATCTAGCCGAAGATCGTGGGTTCGAATCCCGCTCGTGCCATCAACTTTTTTTCATCTCAACTAAAACCTTAATTATATGTAACCATTTAATTGGTCAAGCGGAACACGAAATTAGTGAAATTAAATAGTATCAAGAAAAAAATAGTTTCTATTGTCTTTAACTTATAACGTCACGTGTCTTTTTTATTTTTCTTAGCATTTGTTTTTTCATTCTACTTTTCATCCTCTACTCTCCGATCTCTTCTTCGTCTTTATAAACCCGCCCAAGATACGGGCATGTCCAATAGTTTTCCAATTTCCCCTCTTTCCTATCCAATTGCTTCCATGTGTGCCCCAATCGAGCGATTTTCGGTAGGTGTTTACCTTTTCTTCCCTCTCTCGCCGGGCTTCCCGAGAACTTTGTTTTTAGAATTGCAATAACTTTTGTAGAAGGGGGTTTCGGTTTACGGAATTTTAATTCTGTTTCCTTTTATAGTCAATTTTAGGCTTTCTTATCTTCTGTTTTCTGTTCGTGTGGTTGCTCTAATATCACAGAGTAACTCTAGTAGTATTAATCTTATTTTTTTATTTATTTAGTAAACTACACCTTTGTTGATATATGCATTAATCTGATAGGGTAGGAAACAACATAAATAGCGTAATGTTAAGCGTAAATGTTAAACACTCATGATTAACAGTAGTTCTCTTTAGATTAGTGACATAACTACTATATATATAAGGTGGTGAGGTTAGTAAAGGTGAGGAAATGTTATTTAGGAATAGAATTTCAACAAAATATTGTGGTTTTTCGTGCGGGTGGAACGTTAGGGAAAAATGAGAGATGGGTGCTGCGGAATAGGAGAATTGAAGTGGTGAGCGAGTATTGTTATCTGGGAGTAACGCTTACCCCAAAACTGTCGATGGTCAAACATGTAAAGAAGAAAGCCCTGGCAGCGAAACTGGCTATAAATAAGGTTTGGTCTGGTCTAATTTCAAACGACCTTGTACCAACAAAAAGTAAATATCAAATTTTCACAGCCGTTTGTCGAGCAATTCGTTGCTATGCTGGTCAAGTTTGGGGCTATCGCGAATATGAAGAGATAGAACAAGTTCACCGTTTTTTTGTTCGTAAGTTGTTTGCCCTGCCCTATATGTTGTATATTGAGACTGGCATAGAACTGTTGTTTGTTTATTCTTTAAGGTTACATTTTAAGTTTATCCTTAAAGTTAGTCTCCTGATTCTCGCCTGGCAAAAATTTCATCACTTGAAGTTATTAAGGGTAACATATCGTGGTTCAGATCCTGGAATTCTATTGCGGAGAGGTATAATGTGGCTCGGTTCTCTTTGGATAATTTTGCAGCGTGGTCTGAAATGTTTTCCAATCTTCTTCATATTATGGGGGCTCGTCATCGAGAGAGTTGTATTTCTCGTGCCGTGGACTCAAACAGATTCCAGCTCTACAAGGAGTTGAATCATTCCCTAACTCCTTGCGATGGTTTGTCTGCTCCAGCAAATGATGTTCCGTTCTCTGTTTTCCGCTGGTGGTTTAAAATTCGAGGGGAGTTGTTGTTCCTGAATTTCAGGCCTTGGGTTGGGAGTACTGCCACTGCAGTGTGCTCTCTATGCAACTCAGGTGATCGTGAGGATGCATTTCATTTTCTCGCTAGATGCTCGGTCCTTAACGAATTGAGGTATCTGTATGTGCGTAAAGGTTTTCTGACGAGGGAAGAGCTCATAGCCCTTCTGAACAGCTCCGATTGCCGGGGTCTTGTTGATTTTGCTTGGAAAGCCAGGTTTTACAGATATGAAATGTAGGGAATTAATATTCTGTTCGTCTTATTTTGCTTCTTTTTTGTTTGTCTTTTGTTTTTTATTTTGTTCTGTTTGTCTTAATACATATAATTTCTAGTTTGTGGGCTTTTAAATGCAAATTCTGTTTGCCTGTGGGGGACACTTTGTAAGTCGGAATTTTGTTCTTTGAAGTGTCATTTTTATTATTTTCAAAGTTTATCGCAATTCAACCTTGTAATTTGAAAATCCTGAAAATAATTGTAAACTCTGAAGTTGATATTTTAAATTCTCCTTTTCTTATAATTATATAATTATGCATATTTTTGGGATAGTAATGCACTCCGAACTCTGGCTGACGGTTTTAATACCATGCCATAATAACACTGTGTTTTTTATTTTTTATTCTTAATTTTTTCATTTTGTAAATAAAGTATATCTATCTATCTATCTACAAAAGTATTGAGGTTTGCAAAAAGGTCATATCGTCAGCGAAGATAAGTGTGAGGTATTGTATGTTCACCATCATGGACCTAGGCACTTTGGGAAACTTAGCAATGATAGAATGTATAGTCGAGTCTGAATTTCGGTCCGTAACGAGGAAGAAAATGATCAAAATTGTACAATTTTAGAATGAGATTTAATAAATTGCATCAGCAGTATGGACCCAGGTGACTCCAGGGCAGAACTGTTTACGCCCAGGTTGTGGTACTTGATGCCAAATAGGTGGTCAGGAATAATGTCTATTGTTCCTGCTCGATACTGCTTCATAGGGTAGGAAAGTGGGTAGGACAAAGGACAACGTTATAAATGGTTGTATTACCTAGATGAATTGGACTTTTGGACTTTCGTTTCTCGGAAGGTTTTGCATGGCATGTTGCAGTAAGTGAGAAATGTAAGTCGTAGCGTGAAAGGTAGGAAGGATTATAAGTTTGTCCCGAACATGGTAGGTTTGGGACAATCGGAGTGACAACAATTGCAATGTGTGGGGAATAGTTGTTTCGTCAGTGTGACGAAGTCATCGTCTAATAGGATGAGACTTGTATTTGAGAATACGTGTCGTTGGGTGCCAGAGTTAGTTGTAGATTGTCAGTGACTGTGAGTATTCTCGATATTCGAAAAACATTTGGAGTAGTGGTTATTGTAATATTTTGTGCTTGACGCCTTGAGCACTGCCAAAATGGCCTTTAAGGTTATCAGTCGTCCAAGGTTTTGTGAAAGATTGTACTGCGTTATGTCTGTTGTATCATGTCTCTGGTTGTTGCTTGATTCAGACTTTTTTGTATGGTCGTAAACAGGTCACTTGGTCGTTCGGTTATCAGTCAAAGTTATCTCTGCATATGACCCAGAGGTCTGATGAAGCGTTAAGGTGGAACGGAAGTACGATGTAGGTCAAGTGTAAGAAATCTTGGAGACCGGTTATATGAAAGCTTATTTATGATATTGGCATAAGTTTGTAATGATTATGGGACGACATGAAAAAGTCGACAAGATGGGCTCTAATGGTGAAATATGTCAGTAGAAATGTGTGGTGATTAAAGACCGTTAATCGTTAATTATTCAGAAATCGTAAGATGCGGTCTGGTGTGATGTAGGTTTCAGAAAAACATTTTCTTTATCGTGCCAACGTTTCGATCTTTATTGAGATCATCTTCAGGGCCTGGGATTTACAAACATTGTTTACATTTAACAAATACATTTAGGATGTGGAAAAGTGAATTTATACAATGCAAAATATATTTTTTATATTCAATCAAAGTAGTTCTACTAACTCAAAGGGTTTGTCTTCTGTGTAATTGTGCCATTCTTGCGTGTCGTGTCGAGAGTGCCAGTGAGATTTTGCTGTTTTATGTTTATATACGTTGGATTTTGAAGGGTTGGGGAAGGAAGTCGTTATAGAAAAGACATTTTTGTATAAGGCGTCCGCTTCTTTGAGGTGAAAAGAGCCGACAAAGGGAAACAATGTGTTGGTAATGGTTCGGCCAGATTATCCTTTCAGGATTATATAGAAAGGGATAAATAGGGAAAGGAAAGCTAACATGTTGGACAATTAGACTATGCGAAAAATATTTTATGTGTGGAATGTAATGTAATGATATATGTATGTTATATGCAAAATATATTTTTTTATATTGAATCAAAGTATTTCTACTAACTTCAAAATAGCTTTCAAAAATTATAAAACAATCGAAACACTTTTTTCCAAAATTAAAGATCTCACACCAATAACAAATAAATCTGACGTAATCTACAAGATCAACTGTTTAAACTGTCCGGCAACTTACATCTGTCTTACATCCCAATATCTGGACAAGAGAGTCAACCAAAACCCAAGCAAAATCCTACAGAAATCGCTACCCACCATTTTGAACACCAACACAATTTCGACTTCAAAAATCCAAAAATATTACATACAGAACAAAACAAACATAAACGTAATTTCTTAGAAATGGTTTATATCAACCGAGATAATCCGTTCAATTACAGAACAGATACATGTAAACTCAGTCGCAGCTACGCCAATATCATTAATCAAATTCAATACAGATAACATACGTATATCATTACATTCCACCATAAAATATTTTTCACATAGTCTAATTGTCCAACAATTTAGCTTTCCTTTTCCTATTTATCCCTTTCTATATAATCCTGAAAGGATAATCTGGCCGAACCATTACCAACACATTGTTTCCCTTCGTCGGCTCTTTTCACCTCAAAGAAGCGGACGCCTTATACAAAAATGTCTTTTCTATACCGAGTTTCTTCCCCACCCCTTAAAAATCCAACGTATATAAACATAAAACAGCAAAATCTCACTGGCACTCTCGACACGACACGCAAGAATGGCACAATTACACAGAAGACAAAAACTTTGAGTGAGTAGAAATACTTTGATTGAATATAAAAAATATATTTTGCATTGTATAAATTCACTTTTCCACATCCTAAATGTATTTGTTAAATGTAAACAATGTTTGTAAATCCCAGGCCCTGAAGATGATCTCAATAAAGTTCAAAACGATAAAGAAAATGTTTTTCTGAAACCTACATCACACCAGACCGCATCTCACGATTTCTGAATAATAATAGGTCAGTAGGTTGGGACATGATATAAAAGAAGATACTTTGAGAAAGGGCTTATAAAAAAATTGTCAAAATTAATAATAATAATATTTGATCGAGAAAATAATATTTAATTAATATTTAAAAGTACAATTTTTTTGCCAGAAGTTGCACACAGTAAGTCCAGTTTATGTTCACCTGACCTGATTTAGTGTTATTCCTTAAAGTCTAGTATTTCGATTACTTAATTATAAACAACGAATTTATCATTTAATTAATTGAATGATAATCGAAAATGACTTGTCAGCTGTAATGGGTAGACCAACACTTCCGCAACACTTACAGGTCTTGCGGGTTTAGTATCCTATAATAAAAGGACAAACTGCAGGTACCAGCTTCTTTTTCCACATTTCTTTCATTATCATCATTATCATAGATCATTTACTTGCAATGTGCCTTAATCTTGGTTGTTATCTCATCTCCTAACGTCCTTTAAATGACAGAGAGATTTTGTAAAGTTTCTTTGGAACCAAGTTAATTGCCTCTTAATTTCCTTGGTTTGTTTTCTTTAGGACTCTCTATTTTTCTTAGGACATTCTTTTCTGACCTCCTTTTCAATAGCTTAATTTTTGCTTTACTTCATAAATCCGCCATTTTGTTTTTGTACACCAAATGATATCCATAAGGTTTTTTTATTACCAGGTCTAAATATAAGTACTCACCTTTTGTGTACTTGGTTTTTTAGTTAAATCATTTAAATCATTTTAACGGAAAATCATTAAACTTCCGTCTATTTTCGGTCGATTACGTTTCACGCAAACGGGTTAAGCCTTCACGAATTGGTTTTGGATAAATAAGTGGCTGGGAAAGCGTCAGAATGGCAGGTTATAACAAAATCAACTTGTAAACTTTTTAAATTGCGATTTTGGTGAGAATGAAACGAGTTTAAACTTCTTCACTGAAGATGGCGTGAAGCAGGAACTCGTTTAAGTAAAACGTAAATCAGCGAGAATACTCGTGCAATGATGATCTCATCAACTTACCAAGTTATGTGTGGTGGTTAGTGACCGTTAATCGATAATTATTCAGAAATCGTGAGATGCGGTCTGGTGTGATGTAGGTTTCAGAAAAACATTTTTTTTATCGTGCCAACGTTTCGATCTTTATTGAGATCATCTTCGGGGATCAAAGTGTTTGTCTTCTGTGGAATTGTGCTCGTCTCTTCACGACACGCAAGAATTGCATAAATACACAGAAGACAAACACTTTGAGCCCTGAAGATGATCTCAATAAAGATCGAAACGTAGGCACGATAAAGAAAATGTTTTTCTGAAACCTACATCACACCAGACCGCATCTCACGATTTCTGAATAATTATCTAGTTATGTTATCTAACTCAATCTAAAAAAATAGGTAATAAAGAAAATTTATTGTTAAGTATTTATATTAACATGTTTTTATTAAAAACCCAACAGCCTAGAACAATTCTACATAATACAAACAACCCACTGTTTAGAGGAACTCGCATCATAAATATTAAAATAACAAAACTGAGTTAATCATTGACCTACTTCAAGCGATTGGATTATTATTTCAGATAAGAGTTCCGTGGGTGCAAAATCTGAATATCGATTAAAGGCGGGCACAACAGGGCCGGCAAAGCCGTTTTGCCCTTCGAGGACCCTTGGAAAGAGGCTCCTTCGTGACAGTACGAATACAAAACAGGTGTGATAAAAGGATTAAATCCAGGCGCCGTGGTGTCCCGAGACGACGTGTCACCCGAGAAACAAGTTAACTTAGATGGGAAATCTCGCCGTCCTATTGAAAAAATCCCTTTCAATTCAATTGACAATAAACTTTGTAAGAATCAAACGACCAAACAGGCGAATTTGAACAACAACAATAATAATAACAATAATACGACGAATAAACATTTCGATTTATTTTGTCGTTTGACATTGCATTTTGCTCGTCTGGCATTTGAGGAAAATCAGAGTCGTTTGCTACATAAATGAAAAAACAAAAATCTAATAAAATAGATTAGTGAATGAAATATATACATATATAGGGGGAAGCCAATGCAATGAGTGGAAAGGCCATGGTATATGGTGCACTAATTTATTTTATTAGTTATTTTTAATGACCTTAATGAATTCTCAAATTTGAAAGATACGATAAAGTTTGATTTTTATTAAATAACGTATAATGAAGTATGTCCTTACGTTTAATCCTAGAAATCGTCAAAGCTGGCGAAAAGTTTATTTGTTTATTATATAAATATATATGTATATATAATAAGATAATATCAGTTTGACGATTTCTAGGATTAAACGTAAGGATATACTTAATTATACGTTATTTAATAAAAATCAAACTTTATCATGTCTTTCAAATTTTCACACAATATATATATGTATANTATATATAAACAAATAAACTTTTCGCCAAATTTGACAATGTCTAGGATTAAACGTAAGGACATACCTAATTATACATTATTTCTTAAAAACCAAACTTTGTCGTATCTTTCAAATTTGAGAATTCATTAAGGTTCCTAATTGAAAGTTATTTGTGACGAGAATAGTATACAGGAAATTTAATGCTGAATCCAAAAGTGCAGTAGACCTAATGTTAGATATTTGGGTTTTTCTGAAGTAAGGTAATGTTTAGGTGGAAAATCTAACAAAAATTATAACTCGTCAATGACGGAAGATAGGCAAAGGGACTGTATACTAGAAATTGATAAAATGGGGGGGGGTGCTATCACCCATAATTTTTTCGCACTTTCTCTGGTACTAGTTTATAATCTTCTATCTATCGTTCTATCTAAACTGCTCAAAAATGAATAGAGATATTTGTAGTATATTCTTACTCATATTAATTTTAATTAAATTAACCGATATATTTTTGTTAGTTGGATAAAACAATCAAAAATGTTAAACCTCAGTTTTAATAACGGATTTACATAAGAATAGTAAACATGAAGATTACTCGTTTTATAAACAAACAACTTTTCTCCATTTTAATCTAATCGCATTCTCTTTAACCATAGATCGACATCATCTTGTTGCAAAATTATTGTGAGAATGAATCATTGAGGTCTCCGGCAAGTGGTCATCGCAGAGGCAGGTGGCGTTTCTCAGAGGCCTCTGAGGTGGTGGATCTCATCGCATTACGACACTAACTGAGGACAGAAATATTATCATTGCTGCAAGACGGAACTCTGTCCAAATGCTCCCATTCCTTAATTGAAGTACAAGATATTTTGGCAAGGACTTTATCAACACAAACGACTCGTAATGTTTGTGGGAAATGGGCCTCATATATTTGCCCCATGTGAGGCGACCTGCAGCTCAGGAGGATATGGTGCAGCGAGCGCCTAGAAGTGAACACTAATTAGAATGCTGTTATGTTTACTGATGAGCCGCTGTTCTGTCTTATCGTGATAGCAGGTGCCCAAGAGCCTGCCGAGAACAGGGGATGGGTAAAATGCCCCAGGTCCTGCTCCATCCAGTTCTGTTTGGAGGAGGCTAGGCGGTGTACTGATTTACGCTGGGACCGTATTGTTGAAGGCAACGTCACCGCAGTCCGTTACGTCCAAGAAATTATCCAGGGATCTCATTAGAAGGAATTTTCTGTTTCTGGATGACAATGCCAGTTCTCAGAGGCAGAGTTGTTCATCAATGTTTAAAAAACGGGGGAATTTCCCATCCGCCCCTTTCCCCATTGTCTGCAGAAGTCCATCCCATTGAGCACATGTGGGATGCTCTACAGAGAAGGCTTTTCGATCACCACCGAGCCAGTTGACCAACGACTGAGTGAAATTCTTTATGAAATTAGTGTCAACCTTATTAACAGTACGCCTAACAAGTGGACACAGGTTTCAGCTAGCACAGGATATTATACACGGTATTAATTATTTAAAAGATTATTGTGCACAATAAACAAAATTAAGGAATTAAAACCCCTTATTTTGTTATTTGTCAACATAGTTGAACTAAATTTTCCTCCTGTAAAAAACATAATAATTTCTAATAAATATTAATGCAATTTATTATAAAAATAAAATAAAAATGCGAGGAAAAAAGTAATACACAATTGGCAATATCACTGTTCATTTTGTGAGCAGTTTTTATATCTATTTACATGTCTAGTACCTATCTATCTCACTATCTTCATTATTCTCTCTTTCCCTCTCTCTCTCTCTCTCTCTCTCTCTATATATATATATCTATATATCTATNTATATATATATATCCCTTCCTGTCTTTCCTTTCTCTTTTTGATTCTCCACCCTCTCTTTTTCTTTCTGTTTGTCAATATTTCTGCAAGTTGTTTATAGCAGTTTTTCATATTTCATTTCAGTATTCGTTACTTATTACGGTACATTGCGTTTGTTCATGTGGTAAGTCCTAAAATCGTTCAACGACGGAACGTCTCGTGCAGACAGTTTATTTTAAAGAAAGACATATTTATTAAAAAAAATAATTGTTATCTTTTTGACCAAAGCTCTTGCTCGTAAAACAAACTAATTACGTGTTTGTTTACAGATCCTCGGGGTGTTCTGGGGTGCCCTTCGCCTGGGCTTTCTCTCAGGGGTGTGAAAGTGGTGGCTCGACCGAAGGCCGCTCAAGATTACAGCACCCTTGCCGAGGTGAAGTTCCTGGCAGAGCTGCCGGCTCCGCTGCCTTTCCCGCCGGAGAAGAAACTCTGCAAAATCAAGTGCATCGGCGGCCACTGGGTCGGGCCTCTCTGCCAGCAAGACTCAGGTGAGCAACGCTCCATTGTTACCTTGTCAAAGTTACTTTATTGCTTGTTCAGATTTTTCCTTTTAAAAGCGAATTTTTTCTGTATTCTCTCGTCAATGTCTAATATTTCGAGGTCTAAGGATAAAAACATCTATCCTGATAATGGGTGTAAATTCCCGATCGTCAAAATAAATCGAAATAACTTATGTATTTATTTTTTTAAATTAAAGGAAATGGTTCTTTACATAAAATAAAAAATTTAAATAAAGCAAATTATTCATACAAATTCTGTTTGTAAAAACTTTAATTTATTTCTGGAAATATTATTTTAACCGAATATTATTCTTTTTCCATTAGAGTTCGTGATCCGATTGACCAGATAACTTCTTTTCAATTAATTAATCTTTATGTAAGATCTTGGTTGAGATAAAAAAGTCAGTGTCACGAGCGGGATTCGAACCCCCTGCCTTCGAATCCGACTTGTTTATTAAACGGTTTTTTTTTTTTAAACACCGGCAACCTGAGGGTTTATATGACCTCTGTTGTTGCGAATCCTCGTTTAAGAAAAAGTTTAGTGAAGACATATTTCGTTTTACTTAGTAAATCATTAATATTTCCTCGACCAATTGACCAAATAACTTCTTTCAATTAATTAATCTTTATGTAAGATCTTGGTTGAGATAAAAAAGTCAGTGTCACGAGCGGGATTCGAACCCCCTGCCTTCGAATCCGACTTGTTTATTAAACGGTTTTTTTTTTTTAAACACCGGCAACCTGAGGGTTTATATGACCTCTGTTGTTGCGAATCCTCGTTTAAGAAAAAGTTTAGTGAAGACATATTTCGTTTTACTTAGTAAATCATTAATATTTCCTCGACCAATTGACCAAATAACTTCTTTCAATTAATTAATCTTCATGTAAGGTATTGCTTGAGATAGGAAATTGGTATCCGCATGGATCGAAGTCACAATAGTTCAAGTGGTAGAGCAGCGGCGTATTTAGCCGAAGGTCGTGGGTTCGAATCCCGCTCATGACACTGACTTTTTCATTTCAACCAATACCTGACATAAAGATTAATTAATTGAATGAAGTATATTCAATACTGTTAAAATCCTTGGCAATGCTAGGACTGAGTCGGTCTTCAAGGAAATTTGATATCGCCTTTATAAAAACCTAAACATGTCAATTTGTAGCCATATTGAATATTGTTTTGCCATGAAGATGACCTTAAAATATGTCGAAAACTTAGCAGTAACAACTGAATTAGCTTTCTTCTTCCAGACTATTCCTTGATCCAGAGTGTTGGTGAGTGATAAGTGGTCGATATTTCTAACTAAAAATTTGACCAAACTTCCACCAAAACCCCACATTTCAAATTTTCCCTCCTGGGCAAAAATTGTAAAATGGAGGGAAAATTCAAAAGGTGGGGTTGAGATGGGATGTTAGTGTTCGAGCGGATCGAAGTCACGATAGATCAAGTGGTAGAGCAGTTGCGTATGTAGCCGAAGGTCGTGGGTTCGAATCCCGCTCGTGACACTGACTTTTTATCTCATCCAATATCTTACATAATGATTAATCAACGACTAACGTTAGAACAGTTTAGTTTCACGTTTCTAGTAAATTATGTTTAATACATGCATGAGATCTAATATATCTAATAGCTCTTTAATATATATCTATTGTAGTAAGTTGTATCTCATTACCAATAGTAGTTACAAATTGATAGTCTGAGACGACCATTGTCCGAAAAGCGGCTTGTTTACGAATTACGCCATTTTAACTTTACAGACTCGTGTTATTTTCCATTCGTGTTCTATTTACGTACGTTTGAAAAACGTGAAGGGTTGAAAGGATAACTCCTACGCGTAATCCATCAAACGCGTGGCTGAACAAAGACAATGCCGACACACCCCTTTCTACCCGTCAAAATTTACAAACCGATAAAAAGTACATGACTGACAAAATAAACGATCACGCTACACGTCCATCAACTTGCAGACTTCTATTTTAAACGTTGCTTTTGTAAATCCAAAAAAGAATACCTTCTGCATTCTCTTGCGATTCTTTTAAGTCTATTTTGTTTCAAAATGTAACGAAAACCCAAAAACAATGTTTCAGAACAAACATGAAAAATATGTGATATTATTATGAAGACACGCGTAAAATTCTAGGACTTTTAATAATAGTGAGTTAGTAATAGCTGAGTGTAGGTTTATCAGAATATCCTGCTATATTTATACCACTGGACTCAAAACCTCTTTGATTTCTTGGATATGAAAAATTATGAGATTTATAATACATAAAAATCTTATCAATGAATGAACTGCCATTGTTCTTGCTGGATCCGCCTATCTGTGCGGCTTTTATGCCACTCAAACCAATAGCTTACTAAAGAAGGCATAAAGGCGAAAACCCCCGAGGATAGAATAGATTCATAATTTTTTCGCCTACTAGCAGACCATCATCATCGTCTTTTGTAACTCTCGCAAGATTCTAGAAATGATGGCTCGATTGAGCAACAAGCTGCCTTATAATTTGTAGTATACAACAAAATATTAAACTGGTTCTGGGGGATAAATGGAACACATATCTTTTTATCAAATGGAGACTGCATCCATATGAAATTCCATGAAATCAATTAAAAAGAAACTGAAAGCCTAAAAGGACTAATATCGAACGGTATATTTGGTTCCTTTTCTTCTTGGAAAATCGGTAGAATCCAGAATGTTTTATTCTCTGCAACTACCAATAAAAATAAAGCTTCCAATTCGTTTAGCCCAAAACCTGTTTTCTGAGACGTTCGTAAAGCATAGACCTCCTCTTTTTCAATAATATTCTGGCTGGGTAAACTTTATTTTGCATTAATTGTAATGACAATTAATTAAGGTTTTAGTTGAGATGAAAAAACGTTAATAGCACGAGAGGGATTCGAACCCACGACTTTCGCCTAGATACGCCGCTGCTCTACCACCTGAGCTATCGTGACCTCGATCCACTCGGACATCAACTCTCCATCCCAACCCCACCTTATTAGTATTGAAAAATGGCAAAAGGAGGGAAAACTCATAAGGTGGGGTTGGGATGGGGAGTTGATGTCCGAGTGGATCGAGGTCACGATAGCTCAAGTGGTAGAGCAGCGGCGTATCTAGCCGAAGGTCGTGGGTTCGAATCCCTCTCGTGCCATTAACTTTTTTTCATCTCAACTAAAACCTTAATTAATTGTCATGTATTAATTGGTCAAGCGGACCACGAAATTAGTGAATTAATTGTAATATTGTAATTAAATTACAATTAATTAAGGTTTTTAGTTGAGATAAAAAAGTCAATGGCAGGAGCGGGATTCGAACCCACGATCTTCGGCTAGATAAGCCGCTGCTCTACCACTTGAGCTAATGGCAAAAAGGAGGGAAAATTCAAAAGTTGGGGTTGAGATGGGAAGTTAGTGTCCGAGTTGATCGAGGTCACGATAGCTGAATCTGAATTGGCACCTATTTGACAAAAGCCCTACCATGCCCAACCCGCACCTCACAGTATGCTGAAAATTATAAACAAACCATTTGTTAAGAGAAAAGGAATATAGTTCTTAGACAATAAAGAATTAAAATTATATCAAATGATGAGGCAAAGGGGTACTTATCTCAGAATTTACCCATGTTAACTTGTTTTAATTACCTACCAGCCTTGGCCCATTCCAAAATTCTATTCCAAGCCTTTTGATCCTCAGGTTTTATCTCTATTGCTTAATGTTCAAGTTCCAGATGTCCTCTTCTAATATCGAATGATGGCCATCGATGTCTCTGTATGATGCCCAATTGTCATCAATTCTACTATGACCTATCTAGCACAGCTTTTTATATCATGATGTTTTCCACATTGAAAATGTCCTCAGGGTTGTTTCGGCAACGGTATATTCCATTTTCATTTTACCTTTAAATTATTCGTTACACTTTCCTTTCCCACAGGATCGTCTAATTAAATTCTTATTTTATATAAAGCAACCTTCACTTTTCTCGATAACTCTTTGCTACAGACCGTTTTCCTTAGCACCCTTATATATTTCATGCAAGAATGAAGCTTTCAACGAAGCACCTCGTTTGTTTTTTCATGAGGGTTGCCACAAAATACTTTAAGCTTTAAGACCTTTAAACGGTCACGGAGTTTTTAAAAACCTTTTCTCAATTTGACCATATATTTGTCTTTTGTACAACAATATTTATTCTTTAGCTCCTTCTTCCACCTACTAGAAATAACATTTTAAAGCTGCCAGAGATCACGCCTCTTTTGCCCCTGTAGAATATCATCTATGCCTGGTGATATGTAAGCCGGTTAAATATATTCTCTCCTGGATTTCCAGATCTCCTCCGCATTACCTGCTAAATTATTAAATTATATAGTATGCGGGACGTCTTATCGCATTGCCTCAACCTTCGTATTTTTTGGGTTAAATTATTTAAGTAATTTTTAGCAATATTTATTCAAGTACTATCAGAACAAATTGGGTAAAACAGAGAGAGAAAATAATCAGCTTCGTCTAGTAAGTTGTAGAGGTATCTGAACATGTAGTATTCTTATTTGGAACTGCAATCAAAGAAATAATCGAAGTTGTACTGAGAGTATTTGATTTCCCAAGGGAATGGGCACTTTCCACGTAGAGAAGGGTGTATTTACGATAGAATTGACAATGTCATGGTTGACTGAAGATAAAAGAAGACTCACTGAATTCGTCTCTTGGATAATTTAATATAAATTAAATTGCGCCTACAATTAAGAAGGCTATTCAACAGGCAAGTCTGTCCTTTGATTAAAAACAGACATTTTAGCAAAATTATTAATAGTGTTAATCCGTTTTCAAAATCAGAAGCAAAGCCCAAAGTAAAGAATTAAGTAAGTAGATGGGAAATCAACATTTGTTGGAAATTTTTTCTAAAGGGTCGTTTGTGAGATGAGACCGGGCGAGGGAAGAAAGGAAAGGATAATCTTTAATAAAGGCTGGGAAAGGTTTTTAAACCGGGGCCAAATTGCGTCGGATCTCCTAGGTTATTACACGGCACGTTTTCACTTCAGGATAAACGCCCGATTCGGCTCAGACGGGCCACTTTGCAAAGCAATATCAGATTATATGAATTCCGTTTTTGCTGTAAACAACGTGAGAAGGAGGTGGAGGCTAGGCGATTTATGAGACTTTTAAAAATTACTTTTCAACACCAATTTTTAAAGGGGCAGCTGCATTATGAAGACACGGATATACGTCAGTCGGAATGACAACCGCAGGATGTAATATGCGTCGACATACCTCGGACGTCCTTGCTTTATACATTAACAAGACACCTACACTTTAATATGTAATTAGCCCTTTACAACTATGAGGATTTGTAGGGTAGAAAGCTCCGACAAATTTGGTATAAAAAGGGAGAAAAGACTATCAGACTAGCACGGATGATAGTGACGCTTTTCCAGCCGGTTGGCTTGATTGCCGCCGGCATTCCATAACAGATCAAAAGGAAAGCTGGCAGACTATGAACTGCAAGCTAATTTTTTACTCTTCGTTAAATAATATTATTCTGAGTGAATAAACATTTATCTTTTGCTTCCGATCCGGTCACGATCCATATTGCCAAAACGTCCTCAACATCCAGCAACAGTGTACACTTTGTACCCTTTGATAACATAATATCAATATTTAACGTTTCTACGTGTCAAAAGGAAAATATATTCATAAAAGTTCAGACGTAATTTGTTCGCACCCTCTCGTGTCTGTCGTCGTAGGGAGCGTAAATCTCGAAAGCTTTCCTGAGACACCACACGTGGGGAGTTCAAAGTTTCAGGTTTTATGGATGTGCAATTAGCAGAAATGTGCAAAGTTTGTTTTTTCAAGATAGATTACTTAAAACAACACATCGGTAAATGTTAAATAAACTAAATTGAGTTAATAAATGAAAGTTTGATACTAATTTAACACTGTGAAAACACTAATTTTAAATTGGATGGCAATTCGAACAATCAAACACACTGATGTAATTTTTACCCATTCCCATATTAAAAAAGTATGCTCTTTTGAATCAACATGAAAAGCTAGTCTAAAGGTATCGAAATTTTGCCGATAAACCAACTTTTTATCACATATAACAATTTTAAAAAATCAATTCGTTTTTTAATGTTTTATCTATGTCTTATGTAAAACACACTGATGTAATTTTTACCCTTTCCAACATCGAAAAAGTATGCACTTTTGAATCAACATGAAAAGCTAGTCTAAAGGTATCGAAATTTTGCCAATAAAGCAAATTCTATCACATTTGACAATTTTAAATATTCAATTCTTTATTTAAGGTTTTTGCTATGTCCTATGTACAAACACATGGATGTAATTTTTACCCTTTCCAACATCGAAAAAGTATGCTATTTTGAATCAGCTTGAGAAGCTAGTTTAACGGTATCGAAATTTTGCCAATAAAGCAAATTTCTATCACATTTGACAATTTTAAATATTCACTTCTCTTTTTAAGGTTTTTGCTATGTCCTATGTACAAACACATTGATGTAATTTTTACCCTTTCCAACATCGAAAAAGTATGCGCTTTTAAGCAACTTCAAAAGCTAATCTAAAGGTACCGAAATTTTGCCAATAAACCAACTTTTATCACATTTAACAATTTTTAATAATCAATTCGTTTTTTAATGTTTTATCTATGTCCATGTACAAACACATGGATGTAATTTTTGCCCTTTCCAGCATCGAAAAAGTATGCTGTTTTAAATCAACTTGAAAAGCTATTTTGAAAGTATCGAAATTTTGCCAATATAGCAAATTCCTATCACATTTGACAATTTTAAATAATCAATTCGTTTTTTAATGTTTCATCTATGTCCATGTACAAACACATGGATTTAATTTGTACGCTTGCCAACATCGAAAAAGTATGCTCTTTTGAATCAACTTCAAAAGCTAGTCTAAAGGATCTAAATTTTGCCAATAAACCAACTTTTTATCACATTTAACAATTTTAAATAATCAATACGTTTTCTAAGGTTTTATCTATGTCCTATGTACAAACACATGGATGTAATTTTTGCCCTTTCCAGTATGGAAAAAGTATGCTGTTTTAAATCAACTTGAAAAACTATTTTGAAAGTATCGAAATTTTGCCAATAAAGCAAATTGCTATCACATTTGACAATTTTAAATATTCACTTCTCTTTTTAAGGTTTTTGCTATGTCCTATGTACAAACACATTGAAGTAATTTTTACCCTTTCCAACATCGAAAAAGTATGCTATTTTGAATCAGCTTGAGAAGCTAGTTTAACGGTATCGAAATTTTGCCAATAAAGCAAATTTCTATCACATTTGACAATTTTAAATATTCAATTCGTTTTTTAAGTTTTAGCTATGTCCTTAGTTGTTTTCCGGGACCTTTTGTCGTTCACCAGTTGCATAAATTATGAATAGAGATATCTTTGACACACTTCATTCCTTGGAAAGTATAAAAGTACTTAAGGATTGATTTGATTTTTAAATTTTGCTGTGTAATCTCATCAATATCCATGACACAACTGTACAACACGCAAGGACGCCTTCCTCTTCAGTTTGAATAATCCAAAGCTGCTTCAGCGGCTGGAAACATTTTAAATCCGATAATGTTTCTGTATAACAAGAATTTATTAAGAAAACGAAATCTTTCTTTTGCAGATAAGTTAATTTATCTAGAACTTGAGGCAGTTGACTGTACATATTTTGTAAGTGCTCTAAACGGAAGCAATATTTGGTGTACACCGACTTAGGAATTTATACTTATGATAATATAAAGCAGATGCTTATGAAGCGCTATTTAAGTTAAAAGTTTCCTTTGGATAATGGAAAAGACGGTGTGCCCGGGGGGGGGTCTCCCTTTTAGTTTATTACTGAGGTCAACGTTCTCTCAGAATTGGGGCGCCTGTGAAACTGAGCTGCCGGTTGGACAAAGCGATAGCTGGCAATCGAACCGATGTAAAGGAGTCGCAACTATTTCTGCGAAACTTTGTCAATAGGCCTAATATCTCGTCGTCGGTTGATAGACGAGATTCCAGGTCGGATCCTGTTGAAAGAGATCCCGCGCGACTTAACGGTTCAGTTTCCAACGAAGGGCGAATTCGAGACGGATTTCGAGTTTGGCAAGTTTTTTCTTTCACCGTCGATCGCAACTCACTGTGAGAGTGGGAAATCTCATTTAGGCCGAGAGATTAAACTAGCTCCGCTTTGAGTCTAATGCTCGTCGCGGCCCTCCCACCAAAGATGAACAATCTGAGATTAATCGTGGCTTATGAAAGCCACGGTAACAATTAATAGCGGCTAATGAGCGAGCCTATGCTGAGAAGTCTAGGTGGGAGAATGGATGTTCCTCATTCCTCGTCATTCACTTTAAGCCTTTCACGGAAATTAATTCCGCTAATGAGTCATTTTTTCTTTTAAACGTTTCTAAAAAATCAATAATTATTTATTCTACAGATTTGCATATAAATAAAAAAGTAAATGTCAAAGCATAGCTTGATACTTAAACAACTTTTCCTCCTTTTAGCTAATAAGAATATGATTTTCAAACTCATTACAAAAATAATTAATTAGTCTTTCTTTGAAAGGACTTGGTTGAGATAAAAATGTCTGCTTGATACGCCGCTGCTCTACCACTTGAGCTATCGTGACTTCGATCCCCTAGGCAGTAACTTCCCATTTGAACCGCAACTTTTGAATTTTCCCTCCTTTTTGCCATTTTTCCTTCAGGGCTCAAAGTGTTTGCCTTCTGTGCAATTGTAACATTCGTGCGTGTCGTGTTGAGAGAGCCTCTCAATAAAGATCGAAACGTTGGCACGATAAAGAAAATTTTTTTCTGAAACCTACATCACACCCGACCGCATCTCACGATTTCTTAATAATTATCGATTATCGGTCACTAATCTCCACACAATTCTATTCATTTTTTTTTTTGATAATTTCTGATCATGATGAATCAAGCATTAATCTCTAAAGATATGACCTTTAACTATCTTCAATTTTGATTGTTTAATTGGCTCACGTTATAAAATCTAAATAACCTGATCTGAGCCGTCGAAAGGACGGGTCAAAATGAAATCAATTAATATTTTTTTCAATGTTATTTCTTGTAGCAATGAAACTTTTATTTTAATTATTGAAGTATAATTAATTTTCAGGTGGTTCGCACGTAGGCAACTTGAAGATCGATTCACGTATGTTGGGTAAGTAGAGAAGTTTGTTTCTTAATTTTTAACCATTTTGTAAATAATTTTAAACACACGTTGTACTACAACACACTTTAATTGTATTATTTTCCCGTATAAACAGGTTTTTAGTTATATTTTCCTTGATGGTTCTTATTTTTTGAATTAATATTATTTATCTAATTGTCAGTGTTATATTTTTGTTAATATCGCTCTACTTTTTTTTTTACCAATATCATCCTACGATATTTTCGTTTTTGTTTGATGTTTTCTTTTTTTTAAGAATAAAATTTATTTTGTTGTTTTTCTTGTCATATAAGGTATAAAGGAGAAATATTTTCTGATTTTTTATTGATTTGATGTTTTTATCTTTAGTTGTAACGAGTTGTTTTTTTACTCTACTTTATTAGTAATGAAATCGTTTTCAAACCCGTTCAGCAAGTATTTTATTGCGTTTAGCTCGTTAATATAACTTTCAGGTGACAGGGGAACTGTTATCAATCTATCGATCAGCAACATAAACCCCACTTTGTGGCACCAAGGGTGTCGTGAGTCATGATGTATCGTTGTTTATGTTGTACGTAGTAGGTTTTCTGTGTCACGTTTAATTATAAATATACCATTAAATATAAAGCGTCAAAAGTACTATATTACGTCGATATTGTTACTCAAATTCATTGGGAAATCTTATTTTTTGAGATATTTAGTAAAACCAGAAGCGTTTTTAATTTCAACCCTGCAAACAGAAATCGTCGTTCACATAACTCATCCGTAATGAGACGTTCTTCAATATATTATTTTTATTTTCAAATAGTTTATTTTTTAAAATTGGTAAAATGTTCCAAATATTCAAGAAATGGTAAACGGCGCATCTGTACGTTGACAACCCTTGTTCCTTAGAATATCCCTTGAATTAAGGTTTTGAAATCTTGTCCCGGAATTGCAATATTGCAAAATTCTTGGGTGTTTTGTATGAATTTTTGATTTAATAATCTCTTATTGAGAGCAAATCGTATCATTACTCCAACCAATACAGTATGGAATTGTTAGGTGCAACCAACCCTGACAACTTACAGAGTCCAATCACCTTCAGTCTAAAATGGTTCAAACCTTGCCAGATTCCCTACTTCGTGTCCAATCTTACCATCCTCGCAGACCTCCAAATCTTAATTTTTCTTGAAACTGGAAGAAGTCGACTCGGACGTCTCCAAAATAACCTCGCCCCAACCCTAGTTTGTTTCTTCCAACAATTCTCTAAGATGCTTCAAGCGCCAGTGTCCTCGTAATTTTTTCTTGTACCCTTGGTCGCTGTTGTAACACAATGATAATAATTTTAAAAAATGAGAAAACCAGTCGAAAGAAGGATGAACAAAAAAGTTCCAAGAAAGCCGTCTTCCACGCTCCTCTGCGACAAGTTTATCCATTTCATGAGGACATTCTAGCTATAATTGTTAATTTAACAGGGTACTTTAAACTTTTAGTATATTTAATGTAATGGATGTTGTTAGAATGTTAGAATTACGAGGATGGATCAGGGGGAGTCACCCACCTTGGTGCCTGAGCGACTCCGAGGTTGGGCTCTGGTCTGGCGCCATCGACTTCTTTGGCCATTTCGGCGCTCTTACGTTTCCTAAAACTAGTCGTTCTCACACTCACTCATACAATAAATACATACATACTCCTATGTACAAACCCAATCACACATGCATATCCTCTGTCTAGAATCCGGGTCGGAGGGTACTCGATATTCCGCCCCGACCCGGCTTAGCTAAGCAGCGGTGGAGCTTAAATGTGCGAGCAAGGGCGACCCAACTCAATTGAGGATAATCCCTCACTCTCCAAACTCTAAATTTATCTAGAATCCGCTAAATATAAATTTTTCCCAGATTGCAGTCCATCAACATCTCATACGTAATGAAAAAATGGAAAATTCAATCCTTATAATTAACACTTACCAGCCCACAATACGTGTAAGTCAATTACAATTCAATTAATGCATATATTTAAATAAATGACAATAAGGCGATGTTTGAAATTAATTATAATTGTACAAGAACCAAGGAATTAAATTTAAATTTTATACAAACAAAAGAAAGGCGCCTGATACATTAGATTAGACAAATTTTCAGCAATGCGATAATAATACAATGGTATAAGTATTAAACAAATATAAAATAAGTTTATAATTTTAATAAAACAAAGAGACAAAAAAACACATAAATTGTCTAAAGCGAGAAAAACTCACGGGTGAGGTCAGCGAGTGGAGCGGCGAGTCACAAAACAAATGCGGAGGAGATCGACACGCACAAAAGAAGAAACGGTCGCGAATAAATTGCGCATGTAACTCGTACACAAAGTCTTACACAAATTTACGGGTTGTGGGACGGCCTCGAACACGTGCGAGTAGCGAAAGTGCCTCTCTGGACCTCGTTGTCAAGCGAGTCTCCAACAACAAAACCCGTCACTTCACGGCCTTTTAGATGCGCGACGTACAGATCACAAAAAATTCACACTTAACAACAATAATTTCATGTAACTTATACTAATTATTTTTTAAACAAAATATATACAAAAATATAGTATGCGTTAACATATGATGTGCTGCACCGCCGCCCCGCATACTCCTGTTCTAACATAAACTAAATCTAAACTTTAACATATGAAATAAATACCCCACTATACACAAACCATTATCTCAATATCTCTCAAAAACCTAAAAAGTTTTTTCTTTATCTATGCTTGAGCATTCTCCTATAGTCCGGCGTATTCCATTTCGGTCCCTATACGGGGCCAAGCTGTGACACCGTGAGTCTGTCATCTTGGCATGCTGGGCACCTAGGTCGACTCGCGCCAACCAACTGGAACCCATGAGTCGCACGTGAGTGACCGATCCGTAGGCGGGTCAGGACAACGCTTTCCCGAGCTCCACCGGTTGACTGTCGGCTTGACGGACACCAGCGCCTCAGTCGAGCCGGCCCAACGACTCTTCCACTTGTCAAATATCATATTTTTCCCTATTCTCTTAGCGTCGTCAAACCAATGGATGTGGTTGCTGGCATCATTATGGTAAATTTAGATTGAAAGGATAGGTGAATTGTACGTATATATATTCTGTTTAGAATGGAGGTTATATTTTCAATCCTATAGCTTGAAGAATCAACCAAATGTTTTCTTACTATTTGGACTTTTCCCTTCTCCGTAATAAATAAATTTTAAAAAAATATAAATAGATACAAACATTACATTCTACAGGCAAAGAATAGAGTCTCTTTCGTACAACATAAAATTACAAACAGAAATTTTTTTTTAAAAACTGATACACACATATACTAACGATACCAATTATTTTGACATCGTAAATATCCAGTGAAATTCAGATATTAGTTGTCCCCTTGGTGCTGACATTATTATGGTACATTTAGTTTAAATGAATCGGTTTATTGACTGTACTGTGCAAGTGAATGGAGGTCATATATTTAAGTTTTAAGTCGAAAACTTGGCGAAAGAACCAAAACACATTTTGCGATTTGGTCTTTTGTTTTCTTTATAATAAAAAAATACGAACAGATGTACTTACATTTCATACTTTTTTATTCTACGTACTTCTTAAATTAATACATGTCATTGAATACAATTGTTTTCAATAATTTTACTTAATTATGTATAAATGAATTTATGGCAAAACTTAAGTTTTATAAGTTTTTTTTTTTAGACTTGCAATTTTACCAATTTTAATAAAACACTATTTAACTGATCTTTTAGTTTTAACAATATAACAAAGAGAGAAAAATATATAAGTAAATAGTAGACAAAACGGGACGGTCGTACAATATGTGGTCAATGTGGACAGCAGGACATATGCACTGATCATTTTTTTTTAAATTCTAAATTTGTGTATAAACTTCATACATGGGCCAGGTCCTGACACGACCAGTTAGGTGTGTCACGGATTTGGACCGAACATTTTTTGGTGTTTCTACACTCCAAAATATCGGGCACGTATCCTCCACTTCTTGCGAATAGGCTCTGGTTTCGCCAAAAAATTTGAAAGCTGAATTATACCGTGTTTTGTTCTAATTTCGCTGTACTTCTTGCTCAAATCAACTATGTTAATATATCATTTTACAGCATTTTTTAAGTAGATTGCACTCAAACTATAATGAATATTTTTATTAACTATAATATAATAGCCAAAGAATATAGTAAAAGTGAAATAACCAAAAAATTTCAAAGAAACAAATTTTTTTCAAGTAAATTAGGTAAGAAATTTTTTCTTAAAGCTAATATTAAATTGTGTTTTAGACCTCTATAGACCCCGCAATATAAATGTTTGATGGAATTTAAATTTATCGATTTTTTTACCTCTAAAATTTTTCCGATTGTTAAGAAGTCGTTATCTTAACTCAAACGGATATAATTCAACATTGGCTAAAAATATTTTAACGTCAAACATGCCATTTAAAAGGAGAGGAACGTAGCTTTCAAACGCCGTATGTACCATAAAGATATGTAAAATGTTTCAAAGAAAATATTAAAAATAAGAAAATTATTTGTCAAAAGTTAATCTCATTTTTTATGAAAATTATAGTCCCATTTTGATGTTTGATACAGTCCATTATATTTCGTGATCCGATTGACCAAATAACTTCTTTCAATTAATTAATTTTTGGTAAGGTATTGGCTGAGATAAAAAAGTCAGTGAAACAAGCGGGATTCGAACCCACAATCTTCGGCTAAATGCGCCGCTGCTCTACCACTTGAGCTATCGTGACGATCCCGATTACACGACATTTCAAAAATAGAAAAAATGAGGAAAATTGGTTGAGGTGGGAAGTTGGTGTTCCATTGGATCGAGTCACGATAGATCAAGTGGTAGAGCAGCGGCGTATGTAGCCGAAGGTCGTGGGTTCGAATCCCACTCGTGACACTGACGTTTTTATCTCAACCAATACCTTACAAAAAATTAATTGGTTTCATACAGTTATAAAATGCACTTGACAATTAAAAAAAGCTTAGACATGAAACTCGGTCTCCTACGTTTTGAAAAAATGAAGTTCGAGCTTGCACTAGATTGTCAGTCAAAACATTAATTTACACCGATTTCCGTGAATGTAAACTGTCGAGTTAGATTTCAAATTTTTACAGGATATTTGCTAAAGATTTCGAAAAAAAATAAAACTATGCGACTTACCGAAGCCAGTACAGAACCTGATTTACTGAAATTTTCTTTGCAATTGTAGTAGTAAAAACGGATAAAAATCAACATTTCATAATTACATGTACATTTTTCGTTTTACAGAAATGACATTTTGAAATAGTTACTTATTTAAAAAATAAAATGAAACACACAAACAAATAACTCAAATTAAGAGCTTGGCATTTTACACGTAAAGATCATAAAATCATACATAAAGTAAAAAATTTTGTAAACTCTAAGTAATAGTAGAACTATTCATAAAAGTAAAGATTAAAGATGTAAACCCTGCAATAATGTTTTAAGAGAGAATAAGAAACAATAAATTAGCTAAATTACCAATTAAAAAAGATGTCATATACTGGTTTCAGGGAGCACTTTAATAACTGAGACGGCCCCATGGTTCGAAATTTAAAATATTAAATACAAACACATAAAGCTTAAATTTTTATTCTCGCACAACTTAATTGTAAAAGGATTTTATGTTACCACCTATTATAAACAAAATATTGATGTTTTTTGAAAGTTTTTTTGTGCAATTTTTACGATCTATTGACGAATGAAGTGTTTAAAGCATGGTTCCATGTGTCGATTGTTAATCGGCCACTGGTTAAGTAATGCAGTACAGAAGGGAAACTGTGTATTCAGAGTTTGGGCGTACCCTGTGGGACCAATCAGAGCGATGTAGGGGATCCCAGTTCTACCCCAGCCTTTAACTATCAAGGGCACCCACAGGTATAATATATAAATTGTGAACACTAGACCCTCGGCATCCTCGGATTTTATACCAATTGAGAACGACCCGGTTTACAGGTTTTCCACCGACCCTTATAACACTCCCATGGCTCCTGTTAGCTCTTATTAGACCGCCGAACCCAGTTAGACTAAAAATACTTCAAATCCCTCCTCGACTTTATAACGGCGATAATTAAAAATTAAGACTCAATGAAATTAACAAGCTGAACTCTAATTGTTATTTTTTTTATATTAGTCTTACAAAAATCTAACAGAGGACTCAGGGTGCTCTCCGAGGGTCGGGTTTCATCCATATCAGTTATAATAACCGGGTCAGATATGTGCAAACTCAAAATATGAGTGATCACACTCATTCGGGAAGTACACCTCATTTTCTTTATTTATAGGCTTTTTATGTAGGATAAATTGTGCCCATGTAAGTACTTGTTTTCATACAAGTGTTCCGGTGAGGACAGGCGAGACTTGGGCTTGAACGCGTCGGCGAGAACGAGTCTGACGAAAGAGGAGAAAAAAGGATTTGGTTATGTTTTTGTTTTTTTCATCTGGGGACTTTTCTTCTTGACGGAGAGTTTGCATGTGCGAAAGGAGAACCGAGCTTTGACGGGAGGAAAGGACCAGGACGAGGTTCGAACTTTTATTTTATTGTTTTACGAAGTGAGCTTTTTTGTTTCTTTTTATTCTTCTTTTTTGATATAGAGGACATAGTTATTTTATTTTTATTGTACTGTTGTTTTTTAAATTCACCGTTTCCAAAAAAGAAAACAAATGTGTGGCGCCCGATTATTATTAATTCACTATTTTCGTGGTCCGCTTGACCAATTAATACAAGACAATTAATTAAGGTTTTTAGTTGAGATGAAAAAAAGTTAATGGCACGAGAGGGATTCGAACGTACGACCTTCGGCTAGATACGCCGCTGCTCTACCACTTGAGCTATCGTGACCTCGATCAACTCTTCATCTCAAGCAAAAGGAGGGAAAACTCATAAGGTGGGGTTGAGATGGGGAGTTGATGTCCGAGTGGATCGAGGTCACGATAGCTCGGGTGGTACAGCAGCGGCGTATCTAGCCGAAGGTCGTGGGTTTGAATCCCTCTCGTGCCATTAACTTTTTTTCATCTCAACTAAAAACCTTAATTAATTGTCTATTATTATTATTATTCAATTAATTAAGGTTTTAAGTTGAGATAAAAAAATCAGTGTCACGAGCGGGATTCGAACCCACGACCTTCGGCTTGATACGCCGCTACTCTACCACTTGAGCTATCGTGACTTCAATCCCCTCGGGCAATAACTTCCCATCTCAACCCCACCTTTTTTTTTTTAATTTTCCCTCCTTGAAGATGATCTCAATAAAGATCGAAACGTAGGCACGATAAAGAAAATGTTTTTCTGAATCCTACATCACACCAGACCGCATCTCACGATTTCTAAATAAATATCGATTAACGGTCACTAATCACCACACATATTATATAATGTAACTTGAATATTTTAAAAAGGTATTCGTAGAAGAGTGAAGCTTTTCCTTCTGACTTGGCCCCTGCAATATTTAAGGGGAATGTTATGATGATAATTAGTTGTTTTTTGTCTGAATATTTCTATTTTTAGATTTCAGAGCTTTGCTATTTAGTAGTAAGTTTGTTAAAAAGTTGGCGGTCGTACTCGTAATTAAAACAAAATTAGCACTTCATTTATTTCAAATCTCATTGTAATTAGCGTAGAAGAGTAAATGAAAATGAAAAAAGTAAGTGAAATTATTTTAAAGGAAGTGATTCTCTTATTTGTCCCTCGCTTAAGAAATTAATTCTTACTTAAACGTCCTTAACGACCTCATCTCGTGACGAGAATAATTACACGTGAAATAATTGAAAGGAGAGACCTTTCCCTTTTCCAGTGATTGCAGATGTAACGATGTGGGAAGAAGGAATTAAACTTCTTGCGGGGTCTCATTTTTATTTCAAGCAACCCCTCCCGAGGGGAGAGTGGTACACGTGTAGCCAATAAGCTGTCACAGTAGGAACACCAGAGTTAAAGATTCAATCCACTAGCCATTGACGGCACCCCTGCCTTTTTATAGAGCGGTTTCCATGAACGTGCGGTTTCTTTGATTTGAACCATCCTTTGATGAATGTTTTAAGACCTTCGTTTTTGTTTTATGATAAACCATTCGAAAATAAATATTTAAACAAATCGATTTCATGAAAATAACTAGCCTATACTTATGGACTATAAGGGAACGCGGTGCCCGAACGGTAGGGCGCCCGACTCTATTTGCCACATAAGCGGTCTGGGTTCGAATCCCGGCGGAGTCCATGGTGGCTTAATGGATTGTAATATGAAAAAATATTTTATAATGTGGGTAGACCCTCTCGCCTGCCACACCCAATGGACGTTAAGTCCTCTTGATAGGAATTCACTTTTCTCATGTATTAATTACTACAATAATTCAAATTTTTTCGTGCTGAGTTATCACATCTAGGTAGTACTTAAAACCGAGAAAAAAAATGAGTAAACAAAAAAAAATCAGATCAGTGATTTGATCAAGAGATAAGTAATAGGAAGTAATTCATCGTCTTTTAAGACTTCTTTTTTCGAGGGATTTTTTTCTCGGTCACTTTCGTTTCGGCTTTCGTGTAGGATTTAAGGGATTTGTGGTTTAGGGGAAGAAGGGGGCCGAAGGATTGGGGTGAACAGCTTGTGTGAAACTTTTCGAATCGGATTGGATCAGTTCTTTTAAAAAATTAATATTAATGTCTTTAACCCTTACAACCGCGAATTATTATTTGGTAAATAAAAAGTTTCCTCGCTTTTTTATACTTTTAAAGGGGTCTGAAGATTGTACATAACCTATAAACTAAATCACTAGGCTTACGAAAATAACCGTAACAAACATCAGGGTGATTTTGCATAACGTTTTCGTTATTTCAAGGTCACCGTTATATTTAACCTCTTTTAAATAAAGTTGACGCTATTTGAAGATTTTGCCGTTAACGCTAAGTTTCCTGGGGAGTTTATACCAGTTCCCGCCATAGTCGTACCCTGAAAGCTTGTGAACAAAGGCACCGTTCACGGTTGTTATGGATTTTCTCTTGATTGCTGACGATAATTTGGCGAACACAGAGGAAACATTAATTACCGGGAGGTTTGGGGCAAGTTTAAATGCCAAAAACACTTAAGAAGAGAAAAAGATTAGCTTACCTTAGACACTTTAGTAAAAACTAGAATATTTCAGTGCAGTAGTTCACATACTGACTATAACCACATTCCAAATCTGTCTCTTAGAATTTTAACTCTTAAATTGTATTTAGGATGATCAGCCAAAGAATCTGTTGTCCACAATCGCTGTGGTTTTATTTGTTGCTGTATTTCTAGCTAGAACCGTTTTGGCCTTTTGTTTAACTGTGCCTAAGCCGTGTTCGGCTCTTTACAGTTTTTGGCTGATGTTTATGTTTTTCTGCTTTTTTATTTAAGACGGAAACATGAGCTTTTTATTGTACGATCTTTTGACGGTCGCATCTCTCTCTCTCTCTCTCTCTCTCTCTCTCTCTCTCTCTCTCTCTCTCTCTCCTGGCGAGCTTTTAGTTGATATCCGGGATGGGCCTCGCGGAGGCGGCTCGCTCGGGATATCAAGAGGAGGAGGTATAGGCCTTATTATTATTTATCATAAATCTTACTTCATATTCATGTCCAATTTTTTCGATCTTGACTCAATGCGCATTTACAGTCTTCATGTATCCCATCCTTTCCTTTTCATGATGGCCTTCCACATTTTAACCGTCGATTAACCGGTACGACATTGTATCGCATTACGAGGGAGACTATATTTACACTATTTACGTTTACCTCATACTGCCACTTAATCCGTAGGTCTAAGTATCTATCGTACTCAAAAATCACGTGGTCAATTGTTTCATTCTGTCCGCAGGCGCAAAAGGGGTCAGACTTAAGTCTGAAGCTATTTAATTTGGCCGCAAAATCACCGTGTACTGTAAGGAGTTGTGAATTTAGTGGTCAACTTTTAAATGCTTCATCTTAAGTCTTGCTTCAATCCTCGGAAATAGTTTGTACGTGTGCCTTCCAGTCAATGCCGAATCCCAAAGCTGCTGCCATTCATTTATAATCCAAGCAGGAACCTCCCGACCCGACACTACTGGAATGAAAGGAGGATGATCATTTGCTAACTCCCATTCTGCACATAAAGCCTTAGCCTGTAGGTCAAGCAGTGGCCTTCCCGATATAATATGTAGGGCGTCAGTCGAGGTGGTACGGTAGGCCGGCGTTACGGCTAATAAGGCTGATCTCTGCGCGCTTAGGAGTGTTGCCCAATCTCTTGCAACAAATCCACGCAGCCACGCTCAGACCGAATACAATAGGACTGACTGGCACAGTGCCGTGTAGTACAGTTGTCGACTTCGATAGGAGATTCCTCACGCGGCGCCACTCATGGTTCTTATGGCGGCAATACGGGCTGGGATTTTTTTCCCTCGTATAGCGCGCGTTGAGGCTGAATCTTAGTCTGGCCGACATCTTAACTCCCAGGTAGGTGATGACATTTAGTGCTTTAATTGTTTGTCCATCAATTCTAATGACGGGTGGCGATCTCATATTCTAGCTAGAACAGTATACCGGCGATTGTATGCGCCTAAAGTAGAAAATGCTTAAGTAGAAGCGCCGGTGTACTGACCTGTCGTGGGTTCGAGTCCCGTTCGTGACACTAATTTTTCATTTCAACCATCGCCATGCTTCCTCCATTTAATTGACTGTGCTTAATAGTTCATTTTCTACTTTTTTATTATGTGTTTATTTTTAATTTTTTTACGATTTCATTTTCACGGTGGTTCCGTCAGAATAACAGACCTTTGGTATGGGCATCTATTCTCCTTTGCAAGCTCCTATTATTCCGTTTTATAAATATATTGCAGGATAAGTCTTAAGGCAGAAAGTAAAGATGTTATATTGTGACTTTGAAGTGTTGAACTTACTTTCCCAAAGATTGCTCCATTTTTCAGTTGTTTAATTGTGGTTTTGTAACATAAGGAAGCTTGGCATAGGAAGGGTGACTTATTAATGTGGCAGTGTCATCCGCATATGTGTTAGTGCATTCTGATTTATTTTCCTACATGTAAGATGTACAAATTATGTTCAAAAGCGATGCGAGTATGTAGCACATCTTCAAGCACTCCTGTCTCCTAAGAAATCTCTGACCCCTGGTTTAAAACATGGGAAAATAAATATAAATTGACTTACCTAACAAGGTATTAGACGAGAGTGAAAAACATAGATAAAAAGCTTTTCTGAAGTAAAGACGCCTAAGCATTAACAAAGAATGTTGCACATTAAAGTATATATCGATTAGGAAGATCTAAGTTAACAGTGGGACTGAACCTGTTAATGAGTGTTTTATTTGAGACCGTACTTGGTGGTGATGAGACGAAGGACTTTGGGCCGAAATGTTTGAATTCGGTTTAGCTTAGATTGCTTAGCAGTAGGCAAGAGTTTAAAGTCCTTAAGTCCAACTGGGACCGATAATGATCTTGTAAATGGTAAGTTTACTTCTGAATGTTTATTGACTTTGTTTTCCAAGTAGCCTTTATTGAAGTTCCTATCTGATACTTAATTATCTTGATAGGTTTAAATAAATCCCTGGTCGTTTTGTTTTGCTTTCTTAAATAATTACTAAAATTAGTTATACACCTGAAAATATAATTCTATTTTTAGCTATTTCCTCATGATTTTTTTTACCTTATTACTAAGATTACTACCTTATTTAAGATAGTTACAAAGAAAAAATATATTAAACTATCTTTGTAAGCCTTTGTGGCCAGGGGGTAGTAAAAATTTATTTCTTTTTTGTAAATCTTGATGTTATAGCCCCGAACTAGTAAAAAACAATATGTGAAAGTTTCGTCGAAATTGGTTCAGTAGTTTTCGTTTTTATCATGAACACACATATGAAAAATACATATAGTTAGATAGATAGATAGATTTACTTCGGGTTATTTAGGATAAAAATATCGCCCACCAAATCTTTGGTCCCTCTAAATTTCACAGAGTGTGGCATGTTGTCCAACTTTAACTCAAAGTAAAACGAACTGGAAACAAATTTTGCGCTACTTAAGGACTTTATTAACTGTCATATCTGATAGAATGAGAATCTACATTGTCATTAAACTTCTTGGTTCTGTCCAATGGGGTTACGCTATGAGCCAAGGGTCTGGACGTGTTTTCTACACACCCCCGGAGGACCGTGTTAATCCCGTGAGGTTCGGTGTGGAAACCACCAAATCCACAGACTAATCATGCAGATCATACTTCACGGACATCATATTTCTCTCGTTTGTCTCTTCCGAGGAGGTGGGTTAATATTTCGAACTCAACCGTGTGCCGCGCGGTAAGGGAACCCGATAGGGCTGAATGCATGCCGGTCTCCCAACGCACTCATTGATAGATAAGACTGTATCTCCCTAAGGTTAGGGGCCCCGCCAGCGTCAAAACTGCCGGAAACGCTTCGGCCGCGGTTTAAAGTGGAACTTCTAATCACTTCCTAGACGAACCTGCCTTTGGTAAAGGAAGCCTTTAAAGGCACCACCGAACAACAGGCTCTCTTATATGTACTCGCCAAGGGCCTCACCTACGACCAACGACGATTCCATTCCCATAGCATAGCACGCCATCAGGCTTAGAACTTGAAACACCATGCTATCCCGTTGGTTATACACCCTCCTACGTCTGTGTAGACAGGATCTTGTACTCTAACCCTCGTGTGCCACGGATCACGCACCCTCTGTCCGCTGCCGACCCGAATCCAGCTTGTGCTTTAGACAGAGTGACACGCTCTCAAGGCTACACCGTTATCTGGCGTCTGGATACTCCCTTGCATCCAAGAGTTGGAAAAGGTCTCAAGCAGTATGCTGAAGGACCTGGATTGAGAAAGGGAAGTGAGGCTCAACTTTTCCGGTTGCACCCCCCGCCTTAGCCACACTGTACCACCCATTGTCACCGTAGTCCCACATTTAAGTCCTTCGTGGACAGTATAGAAGCGGGTATATTTGTAGCAAGTCGAATAATGAACTGAAACCTACATAATTCGAAAAAAACTCAATCAAAATTCATGCCATCCACAACGGAACAACTGCTACTGATAGATAAATTATAAATCTGTTTCAATGTAATTGGTTACACCGAGGAATGGAAAGTAGTCGGCCAAAAACCGTGTGTTGTACCTGAAGTAGTGGGAAAACGGCCAAACAGGAAATTTATTATTATTTCACAATTTTATCCCAATACTTGCTTTGTATTTGTCAAATAGAGTTATATTTGTCATAGTTCGTAAAAGAGACATCTTTCCTTTTATTAAAGGACTGCTTTATTCTTGAGACTTGAAATTCAAGAAGAGAATTGAAAGCCAAGAAGGGGTTGGCAATATGTTTCAAGAGGGCCAGGAACGGAACAATCGGAAAGTCGGCTTAATATTAATGATAATTAAAAGCTTTTGAATGTGACAAGTTGCCGTTTTGTCGGATGGAAATTGGTTTGATTGTAGGGAAAGAGCTTAATCCTCCACGAAAGGATCAATGATGTACAATGGCGAATCGGGAAGGGGCTCTCGGGACTTGGCGGTAATTGGAGGTACTGGGAGACAATGGATGCATTCTCTTCACGCCCGGTTTAATTAGCGACGCGACAATGCTCTCATTGTCCAGAGTGAAGCCGAACCGTGTTTTTCTCGGGGTTCATTAGGTTAAGGGGATCGGCTTCAAACAGCTCTTGGCTGACATATGTTTCACACAACTGAATTCAGCTTCAACCCTCCAACGTTCATCGTTCTTCAAAACGGTCTAAATATATCCTTTTTATCTTCGTTTCGTTTAATCCATACTGGCCTTTTTAATCCCCTCTACGTTGATACCTTTCGCCGGGATTATTATACATAATCAAGAACACACTTCACAACCTGACTCTTTTTTAAACATTTTATAATCATATAGACATAAAGGGAGAAAATTGGATGAAAGCTTGCAAATTTTTCGTCCCCATTTTAATTTTAACAGACCTTTCCGAGTAACAAAAACCCATGATTTCTACAGTTCATTATCGGAACATATTCAACACAAAATAATCACGAGAATGATCAATTATCCAAAATGACAATTCTCGGTAATACCAATTGTCAAAAATAAATAAAAACAACAAAATTAATATTATTAAAAATAATTATTTAACACTGTTTAGGAGGATGATGATATCAGGCCACAATAATTAGACGTTCTATGTCCCATTGATTTTATTGATTTTATTACCGACCGGTTTCATCCCACTGGGTCTCAAGATTCTACAATCAACATTTCCGTCAGTTTTAAACACTTGTTTTTACAAAAACAATGAGTCTAATACACGTCTATATATAATCTTTAAACTACAGGCATCACAGCACTTTTATGTTGTACTTTAAAAAAAAATTTAATTTATACAACTTCCAACAATGTCTCTAAATAACAGACTGACATATTGGGTCGTTTCATATGAAATGTCCGTTCCTAAGGTAAAATTTTTTTTGTAAAATTACTATACATAAACAAAATCATTTTATTTGTAGTATTTGCCTTCATTTTCTGCACATTTTTCCCAACGCGTGACCAAATTTTTTATGGCGGAGCTGTGGAATTCTGAGCTTTGAAATGAAACAAAATCTGAAAACGTTTTTTGGTCTTGAACATCATTTTCAAAAAATTTTCCCTTTTGACGAAGTTGTCTAAATTCATAAACAGGTGGAAATATGTTGGAGACAAGTCTGGAGAATAAGCCGGTTGCTGAAGAATTTCGAGGCCAAACTCTTTCAATTTGTTTGCAGTATGTTTTGAAACATGAGCCCTGGCGGCGTCGTCTTGGAGTGTAGGACCTTTCCGATTTACCAATGCTGGTTGTTTTTTGAGTAATTTTGTATGCATTTTGTTTGCTTTCTCTGTCTACCTCCTCTACCCACCCTGGGAGTCGTTGCCCACTGTGTGTGGAACTATCACGACGACGGGTGGTATGGTTTGAGACTCGAGACCCCGAAACGGCTCACCTCGTGTTCTCAACCACGGCCCTTTTTCTCAATCCAAGTTCCTTCATTTTATCCTGTGACCCCTTCCAACCCTTGGTTGCAAGGGGGGTATCCGGCACAAAATAAAGGTGCAGCCCAGAGGGCTTGGCAACCTCTCTAAAGCACTAGCTGTACTCGTGTCGGCGAAGGGTCGGCATGGGCGGCGGGTGCCTTAGCAGAGTCACACGAGGGCCAGTGCACTAGATCCTGTCTGCACAGGGGGTAACTTAAATGTTTCAAATCAGCTCAAGTTACACTGGGAACGGATTCGTGGTGGCTCCCCTGGCGGGAACTTAGACAGAGGCTGTCTTCTATCTGTGACCTTCGTGAAGCTTGGGTATGGCCAGCGTTATTACCCCCGGCCTCACTGGAGACGTTGCGACCGGACGACAACGTGTAAGCGTTGAGGAGACGATGATTATGCTGAATAGTCCCTCGAATGCGTGAGTAAGCGAGCGGAAACGGGTAGTGAATCGGTGTCTCTGACTCGAGTATGCTTTGCATTGTTGTGCGTATGACCGGCGTGGTACTCTTGGGGAAGCGAAGGATTGGACCACCTAGGCTGAGCCTATGGCGTCCCTCAAATGCGCATAGCAGGTGTAGACTGAGCCCGAATAAGAGACTTTACCGTAGGCGGTGCTCATCTAGGGTGTGGTTAGCAATTCCACTTTAAACTAAACCGCTGCCGGGGCGTTCCCGGAAGTTTCTACGCTAGGGGAGCCCCTATACTCAGGACGATAGAGTGGCCTTCTTTATCTAGGGAGTACGCGGGAGAACAGGCTGGTGTATTTCGGCCTGTTTGCGTGCGGCATACGACCCGATGCACAATGCGACCCGACCACTCGGAATGGGCAAGTGGGGAACGAGGTTATCTTGGACCCTAGGGGCTGAGCTCACTCTACACCAATGCTGCGGCGGTAACACTATTCCGTCGTATGCGGAGGTGCGTCAGCTCTCATCTTGAGAATCAAAACGTCCTATAAGGCCGAAAAGACCAGGTGCGGGCGGTAAAGATCTTCTTGTCTTGTTGACGATGAATTCTCGGGAATGAATTCTCTACCTCCTCTCACTCACTTTCACGTCTTCTCTCTCTCTCTATCTCTCTCTCTCTCTCTTTCTCTTCCTCTTCATCTTTCTCTCTTTCTCTTTCTCGTCTGTCTGCCTCAAATTCTATAATAATATTCTATTCCAATCACCTACTCTGCCTTCTTGTTTCTTTCAATTGTCTCATTTTATCTCTAAGTGAAAGTGTGGGATTTAACATAACAATAGAATTCATAAATTCAATACATACGTTAATTACTGTAATTATGTATAAATAATACCCCGTTTTAGAGGATAGTCAGATTACATACATTTTATTGGCTAAATAAAGCCTTAGTTTAATTAATTCTGTCATAAAGAAAATATGGCTTATTACGAAATTCTTCTTACATTAAGACATTATTAGATTTTTTTAAACTACAGACCCTGAACCAGCTTGAGATTATTAAAAACTGAAAGGAGAAAAAATTGAAAAGAGTAAAAAATTCAACAATGGAGATACGTCCTTAGAAACAATTATGGGCTAAGGGCGACGAGGTTCTCCTCACATTAGTCAATCCATTTCCAAGCATTTGA
Organism: Cimex lectularius; assembly: GCF_000648675.2. Lineage (NCBI taxonomy): Eukaryota > Metazoa > Arthropoda > Insecta > Hemiptera > Cimicidae > Cimex > Cimex lectularius. Next base: position 981,232 of record NW_019392655.1, read on the forward strand.
GACATGTCTTCAGCCGCCTGGTCATCTTTTAATAAGTTAAAAATTCTCTTCATTAAAAGCTTTTTTTCTTTCATGTATTGCCAGCTTGACGTTATTAAAAATTAAAAGGAAAAAATCGAAAAGCGTCAAGGGACGCAACTGGGCCTCGATCTGAGTAGATCCATTATGCTTCTCTATTTTTATAACTCACTGACCAGCTTCAGGTTGTTAGTCGTCCTCAATAGCCTTGCCGATGGCTTTTTGTTGAAAGATCTTGCTTTCGGTTTTCCTCTACTAGTTTCAAGAACCTACACCTACATAAATATAGAAATTGTTCCGCGGTCTCCTCCTCTTCCTTACAGTATTTGCTCTGTGTTTTCTGTCTGTACTTCTCTACGGTGGATGTGCCCTCATAGGCGGCACCGCCCTGTCAGTCCATCCAGCATCCTGATTCTGTTGCGGTTACCTTCCAGTAATTCCTTTGTAATTCTTGCGGTTGGCCTTTCTTTTAGCGTGTCTCAGTTGCTAGATCCCAGTTGCTCCAACAGGGTTTGGACTCATTAGGGAGTACCCTTTTGGATGTACCCTTTTTAACCCCTCATCGAGAACTAGAAATTCCAAATCCTGTTTCGTTTTATACTTTTTTCTTTTATTTAATCCCTTCCTCTTTCTGACAATGGGCGGCAGTTTGCTAAATTCTGTCCTATTTCCGGTGTAATAATTGCAATTGTGCTGAAATCTTGTATCTCTTTTACTTTCTTTCCTGGTCCACTGGTTGACTCAAACTGCTTGACTCCCAGGCATTTTTTGGTTTGTAAGCTCAACTCATTCCCGCTATTGCTGTTACCAGCCGAATTAACCAGGCTTACTTTTCACTCTTCCTCCGACAAAACGAGACGTTCAGACAATTTTAACCTGCTAGGTCTTTTTTTCTTCCTGCACCTTCGCCCAAAGGTCTCTATCAAAATTTATCTTTTCTCGGCCAATTGCGTCTGCCTAGCGGTCTTTTCCGCTTCCCCGGAACTTTGTCACGCTTAAGCGATGGACCTCCTGGCGGTATCCGCTCGGGACATGGGAGCGGAATTACAATCAGTTCATGGTTATTAGGCACTCCAATTAAAACATATTTATTCCTCTTGATTTATTGGGTGCATTCCTTTGTGTTCCACGATTTTGTAAATAAATTGTTTGAGCCTATAAAATTTTTCTCTGTGACAAACATGTTTTTTTAAAGTGAGCGCTATTCCTATTTCAGCTTCTATTTTCCACTTACGTCTTAGCGTACCAAAATGTGTGCAGTCAATGAGAGTATGTCTTGCCGTCTCCTGAGGTGCTCCACACGAACATGATGGGTCTTCCTTTAGACGAAAAGAATATTGTATTGCTGCGAAGTCCCCATGGCCAGTCATTGCTTAAGATAAGAAATGGTCGACTGATAGGTGCTTCATTTTCAATCTTAGTCTTATGCTAGGGAATAACTGGTATGTATGCCGTCCCTTGGTACTTAAGTCCCACTGACGTTGCTATTCCGTCGTTGCCCAGTTAATGACTTCTTCGACCTTTGCAGGAGTGATATTCGGCCGTTGTACCGTTCTAATGTCACATACTGCATTTATTAAGGTCATTCGTAAATCTACAGGCATCTCTCCTGAAATAACCTCCTGTACATAGTGTTAATAATATTTATTTAGAATTCGTGAGATGCGGTCTGGTGTGATGTAGGTTTCAGAAAAACATTTTCTTTATCGTGCCAACGTTTCGATCTTTATTGAGGTCGTCTTCAGGGCCTGGGATTTACAAACATTATTTACATAAAACGATTACATTTTGAATGTGGAAAGGGGAATTTATACAATGCAAAATATATTTTTTTACATATTCAATCAAAGTATTTCTACTCACTCAAAATGTTTGTCTTCTGTGTAATTGTGCCACAACACTTTGACTTTGATTGAATATATAAAAAAATATATTTTGCATTGTATAAATTCACTTTTCCACATCCAAAATGTAATTGTTATATGTAAACAATGTTCGTAAATCCCAGGCCCTGAAGATGATCTCAATAAAGATCGAAACGTTGGCACGATAAAGAAAATGTTTTTCTGAAACCTACATCACACCAGACCGCATCTCACGATTTCTAAATAAATATCGATTAACGGTCACTAATCACCACACAGTGTTAATAATTGTTATATTTTTTCTCTGTAATATAAATAAGTTAACTTGTTATCTAGGCGATAACTAGCTCTCCACTCTTCACATCGGATCTCTCTCCTCTTACGTTCTTCTCCAATAATAAATTTTCTCCTTATTTAGAACCAAGTAAACAAGTTGATTTAATTTAATGGTATATAGAAAAGGTCTGTTCGCTTGTTGACCTTAAAACAAGGAACGTTTCGGAAAACGACATAGAAATCCGGATCCTTGCTTTCACCGGGAATGATTTTGCAGGCTTCATTCCAATTCTTTTTATAATATTTACCCACTCTTGCTGTCCTCTTACTTGTCTCAACGTCTCACCCGAAAAGGTCCGCAGCCGACAACCAGAAGACCATTGCAGACGCTCGCAACTGCAGACCTAAGCCATTTGCTGATATTGCCAGAAGAAAAAACAGCTGTGCGAATGCTATTGCAAGATGACATACCCACTCCTGTGAGAGAAAAAGCCAAGGAAGGATACACACAGGCGTCCTGGTAACTTCTCATCTGGTAAAAAGCAGAAGACAATGGTGAAGTTTTCACAACAGACCAATATTCGAAATGCAACAGATAGTAAAGAGATACTTTTCACCTTAATCTTTAAAACCTCATCCAACCAAACGCCACGGACCTCCGATAACTGGGCAGACTCCATAAGTGCTAACTTTTATAGCCATCAGGTAGATGATTAAGAGAAAGATTGAAGAATCGTAAAAATAGAAGCATATATTTGATCCTTGACCCCAGAATGGCTAATGATAATTAATATCTTAAATAGCAAATATATTATAAAAATAATTTTGTCTTTGCCTATTTTAAAACTCTTCCCTGGAATGTGTATTTATCTTTTGAATTTATCATTACTATTATTGTTCCCCATTTTGGGAATAATAAATCAACTAATTGAGTGGCTATCTCGTAGACGATTTAGAGGGAAAGGAGCAACTGGTTTCTCTCGACAGCTGTGTACATAGTGGCCTGTTTATTAGCCAGGGCAAATGATTAATCTCGGTTTGTTTCTAAGGTATAAATCTGACGACAGTTAAACTTAAGTTTCAAGCCTGTTGGAATCAAACTTCACCTCTATCTCTCTTCTCGTCCCAGATGTTCTCCTTTTCAGGGAGATTTTCCCCCAATTCATTACTCCTGGGAGATTGCAATTTTTATCTCAACCCGCATTAGTTTAATCGAGACAGTTGGGACGATTTTTTTTTCGAAAGTCAATTATTTTCTGATAAAATATTACTTTTAATTTTATTTAAAAAGGCCAAATAGAAAAACTCTTAGTTCGTTACTCAAACTTTAAAATAAAAAAACATACCTTCTATCCGGTTATTCTATACAGTAGTTCATTTATCCATTTGATTTAAATTTTTCATCATAACATCAGCAATAATTATATCCATTATATTTCGTGGTCCAATTGACCCAATAAATTCTTTCAATTAATTAATCTTTTTATGTAAGGTATTGGTTGAAATTAAAAAGTTAGTGTCACGAGCAGGATTCGAACCCACGACCTTCGGCTCAATACGCCGCTGCTTTGACCCCTTCAGCGTCGTTAGAGCGACGGCGTATTGAGCCGAGTATCGTGGGTTCGAATCCTGCTCGTGACACTAACTTTTCATTTCAACCAATATCTTACAGAAAAATATTAATTAATTGAAATAATTTTATTATTATTATTAATTATAATACGATAAGAATATGTTTTTCTGAAACCTACATCACACCAGACCGCATCTCACGATTTTCGAATCATCAACTAAGGGTCACTAATCACCACACATTAATTATGATATAAAATCTAACAATTCTTGCGTAACGATGAGCTGGGTAATCGATCTGCTGGAAACATGAAGTTTTTCGGAGGATCTACGGAACAGGTCAATACAGAGAGAAAAAAAACTTCATCAAAACGCTATTTCATCCGCGATGTAAAAATTTATCCCCTTCATGAGGTCTTTCTTTGCATAATTAATAAATTACAAAGGTACTTAAGAATTTGAAGTTTTTCAGAGGATCTACGGAAGAGGTCAACACAGAGAGAAAAAAAACTTCCTTTCAGTTTTCGCCGAGCTTTCGACAGTTTTTATACTGTCATCTTCAGGGCCTGTTTTATTATCATATAAAAACAACAATTACAAACATGAAAAAACCATTGCACAAAAATTGAATTTTATTTCCCCATTAAAGTTTAAAGTAAGATATATCAAATTTTCAATTTTTGTGTAATTGTTTTTTCATGTTTTTAATTGTTGTTTTTATATGATAATAAAACAGGCCCTGCTGAAGATGACAATTTAAAAACTGTCGAAAGCTCGGCGAAAACTGAAAGGAAGTTTTTTGTTCTCTCTGTGTTGACCTCTTCCGTAGATCCTCCGAAAAACTTGAAATTCTTAAGTACCCTTGTAATTTATTAATTATGCAAAGAAAGTCCTCATGAAGGGGGTAAATTATTACATCGCGGATGAAATAGCGTTTTGATGAAGTTTTTTCTCTCTCTGTGTTGACCTATTCCGTAGATACTCCGAAAAACTTCAAATTCTTAAGTACCCTTGTAATTTATTAATTATGCAAAGAAAGTCCTCATGAAGGGAATAAATTTTTACATCGCGAATAAAATAGCGTTTTTTTGAAAATGTTTTGTTTATCTTTCTGTTTTTCATTTTTTAAATATCATGTGATTACAAAAGTGTCAGAGCACAAGCAAATTTGTTCCCTTTGCAAATTTTGGTTTGCCACATTACACAGGGTGAGTTTAAATTCTGTTCCCTCCCTATAATTTTTTATTGGGGCGTTTTTAGGAAAAAAAACCCGATTGACGTTAACTTTTCATTGTCACACCAGTATTCAAAGACTTGACTCTCATTGTTCACATAGACACACTGATGAATAGAATAGACATACCTAGCGGGCATAAGCAGGAAATCAGTAAGGATCAAATTACACGTTCTGCCTTTCGTAATTAGTTACGATGGGATTTAAATACTAGATATCGTACAATAATTTTTTTTATTAATTAAATTTATTTATTAAAATTGGTCTTATTAGACCAACCATTAATTTTACAATAATATTATAGAATAAATAAATGTTTACATTCTTATAAACCCATTGGTACAATAAGATTTACATTTCACTATTCACTTTTAACTACACAAGTTCTTTTTAATCTTCTGACCATGTTTCGGTTATGTAAGTGTTTGGTCGCTTCCACATTCTCGTGCTGGCTGAGGCGAGCCTGGTGTTTGGTGGCAAATCTTTGTATTTCCGCCGTGACTTCAGGGATCTTAAGATCCCTATGTAAGTCCTTATTCTTGATGCACCAAGGTGCATTGACCATGTTACGTAAGATTTTATTTTGGAATGTTTGTATGATTTTGATATTGCTGTGTTTGGTACAACCCCATAGTTGGATACCATATGTCCACATAGGCTTTATAACTTGTTTATATAATATTATTTTATTTTGTCTAGCAAGTGTTACGGTTCCTCGCCGGACCGTTGGCAATTCACCCGGTCGCCGGGTACCTGGGGCTCAGTGGAGATTTTTTCCCGTGGCCGCTTCTTCTCCAAAAGGGGAATAATCGAGCACCACACTGTTTTTATTTTATTTTCTTCCTTTAGGAAAACAGTGAAACCCTCGGGGTGAAATAACAAATAAAAAATATATATATAAAATTAATTAATTTAAAAAAACACAACAAGAAAATAAAATATTAATGTCCTCTGTATTAAGAATAAGATGTAAAACAAAAAAATTAAATAAATAAAACAAGTCTCTTCAGAATTAAAACAAAAAACTGTCCAGAAACCAATCTTATAACTTAAAAGCTCGAACCTCGTGTACGTCCCTTTTCTCGTCGTTCCAGAACGGTTCTCCCCTCGCACACGCGAACCCTCCACTCCACGACGATGAGAAAAGTCCCAAAAATAATAAATTATACTGTCACGTTTTACTTTTTCGCCTCGCTCGTCCACACCGACCAATCTCAGCTCGAGGCCTCCTTGTCCACTCCCGTCGGACCCCACTCCTCGCTAGCGTCCTCCCTGAGCCCTGGCCGGGCTTTCTTCGCCTTCCAAATGCCGCCCGCGTGTCTTCGGCGTCTTACAGACCTCGCTCGATCTTGCCGAGGACACCCTCGCCTCTACCCAAGTCTGGTCACCCCAGTGCACAAAAAAAAGAATTTTTTTTCCTCTCGTGTTCACTTGTAACACAAGATTGGAGCCACGTCCTATCAACCAGTATAGTTGTCTATACCTTAAACCTATTGCTCTCCTTTTTTTCTTCACGTGTTCTTTCCATCTCAGCTTGGCATCTAAGGTCATTCCCAGATATTTAGCTATATTGCTGTATGGTATAGTAGTTCCATCGATTGCGAGCGACGGAACATGGTCCACCTTTCAGTTTGTAAAGATTAGATAAACTGATTTATGCTTATTTAGCTTGATTTTCCATTTTTTGTCCATTCGTTTATCTTATTACATGCATTTTGGAAGATTTTGGTTGAATGGGTGATAGTCGGTCCTAGTGATATCACCGCTGTTTCATCTGCAAACGTTGCAATTTTTACTCCATCTATTTTCGGAAAATCACTGGTGTATAACAAGTAAAGCAGTGGGCCTAATATGCTACCTTGTGGCACTCCTGCATTTATTGTTTTTAATTTTGAATATTGATCTTCTTGCATGACTCTAAACAGTCTGCCAGTTAGGTAGGAACTGATGATATCGACATTCTGCTTTGGTAGCATACCTTTTAGTTTATTGATAGTCCTTTATGCCAGACCTTGTCAAAAGCTTGTGAGACATCAAGGAAGATAGCAGAACAAATTTGTTTTTCTTCAAGAGATTTTTCTATTACGTCCATTACTCGGTGAATTTGGTCTATTGTTGAATGTCTTGTTCGGAATCCAAATTGGTGGTCAGGAATAATTTTCTTTTTATCTACGATGCGTTTTATTCGTTTTAATAATAAATTTTCGAAGAGTTTAGTTTAGTTGTTGGTAGTAGCGATATTGGTATATATGATTTGACCTCGTTCGCCGGTTTTCCTGATTTTTTTATCATAATGATTGTACAATAATGATCAAACAATGAGTCTTACCGATTTAAATTTAAAAAAACCTATTTATTAACACTTTATGGCTTAATGAACTTTAGCAATTTTGTTAAAAATTAGCAGGAAATCCCGTGGTCCTATTAGAAATAGAGAGTTCATCTTGGCGCCAAATAAATCAGTGTTGCCAATACGCGACGGGAAACGAAGCGGGAACAACACTGCGGTTTAGGCCCGTGATTTCCCGCTAACCTTAAGTAAAATTGCTCTGAAGTTACTTTCGGAAAGAAAGAGTTAAATTTATATGAAGAATTTTATGTTTGTGAAATATACCAACCGGCACAAAATGGAGTGGTGGAAGAAGAGTTTGAAGATTTCAAAATGAAGATTTGACATTTGCGCCAAATAAATCAGTGTTCCAATACACGGAACACACGGGCAGAAAAACTGAAGGAAAATCAGTGCACCCGCTCTCTAGTAACAGTATTATCTACCTTGCTAATTTTGGTGTTCCCCTGCTTTAGGCAAAAAACTGTAAACACAGATAAATGCTTATTTTTCAATTCAACCAAGGCCATTTAACCGAGACTGAATATCATTCAAACCGATCAACCATGAAAATAACTTTTTATGCTTTATCATCTTCTACTTTTGTACTGACAAAAATGAAATTGACACAAGCTTGTTGGTTGAGTTTTTAACTCTTCTCCCTCCACACACACGCGCGCGCGCACGCACACACATTCCATTTCCCTTCAATTTTGCTCAGATTCTATCTCGGCATGTAGAAACTTTCCCAAGTGGATCATTTGGCGCAAGTTTAGCGTACGTTAAGCCCTTACCTATTCCACAGTTAGTGCCCAATGTAACCCGAGGGCTTCTTGGAAATTTTTCAACCCCTTAACTTTCCCCTTACCAGCTTACACATTTCAACGATTTTCTCTCGGCGAGGATTAACAGAGTTTAACTAACAAACGGTTTGGGTAGAAGTAAAAAGAAACTTGTAAAAGACAATTGTTCAATAACATGAAGCGTTCAAAATTTTATTAGCATTTAATCAAGAAATTGCTCAATCAGACATTCCAGTATTTTGCATTATATCTGTTCATAAAATTATATCGATTTTAAAATTTCGATTGGACATAAATTTAGAATAAATTACAACCCAGGGGAATTCATTTTATTGTACTGAATAATAAAATCCAATCTTTTTTCATATGGTTTTTAATTTTTCAGAGCTTTTCCAGGAACAATTTATAAAAAATTAAACTTTCGGATAAATCAATAAAGAGGCTATTTGCTGTTCAAAATAAGTAGTTTGAGAGTAATCCATTCAGATAGGCGAAAAGGCTATAAGCACGGCGTATCAAATGCCGATTTGCGGGTAAGTTACTACCAGTACGTGCGGCTTTTTCCAGTTGTAAATGCAAATTAAGTCAATTTCGAACGACGTCATAAAGATAAATGGTAATTCACTATTATTCAAAATTTACCGAACAAAATGAAACGGCCATAGGTACACACTTGACACAAAAATGGGATTATTCGCCCTCCCACTGGTTTAATCCAGGTTTAAATTTATTATTATTATTTGGAATTTACGTGAAAGCTAGTCCGATTTGTTGTCAACTTGTTAGACCGAAGTCTAGTCCTTTCTGCCCACTGAAGTTAGGAAGCTATCGACCACCCGAGCCCGTTCAGCTTCCAAACACAGGTTATAAACTAAACATATATTTACAGTCTCTCTCTCACACACTCTCTCTCTCTCTCTCTCTCTCTCTCTCTCTCTCTCTCTCTCTCTTATTTAATTTTTGTTTGTACTTCTTCTTCCTTTACCTTGTATTTACTTTCTACCTCCAACGACCTTCTATTTCCACTCTTATTTTTATTCTACTATTTTTATTACACTCTCTCTCTCTCATTTAATTTCTATTTGTATATTTTCTTCCTTTGGTATTTACTATGTATCTCTAATTAAATTCTACTTACAATCTTCTTTTTATTCTACTCTTTTTATTACTCTCTCACTCGTTCTTTCTTTTCATATCTTCCTCTCCCCTCTCCATTTCCTTCTTTACGATCTATATTTATATTCTTTCTCTTTTTATTTTTCTCTCTCCTACCAGCTCTCACTCTTTCTTACTCCAACCAACTCTCACTCTCTCTCTTTCTCTTCATCTTTCTCTTTCTATCTTTCTCTCCCTCTCTAACTCTCATGCTCCATTCCTCCCACTTGAACTTTATTTATATTTCTTCTCTATTTATTTCTCTATCTCTCAAATTTCTTTTCTTTTTGTTATTATTACACTCTCTCCCACCAGCTCACACTCTTTCTACTTCTCTCACTCTCATGCTCTCATCCTCTAACTTGGTCTTTATTTATATTTCTTCTCTTTTTAATCATCTATCTCCCATCAGCTCTCCCTCTTTCTGTCTCCAATCAGTTCTCACTATCGCAATTTCTATCTCTCTTCCCTATAACTCTCATGTTTTCTCCCTCTCACTCATTCTGAAACAGTTTCAATAGTACTATGGAGCATTCGATATCCTTTTATGTCTTAATCGTGGATCAACATCAACCCTTAAACAACAGATTCGAACGCACAAAATACATTTAAGACAGACACATGAAGGGACTTGCAACTTAAATATTAATTAAATTAAAATTAGAATTCTCTATTTATTCTTTAAACCGGACAGGGGATAAAACAGTCGTTTCTGTACTGAAATACACTTTTCGAATTGTTTCCTGTCTTACGCTCTATACAGGGTGTTACAGGGTTAAATATCAGTACTGTCATGGTGGATTGAATAAATAAAACGAAGTTTAGTGCCACCAGAACGAGGTTATTATCTCGACTCTTTTCTGAGATATTAACATTTTTGTTGTTTTTGTCTAAAATCAGATTTTTTAAAAACAAAATTGTAATTTCTCAATTTTAGGTTCCTTAAAATACAAATCTGACCTGTATTTTGCGAACTACATTAAATTATCTACAATATAACATTTTCGTAGAAAAGTTCGTCCTTCCGAAGCAACCCAAACACAACAGCCGTTCAAAAATAACTATTTATTTATTCTTTGGGAAATCAATTGAAGCTCTTGCAATGACTTTTCAATCAAAATTTTCTGGAATTTCACCGAAGTTGCCTTATTTTACAAATATTCTAAGGACATAGTCACTCTTACATTTTTTAGATCTTTTCTTAGTGAATTCTCCTTTGCAAAGTTGAAAAACGTGATACCGAACCAAAGGAGAGGAATAACGCAAGAACATCGTACCTGTGATATTATCAATAAAAACTATTCTTTTTATGTAGGGTCTTGGTTGATATGAAAAATTTAGTGTCACGAGCGGGATTCGAACCCAAGACTTTCGGCTTAATACGCCGCTCCTCTAACCACTTGATTCAAGTGTTTAGAGCAGCGGCGTATCGAGTACCAACAAAGAATTTAAAAAACCAAAAACCCCATTCGGGATCTGACCAGACCACATTTTTACAGAAGAAAAACAACTTATAATAAAAAATAAAAAGGACAAATATAAAATAAATTTATCTGTTTACCCGAGATGACACGATTTCAATCCAGGGTTCATACTGGTTAGCTTCCAGCAGCTGGCAATTTAACTTCCAAGTAGCTGCGGCTTCCTCCGGTGAATTACAACGATCCAAGATGGTGACGAGAAGTGAAGGGAATAATAAAACTAGCATCTGCTAAATTGTTAAATACTTCTTCAACTTTTTTCAATTATTAAAATTAAACTGAAACTGTCTGGTTGTTTTCGATGATACAGGTCTAGATATATTAGTTATTTGGTTATTTTTACATGTTTCTTCACTGCCTTCTCTTCGACGTTCACAGAAAATGAAGTACCAAATCATGTCTGATAGGCAAAACTAGGCCGACTTAGATAATTAACCTGATAATTCAGTAAAAATGATTCAACTAATGAGTTTTAGGAGGTGATTAAGATACATAATAAACCAATATTGGTTCTCGCGGTCGTAATGAGGTCGACTACCAACAACCTAAACAACCAATAAAATTCACTATCAGTAACAAACAAGTTCAGTAACATTACTATTTGTAGTTTCTAATTTTGTCCTACTGCTTAGGTGGATTGGATGTGGCGGTATGGACCGTTAAAGGAAAATAAAAGAAATGTCGTCTACAGAGCAAAAAAAATATAGTAAACCAAAATTATTTTGTTTTCTCTAATGGCAAGCAGGCAGCTCAGAAACAATGAAAGTTAAATGAAAAGTAAAATAATAATAATTCTTTCTACGTAAGGTCTTGTTTGAGATAAAAAAGTCAGTTTCACGAGCGAGATTCGAACCCACGACCTTCGGCTAAATACGCCGCTGTTCTACGACCGGAGTTATCGTGACTTCGATCCTCTCGGACACCAACTCACCGTCTCAACCTACAACCGTTCGAATTTTCCCTCTTTTTGCCTTTTTGCGAATGTCGTGTAATCTATTTGATTTTCGGCGTCAAATGAAATGGCCACGGGAAGCTGAAAAATGGCAAAAAGGAGGGAAAATTGGAAAGGTGAGTTGAGGTTGGGAGTCAGTTTCACGAGCGGGATTCGAACCCAAGACCTTCGGCTAAATACGCCGCTGCTCTACTACTTGAGCTATCGTGACTTCGATCCACACGGACACCAACTTCGTATCTCAACCAATACCTTACATGAAGATTAATTAATTGAAAGAAGTTATTTGGCCAATCGGACCAGGAAATATTAATGATTTACTAAGTAAAACGAAATATGTCTTCACTAAACTTTTTTTTAAACGAGGGTTCGCAACAGCAGAGGTCATATAAACCCTCAGGTTGCCGGTGTTTTTGAAAAAAGCCCATTTATAAATAAGTCGGATTCGAACCCCGAACCTTTACCTTACATTCACTAAAGTTCTCCGTGGCCATTTCATTTGTCGCCGAGAATCGAATCCTGATTACACGACATTTGAAAAATAGGAAAAAGGCGGAAAATTCGAAAGGTGGGTTGAGATGGGAAGTTAGTGTCCGAGTGGATCGAAGTCACAATAGTTCAAGTGGTAGAGCAGCGGCGTATTTAGCCGAAGGTCGTGGGTTCGAATCCCGCTCATGACACTGACTTTTTCATTTCAACCAATACCTTACATAAAGATTAATTAATTGAAAGAAGTATATTCAATACTGTTAAAATCCTTGGCAATGCTAGGACTGAGTCGGTCTTCAAGGCAATTTGAGATCGCTTTTATAAAAACCTTCACCAACTCTCCATCTCAACCTACAACCGTTCGAAGTTTCCCTCTTTTTGCCATTTTCAAATGTCATGAAATCAATATTGGATTCTCAGCGACTTATGAAGTGGGTTCGAATCCCGCTCGTGACGCTGACTTTTTTATCTCAAGCAAGACCTTACATAGAAAGAATAATTAATTGAAAGAAGTAATTTGGTCAATTTACCACTAAAACGTAAATGGATTAACAAATAATAATAATATTTAAAAAATAATAAAAAGAAAAACTTGTGATGAACGGGTGAAGGCTGTGGTCTCTCGGCTGGGCAAGTCCTGGAATGATGTCTGGGTTGAAAGGTTGAAACAGCGACCAAGGCGATGCTCAACTTGCAAGTTCGATTTTTAAAAATCTTAACGGGGTGAAGGGCCCACTGGTCGTTTTGTAACGGTGCTCGATGATGCAAGTATGAGTTCCTAGCCAAGGCTCAACTCGGAGTGTTCGTTTTATCGATGTTGTCGCCGGTGCCTGTCCAGTCCTACAGGGAAAATCCCCTCGAAGAATATTACATTGTTGGCATATGTTATAAACATTTTAAAATTATTAGGTGGAGTGCATTCTAGAAAAATCCACGTGTATGAGGAAAATCAATCCAAAAGTGCCAAATTTAATAGGGTTTAGTTGTGAAACACGGTTATTTGTGAATGTTCATTTGCGTCGGGGTTATCTATTTTGACGGTAGAAAGATTTATTGGTTCGGTCCAACCGCGAATACAAGTTATATCGAGTTTGAATGTGTGATGTGGGCTAGTAGTAATTGCTAGATCCGAGTGTGGACGCGGGTGAAGTTGCAGCCTGTGATTTACTGCAAGAGTAATCTGCTTTGCCAACACTAACTCTTGCACCTATCCAAACCGTCCGCTACAACATGGCGCCACTATTTCAATGTTTTTAGACCCGACGGACCGCGAACGCTCTAAATCCAGAGCCGATTTAATTACAACCCCCGGTCTGGGGGCTGTTTATTCGCGTCCGGGGGTAAAAACAATTTCGGACGACCGCTTCCAGAAACTTCGAGGCCAAGTTTGACGCCGCCTCAGGAATAAATTTGCAAGGACTGGATTTAACTTTGTGAGGAGGAAGACCCAACTGAACAATGTATTTTGCTACCGTAGGAACAACTTCCTGTAAAAAAAATCAATTATAGTACGATTGTTCAATGTATTTGCATAGAAATTATAGATCACTTGTTTGTTCGGTTGTCATCGCAACGTATTCATTAAGAAAATCAGTGCTCTCTTTGATTTTTTAAACACCAAACATTTTTCTCTATTAAGCCGAACCGGACAAAGTTTTACAGCTAGTTGTGATGGTCCGAGTACGGTTCCCGGGGTAATTTTTCTAAACTTTCCCGAAGGAGAGCCGAACCCAGTTCTAAAACTCGAAATAAAATACCATAAAACAAAGCAAAATAAAAGAATACTAATGTGTTCGGCAACAAACAACAACCAAATAAGACAATAAAAACAAAATAAATTAGTGTTTTGAGATCGTGAGATGCGGTCTAGTGTGACGTACGTTGACGTAGGTGTGAACGCATCTCACTATCTCCAAATAATAGTTCTTGCCAGATTAAGAATAGGTCATACGCGGTTGACACATGGGCACTTGCTAGTGAGCCAAAACCTGCAGGTGTCCTTTATACAGAGAAAGTTTGCTCGATGCATCCTACGTAATCCAAGCGTGTCGTGCCTTGTCTCCCTACCGGGCGCGAGTAGGCATGCCGCCAGATTTAAAAGTGATTCGCGGACACAGCTGCGTGTTTCAGGTCACCAGTTTCGTTTTTTAATGGAATTGGGAATTTTTTATTGTATATAGGAATTAAATTATTAGTTTTGTTATTGTATTATTTAGTTAGTTTTATTAGTTTTGTGTTTCTAGGTCTTGTATGAGTGAATGTATTTATTGGTGTGAATGGAGAAGGGCTGATGGTGAAGTAGGTTCTCGACCGCCCCTCAGGTTGTGCGTATGACTTGGGTTGATGGCGGAAATTTTATACAAGTACCCATCGACCAGTTTATTATAGTGATTTGTTTATTATAGGCTAATTTATTGTAGTGAACAGGCAGATTGAGGAATATCGAGTACTCCCATCTACCAAACAGAATGAGTACGATCTATGTATATAGGTGCGAATGTATTTATTGGTGTGTCTGTGAATTGTGTGTTCGTTCGTGTGTGTGTGTGTGTGTTGTAGAAATGACCTAGCTGTCGGATGCCCCTGGAAAAGAAGTCACTAAACACCACACATTAATTTTTTCCTTTAATACAAATAATAATAATATACAGGGTGAATTGCTACTCGTGCTACAAACTTCTCCAGTAGATTCTTCACCCTAAAATGAACAAAAAAGTTCATATTGTCCATGGTCCGATTCTCAACCATTTCAGAGTAATTTCGCTTTTTATCGATTTTGAAAGATATCACGTCCTGGCGTCGGAAAATCGTGATATCTTTTAATCTAAACATTTCTCTGAAAATCTAATAGCACCGTTGAAATTCCCGTTAATTTTTCAATAAGAAGATGACGGTGGCAAAATGTTTGGGCTAATTTTTTGTGTTTTATTTCAGCCAGAACTACAAAAAGAGTGGAAAATTGTGTAAATCGGAAAGTGTATAAAGTAATCCAGAGTTTCTAATTTTAGTCTCAGAAGGCAGCAAATTTGAGGAAAACTACCTGATTTAATAACGCTTCCAACGCACTCGTCATTTTCTTATTTAGTGGTTGTGAGACCAAGATGTTGATGACAAAAAGAGAAAAAATGGTGGTTCAAGGATTGCTAATGTTTGAGAGTGACTTGCTACTCGTGCTACAAACTTCACCAGTAGATTCTTGACCCTAAAATGAACAAAAAAGTTCATATTGACCATGGTCCGATTCTCAACCATTTCAGAGTAATTTCGCTTTTTATCGATTTTGAAAGATATCACGTCCTGGCGTCGGAAAATCGTGATATCTTTTAATCTAAACATTTCTCTTAAAATCTATAAGCACCGTTGAAATCCCCGTTAATTTTTCAATAAGAAGATGAAGGTGGCAAAACGTTTGGGTCTTTCTTCCTTGACCTTCTAGCTGTTTGTAAACTTCTTAAGCATTACATACTAAATGGGCATTAAATTAAATTAAAAAATTTCAATGGAATTATGATTTTGATTCTCTCTAAAAATTAACGGGGATTTCAACGGTGCTTATAGATTTTAAGAGAAATGTTTAGATTAAAAGATATCACGATTTTCCGACGCCAGGACGTGATATCTTTCAAAATCGATAAAAAGCGAAATTACTCTGAAATGGTTGAGAATCGGACCATGGACAATATGAACTTTTTTGTTCATTTTAGGGTGAAGAATCTACTGGAGAAGTTTGTAGCACGAGTAGCAATTCACCCTGTATATAAAAGAAATAAAAGTGGACCTAAAACTGCACCTTGAAAGACGCCATAGACGATAGGCATTGGATTGATACAGACTATTCCAACTTTTGTTACTAAGTTCTACCCACTAAATAAGACTCGTTAAGTTTAGGTGGAACCTCAACAATTCCTCAAATCAAACGCTCGACTATTAAAAATCCAATATATGAAAATTAAAATAAAAGATTCCTTTTTCCTCCTTTTTAAAGCTAGGAATACACTTAACCGATGCAATGCTATGCGACGCTACCGGACGCAAATCCGAAGTCCATTTTTCCATAAGATTATATTGCCCCTGTGCACATCTGCCCGATGCTATGCTACGCTAACCTACCCGACGCTCTGCGATCCCCACTGTCCCGATTTTGGTCGGGTAGTATCGAGTACAGTCGAAGACAAAAGAACCGGCCACTCAGATTTTTTATTCAAATTACATATATTATTGTCGTTATATTAATTACACCAAACTGATTTTAATATAAATTCCCAGTGAGGACACGGGATCCTCTCCGTTTTAGTCGACTGACGATTATAGGGATGGATTATGTTGGACATTGATTGGGTTGGGTTTGGGTAAGCGACTTTTTTTTTTCCTGTTGAACTTTTGCTCTTTGGCTAAGTGGATTATCGGCAAGACCATTCAAACAAGGGAAAAATATGAATAAGACTATAAAGGGCAAATTTGAGTCATATGGGCTGAGTGTATTTGACCGTAGACCTAGATATGTAGCTTGTTTATTATAATTAATTTGTAGAGGGCATGGATGATATCTTTTCCGTCAATTCAAGAATTATATGTATTCTTGTTCGTAAAGGTATATTATTTTTAATTAGAATCTGAATGAAGTCCTCTCTGCCTTATGACGCGAGGGGGCAGGAGAGCAGAACTGTCAGGGTCATCAAGGGTGAAGGCCATCGCATACTGGTGAAGGAACAACGCCTATTTTATCGAGTTGATATGGTAAGCTGTTATAATTCAGTCGCTAGTGAGTGAGGTGAAAAGCTTTCTTGGGCCATTAAAGTTTACACACCAAGATCTAGTGGGGATGGTCGGGTGCATCGTTGCGTACAATTTTCCTTTAACTGTTGTGGAATTTTTATACTCTTTGAACCATGTGTCTCTTTCAAATTTTGCTAAATGAGCCTTAATAACGGTCTCGGTGATCACATTTCGTGGCATGTCGTTGATGTCTGCCTCCTTGGCTAAAAGGTCCAACTCGTCATGGTAAGCGGTATTGGTGTGCCCTTTAATCCATATTGGAAACAACATTTTTTTCGAGCACCAGCAGCCGATCTTTAATTGTTTCAATCAACGGGTCTTCAGGATAGTCCGGGTTTTTAATTGCCGTTAGCACACTGTCTGTGTCTGAAAGAATAATTGAGTTTGGGTATCCCGAGCGGTTATGTGATTTAACGCTTCGCAATAGCTATGCTTGGATGTGAATAGAAGTATTATGATCCAGAAGGAACTTTCAAAAGAAAACTATGATATTTACCGAGTGGATAGTGAAACTTAAAAATTTTGATTTAAAATATATACTTTTGGTCGTTGTGGAGGGTGATATTGGAGACATAGAAGGGATTATTAATTGCAGAATGATTTACTGTTTATTGATTTTGACCAATCAAAAATACATGTTAAAGTCTCTCTGTAAACCAGAGTGGATAGGCAGACGAGGATAATTGGAATCGATCAAACTATATTGGTCTGGCTACCCTCGCTGTGTCGGTATGTCAGAAGCGTTTCGGCATTTCGTCATCCTCAGTGATTCTTTGAAGTCCAGCCTCTTTTATAAGATCGTAAGGGGAGGGTGCCTTTGTCCGATTTATCTATTTTCGATCGTCGGTCTTTTTTTCTTTTTAGTTGGTATGGTGTTTCGAATGGTGTAAGAGATGTATGTGAACTTTGTTAATTTATATGTTCAGTTTTTTATTGTGTCTGTATAATTCTGAGTGAAGGAGGATTTGAGTAGGTGAAATTAATGACGGCTATGAGCTTTCACTTGTGTATTATTTATCAAAAGCCTGAGATATTTCAAGGAAAACTTTCGGATTTGATTGTGCAATCAAGATTCTTATGCATTTCAGGGACTTGTAAGTAATATCACAATTGATGAAATCTTCATCTCCTTAAATATCAAATCATTATTTGCCAATGTTATTAAGGACTCACCTATATATTTCGTGGGCGACACAAAGAGTTTGAACTACCAACTGAGATTCCTTGTGAAATGATTTTGGAATGTTTACATCTTACATATGGGGTATTTTAAGTAGGAAGATTATTATGAACATATCAAAGGTGTTGCCACAGGACAACTTCCGCTGTATTAGCAGACTTGTTGTTAAATTGGATCAAGTTGAAATATACTTTTTTCAATAAAAATAATGGGGAAATGTATGAACGATCTGTTCATGGTGGTTAAGAATCATAAAGTTGATGAAATTATTGCGGTACAATTTCATCTGAACTGCGACACGTGTGAAATTGAGGTTGAAGAACAACTGCCTTTTCTGGTTGTAATGGTCATTAGAAACAGAAGAACACTGGGGACCTTCTAGGCTTCTAAAACTTAAGATATCGTGACTAACAACACCTTGTCTGGTGTAAAAAGAGGGAATATTTAAATAGTAATTGAGGCGACAAGTTGGGATCTCGAGGACCGAAATCAAGACAAAGTGTTGTGGGATCCGAAGGTCATGGGTTCAAGTCCCCCTCTTGAAAGCAATTTATCGTGTATCAAGATAATAAAAGAAAAAAAACAATCTGTTTTAATTTTTTTTTAAGTTAACGTTCAAACTGTAAACAACAGCAGTCACGATAAATTAAAATTAAGTAGTTCTGTATACAAAGTTCAATGTCGCCAAAGCGTATCAATGAAGTTTTGTGTTCCTGATCATTTTTTTTTAAATTGACACGACTTTCAAAATCTTAAAAAAACTGGGCATTACAACAACCCTATTTCGCCCAAATAACAAAATTCGGAACATCTGATGCAAATTCTAACTATTAAGCACAACCAACTCATGTAATTCTCATATCGGTTGACATTAACGCTATTAAATACATTCACTTTCAACGTACACAAATTAAGTTAAAAAAAAACCTATTTCCTCCAAATTCCAAAATTTGGAACAGAGGGAGCAAATACTTTAAGCATAACGAACACAAACGCGATCCTCATGTCTATTGGCGTTCACGCTAATACATACGTTTATCTTAAATATAAACAATACAAGATCAGTTAAATAACTCCCCCATATGGAGCCAAGGAATGACACAAATCAATTAACCGAGACACGTCGAATAATCTCTCAATACATGGCGGATAATTACGCAGGCTTTGGATTAAAAAATGTCCTTAGGTCAACCTCACATGTTTTTTTTAAACTGGGCGAAGATAATCTCTATTCAGCGATTTAGATCCTCCGAAGGCAACCTAACTTCCGTGCTTCATTGACGCGCCGTCAGTAGAGACTTATAAAAATAAATATTAATGATAGAGTGGTCAATATTCCACCATCAGTCCTATTACATAGTACAATTGCGCTAATAAATACATTCAATCGCAATATACAAAAAAGCGGTCATATAATCTACTATCAATAGTATAAACAATAAAAAATCCGTATTTCTTCAAAAATCTGAAGAGGAAACCGAACTGCTTGCTGCTTTGTTCAAAGCTCATTTTGGCATACTTACACGCTTTGTATATGGAGCCAAGATACACTTCAGTTTTGTGGGGCATATCGACTGACCTTTTTATACATACCGAACACGGCTCTTGTTCATTTAGAGGATAAATTGTGCTTGACGATGCACGCTACTAGTCACTAATTTTTTATGGAAGGGCGATGATATGGCAAATGGGCGTGTTTTGAACTAGATCCGATCGGTTACACCGTCGGTGTGTTGTAAAATAATTGTGTGATAATTGAATTTGGACGAGCGCGAGGATCAACCCGGTGACCGATCGAGTGGGGTTTTTTACCTCTAGATTAATTATATCAAACGGCAATTGCGTCGGGATCAATTTGCCGGGACAGTCGACCGGGAAGGGTTAAATTGGACTTAAGTCCTCCCCCTTTTATAATTCACTCAATATTCCCTTTCGGATTCCTTCCTTCCACCCGTCTTATTTAATATTACCTTTATGCAAATCTACCCTTAAGCCTCTTACCTCGCGCAATGCATCAGTTCGAAGTTTTCTTATCTCGGTGTTAATTTACAATTCGAAACGGAAGGGGACTTGTGAATAAACGGCGCCGTTTGAACCCAGCCCGCGGCTTTTCATCGCCTGATGCTATTAAATAAAGCTGATTAATTCCTATTTAAATTTAAAGAAACACCCTCTTCAAAAAAGGGTTATAAGCTTCTCTCGACTTTTTTCTATTATTTATACATTTTATTTTTTATTTTATAATTAATCATGAAATATTTTTTCACTAAAAATGTTCGGTATACAGATGAAATTATAAAGGCTTTTAATTAATAATAAAAAACTTCGTGCAAAACTTACTGAACAAACTTTAGCAATAATTTTACGACGAAAATCCGTTGATCAACAATATCCAAATATTTCTTGAAAAACCAATTAAAACAAATTTTCCCAAGCTATTTTCAGTTTAAATACAAAAGTTTGCCCATCAAGAAAAACAGGTAGAGGATGGGACTGACCCTATGATCCAGAAAACATTCTTTAAAACATAAAGACTATAAAGGAGAGGGGGCGTCGGTGGCCGCAAGGTTTAGTCGTTGACACGGCGCTCATCACTGTAAGGTAAAGGTCCCGGGTTCGAATCCAGCGGCCCTGCATTCGAACCCGACATACTTACAAATGGGCTTTTTTTCAAAAACACCGGCACCCTGAGGGTTTATATGACCTCTGCTGTTGCGAACCCTCGTTAAAATAAAAAAATATAAAAAAAAATATATAAAGGAGAGGAAGAACACAGGACAGTTGTATAAAGTTTGAAAGTTAACTTTAAAAAAATTAAAACATTGTTTTTTTTTATTTTATTATCTTGATACACGATAAATTGTAAGTTTCGAATCCTGAAGACAAACTTCAATGCCTCCACGGCGAGTAGATGGATTTTTGAGGATTTTCACGCATTTTGAAATTCCTTTCCATTTTAAAAAAATTCTACCAGAAAATCAAAAATTCGTCGATTGGTCTGAAAATATTGAAGTTTTACTTCAGAACTCGATAATTTCGATTTATCGTGATGGATGTTGATTGAAGTTAAGTTTAGAAAGTGAACACAAATTAAATTTTATTAATTGAAGCTTCTAATTTTTTTCTTTTTTAGCCAGTTAGACGATAAATTAAAATTACCGATTGCTGAAGAAAAGCTTTCTTGTCTCTAGAACGAGTCGATTAATTTTCGATGAAGACATTTTATCCACGCATTTTGAAATTCCTTTCCATTAAAAAAAAAAAAAATTGTTACCAGAAATCCAAAATTCTAGATATATTGAAGTTTTCTTCAGAACTTCATAATTTCAATTTATCGTTCTACTGATTATCGTTGGTTAAAGTTAGGTTTAAAAACATTTCATGTCTTATCCAATTAAATTTATACTTTTCTTTTCTAAATTCTCTTTTTTTAACTAGTCACACAAAATATTAAATTCAACGAGTTCAAATTCTGCGACAGTAGATTCTACGTGAAAAAATACCTTTAGAAACATGACAAGTTCTACAATAGAAAAGTAAGGACATGTCTTTTACTACTCACAATTTTTTGGTTTTGTTTAATGTTTTCACTTGTAATAAAGCGTGGAAATACAATTAAAACAAAAACAAAAAAATATATAAATAGAAATACGATATAAATCAATCTTTTTATTATTGCAATAATTAATTGTTTTAACATTGTACAAGTCATAAAATAAGAAATTATAGTCAAATGAACATCTAGTACATCCAAACCACTTTAAAAATTATCTTTCAATTAATGAAAATTAAACTTTTGAATTTTCTCTCCTTTGTGCTATTTTTCAAATTAATGAATTTAATAAGTTAAAATGAAGTATACTTCACTAAAAGCTCTCCGTGGCCATTTCATTTGTCGCCGAGAATCGAATCCTGATTACACGACATTTGAAAAATGGCAAAAAAGGAGGAAAAGTTCAAAAGGTGGGGTTGAGAAGGAAAGTTAGTGTCCGACTGGATCGAAGTCACGATAGCTCAAGTGGTAGAGTAGCGGCGTATCTAGCCGAAGGTCGTGGGTTCGAATCCCGGTCGTTACACTGACTTTTTTATCTCAACTAAAATCCTTAATTAATTGAAAGATATCAATTGGTCAAGCGGACCACGGAAATTATTGAATTTAAAAATTATGCTGATTCTTGTTTCAAAATAAGCCTAACATTTATGGTTTTTCCAATTGAGCCCAAGTCCTTACAAATGTTTTTTTTGCGAAAATATTAAATCGCTAGGCAAGTAAGATTGCTCAAGAAATTTTGGGTCAATTAATGTTTCCAGTTTGTTTTTGTGCTTCACATCGAACTTTTTTGCTGTTGAGACTTTCGGGGGCAAAACAGTCATTGGTTTTATAGAACACGGTGAAAAACTAATTCAAATCGGTTTTTTGTATATTAGGAGCATCCGGTCATGCTCATGCATATGTTAAATAACTTTCGACTGGACATCCCTTCTAACTTCTGTTCTTGGAGCGGCAAAATAATCTAGTCGAATTTAAATTCGTGTATTTCCATAATTGTGAGAGCCAGTGAAATTGGTTTATCGATCGTCTTTTCCCGTTAGTGAGTTATATAAATTTTTATTTTACTAGAGAGGGACCGACATATCCGCTCATATTGTCTCACATCCGAATGTGTAAATCAATCTGTCGAGGCTACCGAAGCAATTCGAAAACAATACTTGAACGAGGCGGCCAACCGTTATTTATTCTCTTTATAGCAACGGGTAACAAAACAAAAAAATAAAAAAATAAAAAAAACGGGTACAAACCAAAATAGACCATAGAAACCTAAAAATGTTTTTACATACCCCTTGCAAAATTACTGTAGAAATAATCATCGTAAACTTACTTTATCTTCATTTTACTTACCATTAAAACGTTATATTGACTTTCACAATCACGTAATCATACTTTAGCCTGATTGATTGAGTGACTGACAGGGAAAGGAGAGAAGACGGCAGAAATCGATTGATTGAAAAAAAACCAAATCAATTAATTACTGTTTTACAACCGTTCAGGTAATTAATTGGGCTGGAGGTTAATAGTATTTGTACACCAGTTGATTAAGGCCCACCGCAGTTTCAGACATCTTCGGGATTGTCGGGATGTGTACGACAAGAGTAAAGCGTCAGAACATCTCCTGTTCTTTGACGCCAATCAGTTTCAGATTTCCGTTGAGTTTGTGAGACTGGAATGCTCTATAAGAGGTTTTGATTAATTTCACCTTCTAATTTTGTCTTTTTTATAAATTGAAATTATCGAGTGCTGAAGAAAAAGTTTAATATCTCTAGAAAGACTTAACTGACAGGCAAAAGATTCCAGCCGTTTGTAATATAACTTGATTTTTATATATTTTTATATATTAATAAACTTTCGCGTTTTTTAACGTTTAATAATTGAGTCTTTGTCTTCAAATTTAAAAAAAATGTAAATTGCTAAGGAAAATTAAATATAAAAAAGACGGACAGATAAAATTTGTATTAATTTGGTTTTAGATATTTAATTAACATTACCGCATATTCTTTTTT
This sequence comes from Cimex lectularius, assembly GCF_000648675.2. Classification (NCBI taxonomy): domain Eukaryota; kingdom Metazoa; phylum Arthropoda; class Insecta; order Hemiptera; family Cimicidae; genus Cimex; species Cimex lectularius. The sequence continues at coordinate 1,004,921 of NW_019392655.1, forward strand.
TAAAAAGGTAGTTCCTGCTCACAGCAAGTTGTTTTGCAACGATCCGGATTTCGAGCCTTTTAGCTCATCATCAGGTTGAAGGACTTCTACAACCACGTCTCTCGACATGAATTGCAGTGAACCCGCTGATACCTCCGCCAATTAGCAGCTGATTTTTTCAATGGCGCTCAATTTGAACGTGCGAAACGCGGAAATTATAACACAAATAAATATTATACTAGTAAATACGTAATATTATTAAATTACAATAAAAATAATAACAATTAAAATAATTAGTTTAATTATTTGAATGTTTGATATTATTTATGTACATATTTAAAATGGAAGGTAGATCAAAATCTGTTATATTATTAATGCATTTATCACCATGTTCAATTTTACTTTTTTTAATTTCAAATTTCTCAAACTAATCTAGTTCTTTCCCTTTGTTGAAACTATGTAACACTTTTTTATTTAGATTTGAATTGAAATTATGTTTTGTTTCTTTTTGATGGTCCTTAAATTCCGAAAATACTTTTCTTTTACTCTTGTTTTTATTTCTCTACCGCTTTGTCCTATATATTTAATATCACAATCATTACAATTGAGTTGGTAAACCCCGCTTTTTGCCAAGTTGTCTACTTTGTCTTTAGATTTTGAGAGGATTTTTTTAAGTGAAGCTGTACTTCTAAAAGCTATTCTAAAACCTTCTTGTTAAAAATTTTACTAACTTTTTCCAATAATTCACCAATGTATGGCAAACAACGGAAACCTAACGATTCATTTGTGGTGGGGTGGCTGAGTCCTATTGTTGATTCGTTTAAAGTTAATTTTTTTATTCTTTTAACTAGCAACCTATCACTAAATATTTCTTGATACCCGTTGTTTTTTTTGCTAAGGTTTTAATAGTTTTTAATTATTTTTTATAGTTATCAGGTGCTAGCGGAAGTTTTAACATCCCGTCTATGAGCCAAATGAAACCTGCAGCCTTTTGGGACCATGGGAGGGAAGAATCCGCTGGTATCATAGTGTCTGTAGTTGTGTTTTTTTAGACCTTAATAAACAACCTAATAGAAATAGAAATATATAGAAAACCCACAACTACAGACACATTCTTCCCACCCATGGCCCCAAAAGACTGCTGGTTTCATTTGGCTCATTACTAATTTGTTATTATTTTTATAGTAATTTAATAATATTAAGTATTTACTAGTATAATATTTATTTGTGTTATAATTTCCGCGTTTCGCACGTTCAAATTGAGCGCCATTAAAAAAATCAGCTGCTAATTGGAACGTCGCGTTGGCGGAGGTATCAGCGGGTTCACTTTGCCAATTCATGTCCAGAGACGTGGTTGTTCAAGTCCTTCAACCTGATGATGAGCTAAAAGGCTCGAAATCCGGATCGTTGCAAAACAACTTACTGTGAGTAGGAACTACCTTTTTAAAAAAGGATTGAACACCACACTCACTCCACCATTTATCATTTCTATTACCACATATTTCCTCCTCTTGCCTTAATTATATCTCCAAAATGCCTCGGCATACTTTCTACCAGTCTGGAAATGTCTCTTTACTGGAGGTTAGCCCATTCTTCACGAAGAGTTCTTTCAAGATGGTGGAATGTTTCAGGAAGCGATAGGCGTGTGCTCTTATTCGTCTTTTGAGGTTATCCCATAAATATTCGATGGGATTCAAGTCTGGAGAAGGGGCTGGCCAAGCTAAGACCCTGTTAATTTTTTTTTTTTTTTTTGACTGGGGCTTTCGACATCAAGGTCATTTCAGCCCCCAAATAAGACTATATTCTATACCCGTTCAAACACTACATTCATAGAAAAAAATACATTCATACACTTAAATACATCCATACAGTACACTCATTCCGTTTGGTCGGTGGAGTACTTGATATTCCTCCACCGAAATATACTTAAACTAAACTAGATTAGTGTCGATGGGGTACTTTTATAAATATTCCGCCATCGACCCCGAATACACACTCTTACGCTCTCATCGTTCGAGGGGTGATGATGACGTTATATTTCACCCTCACCCCTCGCCATTCACGCTAATAAATACATGCACTCAGACAAAACATATAGACACACAACACATAAGTCATACTATATACAATAAAAAAAAACCAATTTCACCTAAAAAGCGGAACAGGGGACTCTGAAACTCGCTACCGTGCTCGAGAACTCTTCTTAAGTCCGGCGGCATAACTACATGCTCTCTGTATGGAGCCAAGGCATGACACGCCTCTATTAAATGGGACACATCGAGCGATAATATGCTGTTAAAGATACGTTTGAACATATGGACGGGCATTATCGTGCATTAGAATAGGATTGTCGCTGAATTTATCGAGGACAGGCAATGATGTTCCAAACTTTCATGCACATAGAGAGTGGCGTCAAAGATCCACCGCGAACGACTACCAACTCTGTGCAACTCTCTATTGAAACACGAGCCCACGTCATCACTGAGCTACGTTGTAAAGGTTGGATCTTGGAAAAATTATAAGCTTCGTTCCTTTCATTTCGCCTTGTCCACACTCTTTCACGCCCATCTGGAGATCGTAGAGCAAATCTGCACTCATCTGTATAAAGTACAGCAGACCAATTGTCCAAAGACCAATGACTGTTCTAGACCAAATATGAGCCGTGCAAGTCTGTATGTACTGGTCAATTCTGGTCCTATTACGGGGCGAAATACCATCAGTCCATACCGATTTAATCTTCTTCGAGCAGTGCGTCAGAAATTTGGACACCTCGAACTTCCTGGAGCTGATAAATCGCTTGATCAACAGTAAGGTGCCGATTTCGCAAAATTCCCAGTCAAAAAACAGACATCCTATGGTTCTGTTACCCCAGGGTGTCCAGAACAGGACCTTCTTTGGTAGGATCCAGTTTCTCGAAAACGTCCGTCCTCAACATGCGCAACATCCGCACCACTAAATGTCATTTTTTGACTTTTAAAAATTGAAATTAAAAAAAAACAAAGCTGAAAACTGAAAAGTTTATTGCGTCAGGTTACTAATGAGTCTGAATAAACATTTTAAATTTCTTAAAAAGTAAGCATTGAAAAATCCTTTATACTTTTTATTTTGAATTAAGGATTAAGTATGTTTTCCTCCAATTGATATTCCCAATTTAATGTATAGCATAAATAAATATTTATTAGTAAAAACAATGCGGCAAATTAAGGGCAGAATTTTCTTTGATCGAGAACATTAAAAAAAATCAATTTGGTGTAATTTTTTGCCTGTAAGTGTATATTGTTATTCTTTCTTACAGGATCCTTCTCTATACTCTCAAACCGTGAAATTTAAACCAATTTTACTCTTAATAATAATTAATTACTTAATTAAAACAATGTTTGGGATTTTTTATATCTCAGACGGTTTTTAAAACAGAAATTTAAAATAAAAATCAAGAAATAGTGTCTTTTAGATCATTTTAGAACAGATTTATTGTAGCCTAATGAGAAACCACATTTTACTGTAAAATGATATTCCAAAGATACTTCAAAAATATCATTGTTCAAATCATTATTATTCGCAGTTATAAACTAATTTCCATGAGGGCGAATATATCAATAGAGAAAAAAAAATCTCCGTAAATTTTCACTGTGTAAAAGAGTTTCCGATTAAAAAGGACGAAAGGATAACATCGGTTGTAGTACGGTCCTGTCTTCAACGACACCTGATCCTGTGGTTTCGCCCGAACATGTATTGATTAATTGCTGGCTGGAAATTATTGTTCTCCCCTTACTGTTTCTAATAGGCGTCTTAATTGTCCGTTTATGCATTGATTCGAATTCAAGGTTCATTTTATTTGAAAAATTCTCGGAAAATGAGAGCCAATTATTCATTATTACGGTGGCACAAAGAGGCAGAAAGAACGATAGTAATAGTCGACTAATTGCAAAATGGTAATTAAAAGCATTTAAGTGATATTATTTACGTAATTAACAACAAAATTGCTTATGGTTCAACCTGGCATTTCACTACTTTCGTAAATAACGTTGAAATGAAAATTAAATTTCATTCGACATTAAATTAATTACTTTTGCTGCATATTTTCTCCCGATGAAAAATAGCACTATCTTACTTTTCAAAAATATCCAAACAATAGTAACAATATTTTGATCTAGAAAAATAATATCATTTTTACTCTCAATAATCGAAACGAAACCATCGATACTGTGAACTATCGATATAAAACCATCGATACCCTGAAATATGAAAACAAAAGCATCTGTAATCTGAAGTATTGAGCCAAAAACATCGATAACCTCACATATAATAAACAAAAACACCGATACCTTGAAAACAAAAACATCGAAACCTCCAAATTTTGACAAATAGGCAATAACATAATATATTTAATGAAAAGCATCGATACTATAAAATATTGAAACAAAAGTATCGATACTTTACAGCATCGAAACAAAACTGTCAATAACCTTTAATACAATATCAAATGAAAAATCGACACCTTGAAATTGAAAAAAAAAAATAGATATTTTGAAGTATCAAAACAAAACCAACGAAACTTTCAAATATCGAAACAAAATCATCGATACCTTGAAATATTAAAAGAAAAGCATCTTGATCTAAAGCATTTAACCAAAAACATCGATAACCTAACATATAATAAACAAAAGCACCGATACCCTGAAATAAAAAACAAAAACATCGATGCTTTTAATTAACAAAACAAAAAGATTGTTACCCGGAAATTTAAAAAAAGCTGTTATAAACTGAAGTATCGAAATAAAAATATCGATACAGTTAATTATCGAAACAAAAAAGTATCGATCCTTGACATATAATACAAACAACCTCAAATATCGAAACAAAACCATTGATACCCGGAAATGAAATATAAACAAATTAGATGATCTAAAGTATCGGAATAACAATATCGATACTGTTAATTATCGAAACAAAGCATCGATCCCTGATCTAAAATAAAAAGTACCTTCAAATATTGAAAAAAAAATTAATAAGTTCAAATATCGAACCAAAAAACATCGAAACCTCCAAATATTGACAGGTAAGCATTGATAACATGATGTATTAATAGAAAAGCATCGAAAGTATGAAATATTGAAACAAAAGTATTGATACTTTACAGCATCGAAACAAAATTGTCAATAACCCGCAATTATGAAACAAACATGAATAAAGGAACTCTCAAATATCGAAACAATCTCATCGATACCCTGACATAAAGTAACAGAAGCATCGATACCTCGAAATAAAAAAAATGTATCGATACTCTGATATACCGCAAAACTATACATTTACACATAGGCACAAAAGCATCGACAACCTGAAGTATAATTCATCAATACTGAATCAAAATCTTGAAATACAAAACAAAAAAATATCGATACTTCGATGTATCGAACCAAAACCATCAACACACTATCATATCGAAACAAAAACATCTATACCTTGACATATAAGTACAAATAATCAAAACACTAATGTATTGAAAAAATATAATCGATACCCTTAAAACAAACTATCAATGCTTTGAAGTATGGAATTAAAACTTTACATCCATACCCGGACATATAATAACAAAATCATCGATACCTCGAAATAAATAAAAAATGTATGATATTCTGAAATACCGCAAAAAAAAACCTACTCTCACATATCGGCACAAAAGCATCGACAACCTAAAGTAGAATGTATCAATTCAATAAAATACAGAAGTAAAAGCATCAATGCCATGAAATGCAAAACAATATCGATACGAAGTATCAAACCAAAACCATCAAGACACTATCATAACGAAACAAAAACATCTATACCCTGACATATAAATATAAATAATCAAATCTGTAATTTGTCGAGAAAAAAAAAAACAATCGATATTCTTAAAACAAACTATCAACGCTCTGAAATATGGAATGAAAAACACCGATACCCCAACATATTGAAACAAACATCGATTTTCTAAAATATTAAAACAGAAGTATCAATACCTTTATGTATCGAAATACAAACATCAATAACTTTTTATATCACATCAAAACATCGATACGAAACAAAAGAAACAATTCTCTTAAATATATCAAAAATATCTATCTGCTGGCATATTAAAACAACTATCGATATTCTTGAATCAAAATATCGAAAAATAATCATCGATTCGCAGAGATATAATGGGAATAGTTACTTTGAAATATCGAAATAAATCAACGACACATTGCTATATATAAAGAAAAAAAATCGATAATCTGAAATATCAAGAAATTTATCGACAATTTTGAGTATGAAAATAGATGCGTTGAAGCTGTTTAGCAAGGATCCAAAATAAATATGTTAACAACACTAGTAATACAATGGTAAAGGCCCTCTGTTCGAAATCTTACTGAAAGCCACTTTTACTACTTACTATATTTCAAATATTTGCATTTCCTTAGTTGGGAGGAACTATGAAATAAGAGAAAAAGTTGATTTTGTTTTGTTAAATAATCTAAAAACAAAAAAAAACGGATAAAACGTACAGAGCGAACCCCCAATCTCTTTCTGCTGTCTCGTAGAAATAAAAAATTCCCTAGTCCTTTTGTTTTCATCTAGTTTTGTCCTAGCAATCTTTTCGGTAGGAGCGATTTTTTCCGGAATACCAATAAAGCCTTGATACCTCACACCTTTCTGGGTGGCTTGTTTTATCTTACAGTATTTGAATTGGATCAGTTTTACTGGCTGAAGGTAAAAAGAAAATCCATCTTTTCCGCTCGATCTTTTTTGTTTCGTTTATGTTGACCTCTTACAAAAATTTTGTGGTGATTCCGAAATTGTCACTTCTCATCCTGAGTCACAGTCCGTCTACTCTCTGACTACTACAAATTATTACTAATCCCTGTGCATAGTATTTTTATTTTCGATACCTTAGAAAAAGTGCAAAACTAGTAAAAACTGTTCCAGTATACATATTTAAATACCAATTTTCATTAGTTCTAGGCAAACAACAGAAGTTATAATAAATTATTAAAATAAAAATATATAATAAATTATATGCCATATAAATTTCAAGTATATGAATAACACACTGAGAAATTTAGAAAAACAGGTAATAATTTGTGAATTTTTATCCTGCACACCCTCAAGGAAGAGTCAGTAAATAATCCGAATGACAAAATTGACTCTGAATTCTGACTAATTCAAATTATTACTAATCCCTATGCGTAATATTTTTGTTTACGATATCTCAGAAAAAGTGTAACAAACAGTAAAAACTGTTCTAGTATACAAATTTAAATACCAATTTTCTTTATTTTTAGGCAAACAACAGAAGTTATAATACATAATTAAAATAAAAACATATAATAAATTATATGCTATATAAATTTCAAGTATATGAACAATACACTGATCAATTTATAAAACCAGGTTATAATTTGTGAATTTTTATCCTGCAAACCCTAAAGGAAAAGACTTTAAATAAACAAAATTGGTGTCTTTTTGTTTCTTGTGCATTTATTAGATTCTATTTTTATAACATATGCATAAAATGTAAAGTCTAAACAGTTTTAATAAATATATTATTCATAAATCGTGGAGATGCGGTCAGGTGTGATGTAGGTTTCAGAAAAACATTTTCTTTATCGTGCCAACGTTTCGATCTTTATTGAGATCATCTTCAGAGCCTGGAATTTACAAACATTGTTTAAATTTAACAAATACATGTAGGATGTGGAAAAAAGTAGAAATACTTTGTCTGAATATAAAAAATATAATTAACTAAGGTTTTTTAAGTTGAGATAAAAAAATCAGTGTCACGAGCGGGATTCGAACCCACGACCTTCGGCTTGATACGCCGCTTCTCTACTTGTTTTATCTCAACTTAAAAACCCTTAATGAATTAAATGATATTAATTGGTCAAGCGGACCACGAAAAATAGTGAATTTAATGAATTAAAATGAAGTATACTTCATTAAATCTCTCCGTGGCATTTTCACTTGTCGGCGAGAATCAAATAGATTACACGACATTTGAAAAATGGCAAAAAGGAGGGAAAATTCAAAAGGTGCGGTTGAAAGGGGAAGTTACTGCCTAGGGGATCGAAGTCACGATAGCTCAAGTGGTAGAGCAGCGGCGTATCAAGCCGAAGGTCGTGGGTTCGAATCCCGCTCGTGACATTGACTTTTTTATCTCAACCAAGGCCTTACGTAGAAATTATTATTATTATTATTTTACTTTTTCATTTAACTTTCATAGTTTCTAAGCTGCCTGCTTGCCATTAGAGAAAACAAAATAATGACTTTTTTATCTCAACTTAAAAACCCTTAATTAATTAAATGATATTAATTGGTCAAGCGGACCACGACAAATAGTGAATTTAATAAAAAATATATTTTTTGCATTGTATAAATTCCCTTTTTATCACATCCTACATGTATTTGTTAAATTTAAACAATGTTTATAAATCTCAGGCCCTGAAGATGATCTCAATAAAGATCGAAACGTTGGCACGATAAAGAAAATTTTTTTCTAAAACCTACGTCACACCAGATCGCATCTCACGATTTCTGAATAATCATCGAACAATGGTCATTAATCTCCACACACTTAATAAATCGTTTATTCCAATCCAGATCGTTGATTGCAAATTGTGTCCCTAGAAGTAAAATAATTTATTCCCTGTTTGTATTTTGTAAGCATAAGAACACAGTCTGAAGGACATCGTTTTCAGTATGCATTGTTTCATAATAACCCTGTTTCCCTGATAAATGTTCATTGTTTTCAAGCCTCCGCGTCTTGTAATATTTCTTCTCTTTTTGTTATTTGTACAATGAATTAATTACAACTGTAAAAGTGCGCGTTTAAAGTTTTTGAAGTGCTTTCTAATTGTTCAAACCTGGAGTTCCATTGAAAAAGATTTAATCTTAAAATAGGGTCGCCGGTGCAGACAATAACGAGCCAGTTTATCTTAAAGCCCATAATTTTCCTTTTATGATTTTCCTTGAAAAGGGAACGGAATTAGATTTGAAGTAGGCTGGCGGAGACGATAATACGTCGCTTAATGCAGGTCAGCGTTTCACTCCTGGAGCATTAAAAAGGATGTTTAATGACCCGTGGCTTGGGTACATGCTGGCCGCATAAGCCTAAAACATAGGCGGTTTAAACAACGGGCTCTATCGACAAGCCCCTTTTTTAAATCAAAACGTCTCTAGATGAAATATGTTAATGAAGGCTTCTTGGTTCAGTTTTTCTCACCCCATTTTATTACTACATTTTACTACCTTTGTTGTATCCCAACCAGCTTTTAAGAGTGAAAGAAAATGTGCCTTTTTAGAACATCTTGGGATAAAAGCGGTAAACTAAAAAGCTTTTATTTTTTAGGGACAATTATTTTAAAAAATTGCTAATAATGATCTGTTTAGGAATTTAATAAATTCATATACTTTTACAGATTTGAACTTCAAGGTTCGCTCTTGAAGAAGAAAGCAAATTCAGTAGTGACTGCCAAGCTCTGGACCTATTTTATGGTCATCATCAGAGCAAAACAATCTTAAATATTTACTGCCAAGCTGTCGACCTATTTTATGGTCATCATCAGGGCAAAATAATCTGAAATATATGTACAGATATTTTGTGTTTTGCAGGCGATCTAAAATTTCTTGAAGACCGACTCAGTAAAATATTGATCAATCCATTATATTTCGTGGTACGATTGACCAAATAACTTCTTTTAATTAATTTATTTATATGTAATGTATTGGTTGAAATGAAAAATTCAGTGTCAAGAACGGGATTCGAACCCACGACCTTCGGCTAAATACGCCACTGCTCTACCACTTGAGCTATCGTGACTTCGATCCACACGGACACCAACTTCCTATCTCAACCAATACCTTACACAAAGATTAATTAATTGAAAAAAATTATTTAGTCAATCGGACCAGGAAATATTAATGATTGACTAAGTACAACGAAATATGTCTTCACTAAACTTTTTTTAAACGAGGGTTCGCAACAGCAGAGGTCATATATACCCTCAGGGTGTTAAGGTTAAAAAGTGAACACAAATTAAATTTTATTAATTTAAGCTTCTAATTTTTTTCTTTTTTAGCCAGTTAGACGATAAATTAAAATTACCGATTGCTGAAGTTTCTCTAGAACGAGTCTATGAATTTTCGAGGAAGACATTTGATCCACGCATTTTGAAATTCCTTTCCATTAAAAAAAATTGTTACCAGAAATCCAAAATTCTAGATATATTGAACTTTTCTACAGAACTTCATAATTTCAATTTATCGTTCTACTGATTATCGTTGTTTAAAGTTAGGTTTAAAAACATTTCATATCTTATCCAATTAAATTTATACTTTTCTTTTCTAAATTCTCTTTTTTTAACTAGTCACAAAATATTAAATTCAACGAGTTCAAATTCTGCGACAGCAGATTCTACGTGAAAAAATACCTTTAGAAACATGACAAGTTCTACAATAGAAAAGTGAGGACATGTCTTTTACTACTCACAATTTTTTTGGTTTTGTTTCATGTTTTCACTTGTAATAAAGCGTGGAAATACAAATAAAACAAAAACAAAAAAATATATAAATAGAAATACGATATAAATCAATCTTTTTATTATTACAATAATTAATTGTTTTAACATTGTAAAAGTCATAAAATAAGAAATTATAGTCAAATGAACATCTAGTACATCCAAACCACTTTAGAAATTATCTTTCAATTAATGAAAATTAAACTTTTGAATTTTCTCTCCTTTGTGCCATTTTTCAAATTAATGAATTTAATAAGTTAAAATGAAGTATACTTCACTAAAAGCTCTCCGTGGCCATTTCATTTGTCGACGAGAATCGAATCCTGATTACACGACATTTGAAAAATGGCAAAAAAGGAAGAAAAGTTCAAAAGGTGGGGTTGAGAAGGGAAGTTAGTGTCCGACTGGATCGAAGACACGATAGCTCAAGTGGTAGAGCAGTGGCATATCTAGCCGAAGGTCGTGGGTTCGAATCCCGCTCGTGACACTGACTATTTTATCTCAACTAAAATCCATAATTAATTGAAAGATTGGTCAAGCGGACCGCGAAAATTAGTGAATTTAAAAATTATGCTGATTCGTGTTTCAAAATAAGCCTAATATGTATGGTTTTTCCAATTGAGCCCAAGTCCTTACAATTTTTTTTTGGCGAAAATATTAAAACGCTAGTCATGTAAGATTGCTCAAGAAATTTTGGGTCAATTAATGCTTCCAGTTTGTTTTTGTGCTTCACATCGAACTTTTTTGCTGTTGAGACTTTCGGAGGCTTATTATTCTTTTTATTATTACAATAATTAATTGTTTTAACATTGTAAAAGTCATAAAATAAGAAATTAAAGTCAAATGAACATCTAGTACATCCAAACCACTTTAGAAATTATCTTTCAATTAATTAAGGTTTTTAGTTGAGATAAAAAAGTCAGTGTCTCGAGCGGGATTCGAACCCACTACCTTCGGCTTGATACGCCGCTACTCTACCACTTGAGCTATCGTGACTTCGATCCACTCGGACACTAACTTCCCATCTCAACCCCACCTTTTGAATTTTCTCTCCTTTTTGCCATTTTTCAAATTAGTGAATTTAATAAGTTAAAATGAAGTATACTTCACTAAAGCTCTCCGTGGCCATGTCATTTGTCGCCGAGCATCGAATCCTGATTACATGACATTTGAAAAATAGGAAAAAGGCGGAAAATTCGAAAGGTTGGTTAAGATGGGAAGTTAGTGTCCGAGTGGATCGAAGTCACAATAGTTCAAGTGGTAGAGCAGCGGCGTATTTAGCCGAAGGTCGTGGGTTCGAATCCCGCTGGTGACACTGACTTTTTCATTTCAACCAATACCTTACATAAAGATTAATTAATTGAAAGAAGTATATTCAATACTGTTAAAATCCTTGGCAATGCTAGGACTGAGTCGGTCTTCAAGGAAATTTGAGATCGCCTTTATAAAAACCTAAATATGTCAATTTGTAGCCATATTGAATATTGTTTTGACATGACGATGACCTTAGAATATGTCGAAAACTTAGCAGTAACAATTTAATTAGCTTTCTTCTTCCAGATCATTCCTTGATCCAGTGTTCGTCAGTGATAAGTGGTCGATATTTCTAACTGAAAATTTGACCAAACGAAACATTTCAACGATTCAAAGGGCGATGAATCATGATGGAGACAGTTGTCGATGGTGTACATCAGCCGTTGATCATTAATAACCATTACCGTCCGCCTATTTTTGACGGTTGTAAATCATATTTATTTCGGTCGTGATTCGTGGGTTGAATATCACCTCCCTTGATTTCAATTGAAGGGCGAGTTTGTAAATAAAACAACGCAGTTTCAATTGTTGATGTTTATTTTATATTAATAAAGTTTTATTATTGTTCATAGAAATATAGCTGTTGTATAGGATGGTCGGTTAATTTATTCATCATTTTGCTCAGATTATTTGATTTGATTTAAAAATCTGTACCAAACTCATTTTTTTAAGTTTTACCTCATTGATTTAGCTCATGTAGTTAGGTCAGGTGTATTGGAAGAAATGAGTTATACTGAGAAGGAGTGAGTTTTTACAACACTTTGGATTTAATTTTAAAATATGTCTTCCACTCTAAGTTTTATTTTTTCTAACCTGCGAAAGGTTTATTACTCAAAAATGCGCGCTAGCCTGAAGGAGCAAGGACAGGTTTATGGATTGTATTTTTTTACAAGGGTTCTCAACAGCAGAGGTCATATAAACCCTCAGCGTGTTTTTGAAAAAAAGCCCATTTGTATGTCGGGTTTGAATGCAGGGCCGCTGGATTCGAACCCGGGACCTTTACCTTACAGTGATGAGCGCCGTGTCAACGCTTAAACCGTCGAGGCCACCGACGCCCCTAGTATTGTAGACTATTGTTTGTTAATTTAAATTGAAGTTATATACTGGTCATTAACAAAAATTAAAATTACTTGTTTCAAGCGATTCATTATTTCATAGCTTATCGGATTAGATGATTGATTTTCCATCAATTAGCATCACATGAAATTTGACTTAAAATATCTTCTACCTCAGTTTTTACTTTTCTAACTTTCTTTTAAGTTGTGAGTCATTGATCAATTTGGTTGTCTGAAAGTACAAGGTCAGGATTATGTGCTGGGTGTAAATTTAAGATAATTACAACGGTGTGTTGTTTATGCCATATTAACCAAATCGTTTTTCCGATATTTTTTCAAAATGTAAATCTCGTTCAAAATAGAGTGTGATCGTTTTTTATAAATTGATTGAGAAGTTTTTAAATTGGCTGAGAAGACTGACCTCGGTTCTATTGTCCAGAAGAGTTTGCATTGATCCAGTCCTTTTTCCACCAAGGTCTTTAGGTTCAGTTGGCTACGAAGTGTGCAAAAGTAAAATTTCTTTTTGTACATGTTCTTTTTCACTTGCTCTAACTTGTGTAAGTGGCAATTCACATTTAACTGCTAACCTAGTTCCTTCAGTGTTTTTTGTACAAACCGTCTATTCGCTACGGATGGCTTGTCTAAATCTTCCTTTTTATATCGACTTATCCTCTTTCGAATTTGACATAGTATCTATAATTTCTATCTGCAAATGGTATTTGACCACCTGAATTTTGTTACGTTCCGTCAATAAAGACCTCTTTAGGGCTGCATTGTGCTTGTAGGAAGTTGACCCGTGTGGTAAGCCGCAGGATTGCTCGTGGACGACCGCCGCCCTGGAGAACTGCTTCTTTAATTTATAACTTTCCACTACTAGCAATCTAAAGCAGCAAGAGATGAAAAACCGCATATGAAACTCAATGATTATGTTTAATAATTGTGCATTTTCCAATGATAAATTAAATAAATACACGATTTAATTACAAACTTTTCTGTTCAATGAATTTCTAAATAAATTAATTTAAAATTTAATATTTTATGCTAATTAGTATTGCTGTTGGGTAAGAAGTATCATCATAATAACATGAAGTATTTTCTTTTTATTAATTTAAAAAATACTTTTAACCATCTTATTTAACATGGATAATAATTAATTAATTTTTTTTCAGATGAAGGAAGTTCTCCGCGGTTCCAGCCGCTTCTCCGTGGTTGCCGCATTGAAAGAAAACCTCTGCATCTGGTCATCACGTACAAAAACATCACTATTACGGTAAGTCACATATCTTCATAATAAAACTGTCCAATAAATTTCAAAGACGTGCATTATACTCTGACAGGCTAAAAATTCCAACCAATTGATTTTGTATCATTTTCTCGATAAGATAAAATTATCCGTTAATTTTTCTCATTGTTTTTCCCAATAAATATTTTTTTATGCTGTTTTAAATTTGGAATATCAGAGGTAAATACCCTTAATCTTTTATCCAAAAGGATAAAAGATTTTTCAACGTTTACTTTACGAAATTTAAAACTTTTATTGAGTCTCATTTGTAATCTTTTTTTTAAACTTTTTTTTGTTTTTTACAACTGCATTCTTCGACGCAACAAGTAAAACTGATAGTATTTACATATAAAATTATTAACGGTAGCGTGAAAGCTTGAACAATAACCATCCAGTGATGGTAGCCGTTAGTTAATCAATACGATGAGCGAGATGGACTACGTCCTAGGAGACGGATGTCAATTGTTAAGGTTGTCGCGGGGCCACCGACGCTTCAGTCTTCTGTTGGGATTATTAGGTAATGTGGTGGATGACAAGTTTTTGACGAAAGGGTTCGGATGATGGAGTAGTTTGGAATGGAACGTTTTGTAGCGGGATTGGGCTAGCTCGGTAACAAAAGGGACATTTAGGTCGGTATGGATAGTGTGATTGGATACATAGAAAGGGGATATTTTTTGGAAAGGTTTAGGATGACCTGCTTGACTTCTTTAGGGGAGAAAGGTTTTGGTGGGAGGGAGAGAGGTAATGGTTCGTCAAGTTCGTTAAGGGTTTTTCAAAATGGTAGCGGTCTTGGATGTCTGGGTGTGGATTGAATACTGTAGAGAGGTGTTGGGCTAGGAGTTGGGCTTTGTCCTCTTCGGATTTGGCCCAAGTTTCATCTGCCCGTTGTAGAGGAAGAGATGTGTTTTTATATTTGAGGATTTTTCTTGTAGCAGTCCATAGTGAATTGTCGTCAGTTGTTAGTGATTGTGTATAAGTCGAGTATTGGTTGTTTAGGTAATTTTGCAGTTCGTTGGATAAATGTTAAGTCAAACGATTAAAAAGTCTTTTGTCGGAGGGGTATCGAGTGTGATGCCATCGAGCTCTTGCTCGGCGCTTGAGGGATATCAGGTGTCTTATGTGGAGGGGTAAATTGTGTGGTCGAGTTGCACTACTTCTTGTCCTAATGTATATTTGGGAGTCCCACATGCTCTGCTGTATTGAATTAGTCAAGTGTTCTACGTTGTCGTCTAGTTGCTGAGCGGTTTTGAGGGGGTTTTTAGGTTCAGTTTTTGTTCAAGTGTTTCTCGAAAATAGTCCCAATCTATTGGTCCGTTGATCAGGGAGGTTCGATGGTGGGTTGAGTTTAGGTTGTATGTCTAAAGTGAGGACAACAGGGCTATGGTCGGAGGAGAGGTCGTCTAGGGTGTAGGTATCGGAGTATAGAGATGAAATGTTCGAGCAAACAAAGAAGTCTAGAAGGTCAGGTCTTTTTCTTGGGGAAGTTGGCCAGTAGGTGGGATGGGAAAGTGCTAGGATGGAAAAATCGGTTCGAGAAATGACATTGTGAAGGAGTCGGCCTCTCGGGTTTGCCACACGGCTGCCCCAGCTTGGATGTTTAGCGTTAAATCGCCACCGCAGATGAATCGACGTCCGAGGATTGAAAAGAGAGATACAAAGTGGTTGTAACCTGAAGCAATAAACTTTTCAGTTTTCAGCTTTGTTTTCTTAATGTTAATTTTTTAACTTAAAAATTCTACTTAGTGATGAGGATGTTGTGCGTGGTGTGGCACTTCCTGATGATGGATGTTCGATCATGTATGCGTCTATTGCATCGGAGTTGTGTACAAAACTCTGCGAGGCGCAGTTACGTTTTTGAGAAACTTGGTCCTACCATAGAAAGCCAGGTTCTGGACGCCCAAGGGTAACAGAATCATAGGTTGACCGTTTTTTGATTTTGAGAATTTTGCGAAATAGGCACTTAACTGTTTCATTCATGATTCATCAACTCCATGAAGTTCGGGGTGTCCAAATTTCTAAAGGCACTGCTCGAAGAAGAGTAAATCAATATGGACTGATGTCTTTTCGCCCCATAAGAGGACAGTATTGCCCAGAACACAGAGTTGCACATCTCGCATTTGCTCGAGACCACAGCCATTGGTCTTTGGTCGATTGGTCTGCTGTACTTTATACAGATGAGTGTAGATTTGCTCTATCGTCTCTAGATGTAGTTTCACAGACTCGTTTCCCAGAGCTAACTTTTTCAACGTAGCTCAGTGATGGAGTGGGCGGGAATTTCAATGGAGAGTTGGTTGTTGTTCGTGGAGGGTCACTCGCTATGTGGTTGAAATTCTGGAACTTCATGCGTCGCCTATCCTCGATGAAATCAGCGACAATCCTATTCTAATGCACGATAATGCCCGTCTGCATGTCGCTCGCATAGTACAAACATACCATCCTCAGCATAGCATCAGGGTCAGCGTGGCCAGCTCTTTCTCCATATTGAATCCCATCTTGAAAGGACTTTTTGCGAAGAATGGGCTAACCTCCAACAGAATGACATTTCCACACTGGTAAAAAGTACGCCGAGACGTCTTCGAGATATAATTAATATTAATGCAAGAGGAGGAAATACGCGATATTGACATTAAAATATAAAACAAAATTTAAACAAATTTTATCTCTCCATCCTTCTTTATTTTTCATTTTTCATAGCAATTTATTAATTTATTTATTTTTTCCTTTTGAGGGAAAAAGGGTCAATTATAAAACGTTTAAAACCGTGAAACTTTGATTAATATATAAAAATATATAAAAATCATGTTATATTACAAGTGGGTGGAATTTTTTGCCTGTCAGTGTATATTAGAATTCCTTTCGTCATACGTTGGCACAATCCGGATGAGACCCGACGACTTGACGGCTACCCTCTGGGGGCACCGGAGCGGTCAATCTCAAGTCAGATTAGAGCAGCTTTAGACTAATTTGCCGATTTGATAACAAACATGGATGTCGTTCCTTAATCAAGCATTATCAACAAAATATATATAATGGATTAAATTGGCAATAAGTAAAGTTTAAAATATTCTCTGCTATGCACCGTTAGTGACGTGCGATACCGATCGATAAAGTATGTGAAGTATCGAGTATTGTCATTCCAATTCGTAATATAGGAAAAAATCTTCAGAGTTTTCGTCGAGTGTTCAAATAATATTGAATTGTTATTTTCCGTTCGAAACTTACCTTTCATCAAACTGGGATTTGATTAGTTACTGTAAGAAGCGCCTACTAGCGGCTTGTGTCAACAAAGTTAATTGAAATTTCAAATTGTTGGTTGTTCTGCTGATAATTCTGGTAACTCAAAATTCTTTCCCGCGTCGCACCTTTTTTCAATTTCAGTCATTTTGTATATTTTTGTCTTCAGGCACCTGAAAAGTGTTCGCCTTCTTTCTCGTAGGTACATACCTAATCATGTTTCCTCCCAAAAGTAAAGCCAGGAACTCACTTACCCGACGCCTTGCCAAATTTTGGTGGGGTGTGCACCCCTTGAACACCAAGTACACGTCGCGTACAGTCCACAGCGTTTATCACAACAATCACTATCACAATCGCAACGCATTCTTTGTTCTTAATGCACTATTTTGAGCAAAACCTTGTAATAAATTGTTAATTAAATTTTATGAGCTCAACCATTTAATAAATTGTTTGTTAAACTTAATTGTTTTAAATAAAGTTACTCCTAACCATCATAATTAAACAATGTTTATAAAAACTTATGCATTTTTGATCTCGTTTAATTTGGTTTACATTAAAATAACATGTTGTAATTAATATAACGACAAAATTACATGTACTTAGTTTGAAATAAACTACAAAAAATATGAGTGTCCTGTTCTGATGCTACCCGACATTACAAAATGGTGTAATTTTACGAGCAAAACTATGAAATAAATTGTTAATTAAATTTTATGAGCAAAACCGTGTAATAAATTGTTCCAATTTTAGTATATGTACCGCCGAAGCGAGTACAATAAATTGTTAGTTAAATTCATTATATCAAAAAATCGTATTCCGGTGTTTTGATTAATTTTCTACCAAACCATTAAAATTAATTTTTTAAATAAAAACTAATTAATTTTTAATCACAGTTAATTTGGTTTATATTAAAATAAGTATGTTGTAATTAATATAACGACAATAATACATGTAGTTTGAATAAAAATATGAGTGTCCGGTTCTTTTGTCTTCGACTGTACTCGATGCGACCCGACGAAAATCTGGACAGTGGGGATCGCAGAGCGTCGGGTAGGTTAGCGTGGCATAGCATCGGGTAGATGTGCACGGGGGTAATGCAACCTTATGGAAAATCGGAGTTTGGATTTGCGTCGGGTAGCATCGGGTAGCGTCGCATGGCGTAGCATCGGGTAAGTGTGTTTCTTGCTTAAGGCATGAGGTTATTTTACTAAGAAAACTGAATCGTCGCCATATTGTACGGCAATAAGGTGGAAATACGTCTAATATTTTTTTCATTTCAACAAAACACCCGTTGATCAATTTTCCCAAAACTTGATAACTATAAAATTGAAATATCAATTAATGTGTTGACAGCTTTTCCTTGTTCTTAACTATGTGCCCTCTGTATGAAAAAAACACTTAAAAATATTTTTTTTTAAACTGCAAATTCTTGTTTAATTTAACGCATTAGCGTATTTTACCCACAAGTCTTAAGTTGAGTAAGTTGATGATTTATGAATAAACGAAAAAGTACTCATGTGAGTAAGTACTCGTTAGTATCGAATATTTCTTTCGATACCAGTATCGAGTGCAGGTATCATTTTCTGATACAATCGTATGTGGGTTGTATAGTAAAAAAAAAGGAACGCCAATCACTTGCCAAGCTTTCGGCTTTTATAATACCATATTCAGGGTAGTATTGTACTGGTTCAAGTCGCATTGTTGTCTACAACTGCCAACTGGGACTAACAAAAAGACTAGTTGTGGTTTTCTTAATATGCATATTTTTGATTCACTATTTGATACCAGTACTATTAATGTAAATAAAATCCATCATTTGAAAAATTTCCAACTCAGAAAACCTGCTGAAAGCCGCACTAAATCAACAACTTTAACCCACCTCTAAGATGCAATACTGCCCTGAGGATGGCCTTACAAAGCTTGGCAAATGATAGCAGCTTCTTTATTCCATTTTTTAACATACAATCCACATAGTATAATATATACTGGTCGTTGGTTTTTCCATATCTGATTAAATATGAAATCTCGAGATCTAACGATGTTCCATCCAGGCTATACTGCTTAAAATATTGGATGCCTATTGGAAAAATATTCGTATCCTTACGAGAAAATTGGATAACGCCCAAATTTAAATATTATAACAATATACCCCCTCTCCCTTTCTTACATCTACTGCTTTTTACCTCTTGCGCCATCTTATGTAAATTCTGAATAAAACCTGGCTCCAGCTAAACCGAAAAATTACTTATTACCAGGCTTAGTATAGTAGTAGTTTTTTATGGTTTAGAATACAATATTACGTACAATGGAGTTGGATAAAATATTCCTAAGCGAAACACGCCAGTTAAAGGAGATATTTTTGTAATTATACAGTTCATTTAATTGAATATCTTTTTTCCAAACTGACAACAGGCAAAGAAAGAGGTTAGACAAAAATTATTCGGAGATCGTGAGATGCGGTCTGGTGTGACGTTGGTTTTAAAAAATCGTTTCTTTATCGTGCCAATGTTTCGACCTTTATTGAGAACATCTTCAGGGCTCAAAGTGTCTGTTTTCCGTGTAGATGTGTCATTCTTGTGAGTTGTGTTGAGAATGCCAGTGTATTTGTGCCAAAAGGTTATGAACTACCAAAAAACACGCATTTTCAGACGGATCCAGCTTGTTTCTAAACTGATACACTAGCCAGGGGTACTTAATGGGATATGAAATATTTTATAAACTTTTACTGTACTTTTTCAATTACGTTGCAATAATCGGGCATCTATATCTCTGTACTGTATAGTGATGTTGACACGATAATAATAATAGCGTTCCTTGCCTGTTGATCAGCTTTTTCATTTCCAGAAATGTCGACATGACTAGGAACCCAAACGAATACCACATGTTCGTTTGGGTTCCTAGTTATGTCGGCATTTCTGGAAATGAAAAAGCTGATCAATAGGCAAGGAACGCTGCAAACCATCCACAAAGAACAGATCAATTTCCTCTCCGCCCGAAAGTGGGCAAGATGGAATGTCTGTAGAGATAGTATGAAAGAAATTCAGCCAGTTGTCCATAAATGGCCAACTGAGGAACTTGAGCGAAAAGAACTTGTGATTCTCTCTAGATTGCGAATAGGTCACATCAGGCTAATCCATAATAGGCTTTTAATAGGCAACAACCTTCCAACTTGTCCTCGATGTATACGAAGTGGAGTACGTATCAATCTGACAGTAAAACATATTTTGGTCGACTTCCCAGTTTGCAACCCTTTAAGCAAAGGGTCAACCTTTCGAGTGATTTACAGTGTTTCTTTCGAAGAGCTCTTTTCAGTTTTCTCAAATTTATTGGAATTTGTAATGAGATTTAGGCCTTTTCCCAAATTGTTATACCATTGAATGCCTGCTAATATTTGAATGAGAGTTTAGCGTGCAAGGCTTCTTTTTTCAGAAGCTTTTAAGGCTGCTGGAGCGGAAAAATGAAATGGAAGAAAATACAAATTGCGGGCTAATAAACTGCAATGCCTAAAATCGCAATTTAAATAAGAAAAATAGCTCCCTCAAAAAAAAAAAAAATAAAGAAAAAATAAAGAAAAAGAAGTGTTATTGTGTTTTGTTTCTTATTATTGTTATGTAGAATTAGTTTATTTATCATATTTGAATGGAAGAATAAAATGATAAGGATGAGCCTATACTCATGCTGAGGCTGTTGCTAGTCTGACTCCATTTTATTATTATTATTATTATTATTAACTTTTAAGGGCGTTTTAACGGCTAAGGTCATTCCACGCCCTAACATCCAAACCTTCTATCTTAGGTTAGCTATATCCCTTCTGAGTGCTATAAAGCTCTGACTCCAAACATTTACTCGTAATCTTATTTATCCTATTGCCATCCAAGCTTTAATTTTTCTTTTTAAAATTCTTAATTCGGAAGGCCAAATGTACAAAATTCCCATTTTAAATTGCATAAAATTTAATAAAATTATAAAATTTATTTCTGTTTCTTTTTTTAATTAGAATTGTGAATTTTGTTCCATAATTTAAAAATTCCCCGTAGGCTTGTAAGGCTAATAATAATAATAATAATAATAATGGAGTCAGACTAGCAACAGTCTCAGCATGAGTATTGGCTCATCCTTATCCTTTTATTCTTCCATTCAAATATGATACATAAACTAATTCTACATAACAATAATAAGAAACAAAACACAATAACATTTCTTTATCTTTATCTTCTTTTTGTTTGTTTTGGAGGGAGCTATTTTTCTTATTTAAATTGCGATTTTGGGCATTGCAGTTTATTCCCCCGCAATTTGTATTTTCTTCCATTTCATCTTTCCGCTCCGGCAGCCTCAAAAACCTCTGAAAAAAGAAATCTTGCACGCACAACTTTTATTCAAACATTAGCAGGCATTCAATGGTATAACAATTTGGGAAAAGGCCTAAATCTCATTATAAATTCCAATAAATTTGAGAAAGCTGAAAAGTGCTCTTCGAAAGAAACACTGGGGACCCAGTAACTCCTGTAAATCACTCGAAAGGTTGACCCTTTGCCTAAAGGGTTGTAAAGTGGGACAGTCGACCAAAATATGTTTTACTGTCAAAATGGTGCGTTCTCCACTTCGCGTACATCGAGGACAAGTTGGAAGGTTGTTGCCTATTAAAAGCCTATTATGGATTAGCCTGATATGACCTATTCGCAATCTAGAGAGAATCACAAGTTCTTTTCTCTCAAGTTCCTCAGTTGGCCACTTATGTACAACTGGCTTAATTTCTTTCATACTATCTCTACAGACACTTTCGTTTGATAATGTTTTTAACATAAACGACTATTACTCAATAAAAAATAAACAGCACGGCCTCCGTCTGCCGAAAGGTGGGAGAACATAGTAATATAATAATGATAATAATAACAGAATTAACTAAAATAAATAGATAATTTTATACGCTGCAAAATAATAAAAACCTCTCTGATTATAAATTACTGTAAACTGTTAACAAAAGTACAAATTTTCCTGAAATAAAATAAATAACTAAATAGAAACTAATAAAAGAATTAGTTAAATGCCATACCCAATAAAAATAGATTAATTATGAGGATAAATAAGGATAAATGTTGAAAGGGAAATAAGTATACACATATAACGTTTCGATTTGAATGTACCGCCATGCCCCTCCACACACATCTGACCGTGAAAGGAGTAGGGGCTAGGAAAGGGCATTTTTTTCAATCAAAAGAACAACTCCCTCTCTGTCCTCCGTGGATTAAGAGCTGTTAATTGGTAATGAAGAAAAATCTGGTGTGCACACAGTTCAAATGAGTAAATTTTATATTTTGACGTCAAAAAACTAAAAATAATATTGTATTTTAATTTAAAAAAGGGTTGTAACAAAAAATATATTTTTATAAAAAAAACTAAAAGAGATAACATTTGATTTTAAAAGTTATGTTAAAATATTAATTGTGTTTTCTAATTGGTGGTCAAAAAATTAATAATAATAACAATAATAATTTCTTTTACTTTTCTTTATAAAACGAGAATTAAATTCGATTTTAAAATTAATGTTTGTAGATTCTGAAATTGATTTTATTATAGAATAAAAGATTCTTTAATTTAAAAATAATAATAAAAGAAATTGTAATCTTTTTGAAAATAAATTGTAATAATAGAATTAAATTTAATTAATATTTTGGTCTCGTATTTATTTTGGTTTGAATTGAATATTGGAATTTCATACATCAAAAAAGGTGCCTGATCATTAAATTAAATTAATGTAGTCAGGTCCGATCATAAGAAAACCTCTGGGACCTTGTTTTGGGTTCTTCGAATTCAGGGTTGGGCTCAAAACAGAAGAGACGAGCTTACACACAAGAATAAAAAACAACTAAAAAATAATAACGTCGAATAATAGATAATATAAAACAATCGGGGTCGTCGGTGGCCGCAACGGTTTAGGCGTTGACACTGGGCTCATCACTGTAAGGTAAAGGTCCCGGGTTCGAATAATAATGAATCCCAAGGGGATTAGCGATGTAACACAATGATTTGCCTTCTTCAGAGAGAGCGTTGATTCTCACCGAATCCTCGTGGCTTAAACGATTCATTGTGAATAAAATTAATTGTTGTAACTAGACTAAAAAGAAAAGTGAGAAAAGACTTGAGGCAAACGAAACATAAACATGGACTGAAAGGAAATTTGAATGAACAAACAAAAATTCCATCGTTCGTTCAAGGTCAAAACCAGGAAAATCTCGAAAATTATGGGTGTTGCAATACTTTTGATGGGGAGTTTATATGTTTTTTGTAGGACAACTTAGAGGTTAGAGTGATTTCCCATGTACTTGTACTCGTTGACTACTGTGACCTTTTTGTTGTTGAAACAGGCCAATTACAGGGGATATTTTTGTAAGTTTATAATTCATTTAATCGAATATCGTTTTTCCAAACTGACAACAGGCAAAGAAAGAAGTTTGTGCCAATAGTTTATGAACTGCCAAAAAACACGTATTTTCAGATGATACAGTTTGTTTCTAATAGCCAGGGGTACTTAATCGGATATGAAGTAAATATTTTAGAAACTTGTGCTGTACTTTTTCAATTACGATAAGAAAATTAAACAGAAGTAATTTTGTTCATCAAGAGGTGGACTTAATTAATTGAGGCATATTCAAAGCTGGCGGGATTGCTATAAAGATTTTGTTTACAAAATACTAATAGGCTTTACTGAATTGTCAGTGGAAGAAAAGACAACGCCTTCATAAGTAAATTTTTCAACTATTTTTTAAGCGACCATATTTTTGGAAAAGCAGGCCTGTTGTCTTAAGGGCATTCACTTGAATGTAGTTTATTTTGGAATTCTCGCTAAGTAAATTTAATTTAAATTGAACATTCATGAATACGCAATTATAGTCACGTCATCTGCGTATAGTAAGGTTAAAAGGTCTTTTCAAAAGTCCCCATATATAATTATTCTAGCTTTTATACAAAGCACTTTGACAATTCTAATAAGTTGTCATGCCCAGATCATGCGGTTTTTTTTTAATTTATAGTGTGAAATGGAATCATAAGCCTTGCTAAAATCCACGAATATGATTTTAAAAAAACATTATTCTTGACTAGATGTTGAGGTAGCGGAACACAAGGTGAAAATGACATTAAGTCAGCTTTTAGGTTTAGTGTTCGACGTTCGTTCCGGCAAAATTAATTGATGTTTTTTATTTCTTATTTATTGAGAAAATCAATATGCGTGGTGTCAACAAGATAATAAATCATTATAAATACCACAAAAAGAGGAAGATTTTAGCTTTTTTCGTGATTTGTTTAAAGCGAGATGAGAAAGTATGTCAAGGATGCTTCATACATGACGAGTGAAGATTGAAGACGTCATCTCCCCGTGTTCTCGCACAACCTGATGACGGCTTGGAACGTATCTTCACTTTAGCGATCAGTAAGCCTCATTAAAAAATAAACGAATCCGAGATGATCACATCTCTCTGCAAATCCCGACATGAAAGTATTATTTATTCAAGTTTATCTTTTATTTTACCCCTTAAGAATGACTTTCCATTTGGATTTATCGTTACTAAACCACGCGTAAAGAACCCGTATATAGTATTTCTTTTAAAAACGTGTGGTTGTTTGAAAAATGATATTCTTTCTGGTAACGTAAAGCCGTTGTGGCTCGTTATCGTAAACTTTGCACTCCAGGAACCGAGGTTCTATATCTCTATAAAGCTGTTACAGACTCTCTATTGGAAAATATATACTACCAGCCAACTTTCGCTTTTTATTAACCTATACCTCGATAATAAATATAAAAATAAAAGTGTTATGATTGCGAGCCGAGAAGCATAAACCATGTAGAATAGGCTAGAGCAGCTTGACTTTTTTTAACCATTTTAGCATGACTGAACAAATTCTTGAACTAGAAAGCTGAAAATCTAGGTAATTATTTTGACTGGAAGCTTATATCAGATTGGGAACCACGCGAAAGATTCTTAAAACTGATGCAGTTTCGAAATCTGAAATAAAAAATATTGGGTCTCATTTAAAAACGTTACACAGGGCATATTTTCTGCCAAAAAACAAAAAAGTAAAATGTAATTTGTGGACACAATGAAACATTATAAAATTAGACGTTACCAAAAAACAAAAAGATTTATCAAAATCGGACCAAAATTAAAGAAGTTAGGGGGTTGAAATCTCCCACAGGACACCAGGTAGAGGGTGGATTCGGAACAGTGGTGGTTTTTTTTTTTTTTTTTTTTTTTTTTTTGGGGGGGGGGGTGAAAATTCATTGGAAATGGAGTGGAAGCATATTTTCTGTCAAAAAAACAAAGAAATAAAATATAATTTTTGGACACAATGAAACATCATAAAATTAGACGTCACCAAAAAAAAAAAAGATTGATCAAAATCGGACCAAAATTAAAGGAGTTAGGGGATTGAAATCTTCCACAGGACACCATGTACAGGGTGGATTCGGAACAGTGTTGATTTTTTTGTTTTTGCGTGAAATTTCATTGGAAATGGAGTAGAAACATATTTTCTGTCGAAAAACAAAGAACTAAAATGTAATTTTTGGACACAATGAAACATCATCAAATTAGTCGTCACCAAAAAAAAAAAAAGAGATTTATCAAAATCGGACCAAAATTAAGGGAGTTAGGGGGTTGAAATCTTCCACAGGACACCAGGTACAGGGTGGATTCGGAAGTGGTTTTTTTTTTTTTTTTTGGTTTTTTTTTTTTTTTTTTTGGGGGGGGGGGTGAAATTTCATTGGAAATGGAGTAGAAGCATATTTTCTGTCAAAAAAACAAAGAACTAAAATGTAATTTTTAGACACAATGAAACGTCATAAAATTAGTCGTCACAACAAAATAAAAGATTTATCAAAATCGGACCAAAATTAAGGGAGTTAGGGGGTTGAAATCTTCCACAGGACACCATGTACAGGGTGGATTCGGAACAGTGTTAATTTTTTTGTCTTTGCGTGAAATTTCATTGGAAATGGAGTAGAAGCATATTTTCTGCAAAAAACAAAAAACTAAAATGTAATTTCTAGACACAATGAAACATCATAAAATAAGACGTCACAACAAAATAAAAGATTTATCAAAATCGGACCAAAATTAAAGGAGTTAGGGGATTGAAATCTTCCACAGGACACCATGTACAGGGTGGATTCGGAACAGTGTTGATTTTTTTGTTTTTGCGTGAAATTTCATTGGAAATGGAGTAGAAACATATTTTCTGTCGAAAAACAAAGAACTAAAATGTAATTTCTGGACACAATGAAACATCAGAAAATTAGCCGTCACCAAAAAAAAAAAGATTTATCAAAATCGGACCAAAATTAAGGGAGTTAGGTGGGTTGAAATCTTCCACAGGACACCATGTACAGGGTCGATTCGGAACAGTGTTGATTTTTTTGTTTTTGCGTGAAATTTCATTGGAAATGGAGTAGAAACATATTTTCTGTCGAAAAACAAAAAACTAAAATGTAATTACTGGACACAATGAAACATCATAAAATTAGACGTCACAACAAAAAAAGAAAAAGATTTATCAAAATCGGGACGAAATTAAGGGAGTTAGGGGGTTGAAATCTTCCACTGGACGCCATTCGGAACAGTACTGATTTTTTTTGTGTGAAATTTCATTGGAAATGGAGTAGAATGCCACCAGTGTAGAATGTCCTGTCTCTGTTTAATATGATTATGATAGTTCTTGTGGTTTTTGAAAAAACCTGACCTTATGCTGTTAAATCGCGTTTTCCCAACTTGTACCTAATTTATTCGCAGTTTTGACTCCTTTTTCGAAATTAGCGATAAATTTCCTTTAGGACTACACTATTTTCATTCCTTTACACGCTTAAATGTCATTTATAACAGAGGAAATGTAAACTTAGCAGAAATCCGGAATTTTCAGAGGAATTCAAAAATTTTCGTCTCTTTTACAAAAAAATCTTAGAGTGCCGAATAACACAAAAATGTCTTCATTTAATAATCTTTCTAATGATGTATGCATTACTATGATTGATACTTCTTTAGAAGGAGAAACCAAGAATCAAAAATGAAAAAAAGTGGTTTCGGTTGATGGAATGAGGTGGAAATACTTTAGCATGTCCACATTTCCTTTTTTTATTCTCATTAAAAAAATGCACACTAAACAAAACAATGTATTCAGGATGAAATTTGTTCTAAATACTTTCCTCTTCCTGATGCACAACCTTGCTCTTTTCCGAACAACTTTCACAGGGACTGAGAGATTTATCTTCTCCTTAAGTTTTTATGCAGCAGCATTTATTTTTTCTTTTTAACTTTACTTCGCTGTTGATCTGTACCTTGTAGACTTTTTATTTGAGAAAACCCCAAAAGAAGTCTAAATGGTTCTCTGTGTGGATAGGGTGTATATATCCGCCTACAAATTACAGGTTTCATACAATTTTATATCATTAGAAACCTTGCAAAGGGTACAATATTATAATAAAAAAATTATCATAGCTATTCATTGATTTGTTATGATAAATTGACGAAATAATGAGTGAAAAAGGTTATTCCGCGTTGACGTTTTTAATATTTATTAAACTTAAGACAAAAAAAGGAGAAAAAATGTATTGTATTTTTATCGATTTTAAATCAGTAAGTGCTCTGTACTATAAATTATACTCGTTAATTATTTCAAATAAATTAATAAATGCAGTTACATATACATACAAGAGCGTATGTCTGGACGCCGGGGGGAATTACAGATAGTTTTTACACCAAGATGGGTTTAAAACAAGGGTGTCTCTTATCGCCATTATTATTTTCATTATTTATCAATGATTTGCCTGATTTTGTAGAAGGTGGGATTCGTGTAAAATGTTCTAATAAAATATGATATTCCCTTCTCGGTTAAATTGGAATTTTTTTTACTAATTTTCATATATTTAGAAACAGGGTTAGGTGCGATTTTTATTTATGCTCTCTTTTTGCACAGTAAGTACATTGGAAAAATTTTATCATTACCGGATTTTAGATTGTCAAACATTTTAACTCAAGATGTAATTCGAAAGAAGAAACTGTGGCACAAAGAGCTCATGAGTACTTTTGATCGTCTGCAGATTAGAGCTTTTGATCGTTTAAAGAAAAAGTAAATTTGTTATTGGAAAAAGTTCAGCACGAATTTGAAAATAGTCAAAGGCAAAAAGCGCAACTATCTCTTTTCCATAGTTTGTACTGGGATCTGAATTCAGAACTAGGGGAAAATAATTATATTTCTGATAACAATAGTTTTAATTTTATGAGTGTAATTTTAAACTTAGGGGACAATTTTTGTGTTTGAATTATAACGTCAACCATTCTGAAGAAAGATATTTATGTTCCAGGTGTAATAGAAATACTTTAGCTTCTTAAACGGTTCTGATTGGAATTGTTTACATTTAACAAATACATGTAGGATGTGAAAAAAGTGAATATACAAATATTATTTTTTTATATATATTCAATCATAGAAAACGCAGAAAACAAACACTTTGAATGAGCATTGAATATTAAAAAAATATATTTTTTTTTGTCTCGTATAAATTCACGTTTTTTCCACATTCTATATGTATTTGTTAAATGTAAACAATAAATTCACTAATTTCGTGGTCCGCTTGACCAATTAATATATTTCAATTAATTAAGGTTTTTAGTTGAGATAAAAAAGTCAATGGTACGAGCGGGGTTCGAACCCACGATCTTCGGCTTGATACGCCACTGCTCTACCACTTGAGCTATCGTGACTTCGATCCACTCGGACACCAACTTCCCATCTCAACCGAGCAGCGGCGAATCCCGCTCGTGCCATTGACTTTTTTTATCTCAACTAAAAACCTTCATTAATTGTAATATATTTATTGGTCAAGCGGACCACGAAATAAGTGAATTTAATGATTTAAAATGAAGTATACTTCTCTATAGCTCTCCGTAGCCATTTCATTTGTCATCGAGAATCCAACCCGATTACAAGTCCTTTGAAAAGTAGCAAAAAGGAGGGAAAATTCAAAAGGTGGGGTTAAGATGGGATGTTAATGTCCGAGCGGATCGAGGTCACGACAGCTCAAGTGGCAGAGCAGCGGCGTTTCTAGCCGAAGATCGTGGGTTCGAATCCCGCTCGTGCCATTGATTTTTTTATCTCAACTAAAAACCTTAATTAATTGTAATGTAAACAATGTTGGTAAATCCCAGGCCCTGAAGATGATCTCAATAAAGATCGAAACGTTGGCACGGTAAAGAAAATGTTTTTGTAAACCTACGTCACACCAGACCGCAACTCACGATCTCTGAATAATAATAATAATAATAATTATTATTATCGTTATTATTAATGAGAGAAAAGCTTTATCTAATGTAAAAACTTTTCGAAAAGCTTAATTAACGTCTAACTAAACAGAGTTTTTAGTATTCGGCTACAATGACGCGCTAAGTTCGCTTTCTAGTACCTTTTCATTTAATCAGCCCGTAGGTAGGTCCTCCTGAGTCTTATGAGCAACCCGGCACTGTCAAGGATCTAGATCGCCTCGACGTTGACATGATGATGGAGTCGTTGTACGTGACACATGGCAAATTCAGCCCTAGCTTGTTTAAAAGTATCCATATCCAGGTCACGATGGACGGATATAACGAAGTACTTCCAAGATGTTACGCCGTTGTACCTTTGAGTGGCTTACCAATTTCTACAACTCGCTTTGGTGTTCATGCTTTGAGATTGATTTTTTCAGAAAATTGGTAAAAGCGAGATAGGAATTGTTAATCTTACGTTCAAACAAGATTACAGAAGTGGCATGTTTAAAATCGTGTCGAGAGGATTAAATTGAGAAAAAAAGAACGTTCACTCATTCTTAATCGTTTCAGTTAAATTACGGATATTAAAAGAATTTAACTTCATGGTGAAAAAGCTAAGAAAATAATGGCTCTAAGCCGGATGGGAAATTTGTTCAGATTAAGTAGTTTAAGGGGATCCAAGGAACCCTGTTTCCGATTGCGACTCTTCGAATTAGGATCGGGGTCCCTTGCCAAGACTCCGATTAAACGACGAATCCCTTAATTGCAAATTTAATTTGATTCCGACCCGTCGGGGTGGAGGGAGAATTAATTTAAAATAGTGCTGACACCCTTTGTTTTACCGAACAACGTTTTAATTATGTAAAGCGCGGGGGTCGTTCGGGGGGCGTTGAAACGGACGTCTGAGAAATCGAAAGATCACATTACTCCGTCCATCCATTATTTTTCGTTATCTCTATTTTTAACACAATCTCCTCTTGTTTAGGCGAAACTGGTTTCCAGGGAAAAATTGGCCTCGAGGGGACGGGAAAGGACGAACAAGGCGATATATAATTCATCTACACGGCCTTGGGAGATTATGGAGTATCGTAAACATCGTCACAACCAATGACGCTAATGGTTGCGGAACATTATCGAGATATATGCAAGAATATTGAATAAATATCATTACATAATATTTACAATATTTATAAGGGTCATAGATCATAAGTCATGAAAAGAGTTAACAATCATTGTTGCTGTCCAAACTAATTCAAGACTAAGAGATCGCGATGCCATCTCATCTTCAGTCGACTGATGTGATTATAGGGGTGGTTTCTATTAGATTAAGATTGGGTTTATCGATCGAGGTGAGAGGAGATTTTATTGTGGAAGGTGGAATTTGTTTTGCGGGTTTTTTTTTTAGTAAAGGGTGATCTTAGAGATGTAGTAAGGAGGATTGACTATGGTTCTGAAGACTTTAGCTTGGACCATTCAGCAGTGCTCCGCAGTTCTACTCAATTATTAAATTATTTTTACAATTGTTTTGCATATTGTCAACCCACTAGAAATGCCAGTAGTTTGTAGACAGAAGCTTCCAGTTTAGTCGTGAGTCTAGATAGAACCCAAGGTAGCGGACGGAATCTGTCGGAATGGTAGTATTGTCGAGGGATATTGTACCACGGGTTTTGAACTGTTCTCTACTTGGTCCCATGACATGGAAGAATAATCAGAAAAGTGGCTGTTCCAACGTTAACAATTCCTGAATCCGTTTGTGGTGTTCAACGAGAATCTTATGGCAGAAGATATGATACATGTGAGGATGCCATGGGGATCACTTGCTGCATATAAAATCCAAAACTACAGCTAGGTTCACCGGAGTGTGTGCTGCAGTTGAAAGTGTAAAATTGGTTGAGAAAGAAAAATTGAAGCTCTGAATAAAATGCACCAGGTATGATCATTGCTGATAAATTACAGTTTATTAAGGTTTTTCGTTGAGACAAAAAAGTCAATGGCACGAGCGGCATTCGAACCCACGATCTTCGGCTTGATACGCCGCTGCTCTTTCCAAATTAAATAAGCTAAGTAAAAACTTTACAGATTACACTGCACATTTCAATTTATTTGTTGTTTTTAATTTGTCTTTTTCACATACTTCTTTTGCTATTTAAATTAACAATTGACTTTTACCCAGAATTCTGTCGCTTTTCGGTACATTTTGCATAAGGAATGTTGAATTTTTATTGCTAGAATGCAAATTCTTCCCGACGAGAAAATCAGCAATTTCGAAACGAGCATAAACTTCTCAAATTCGTAAATAATATATCACTCTTGTGTGAGCTTAAGAGACAATGGCGGTCTAATTGCTAGTGCTGTCCTTTCACGAGGTAAATTAATATGAAGGGCAATTACTGGGTTTTAATCCCGGGCCAGGGGTTTACGGCGGTCGCAGGAGCGGTCGGGGGCGGCGTAGAGGCTAACATAATTCAGTTTTAGTCAGGAGGATGACAAATGAGTTAGCCAGGGATTAAGAGTAGAGTTGACATTTGCCCTGAGTTTGAGTTCGACCCCACCGTCAAGGGGGCAGAAAGGAACAATGTTACATTGTTCAGTCCGCTGGACAAATATAACTCGTGCTTAATTAAACTATCGCAAGTTCCTTAATGGGGACGTGGTATTTTGGCAAGAGGCCCTGGCTCTCGTGTTCCGTCCAATTTCATTCCTCCTCGGTTTTTTTACAATCCTGTTAAATATCAACTATTTTTTTAATTATTTCCGTTGGAAAATGCATACGCAAATGTCCAGTGCCCATCACGGATTTCCATGGAAGTATAATGCCTGGAAGGTGTTCTTCTTTTTAGAAAGCATTTTATCTCTTGCTATGACAGCCGAGGATCAATCACGCAACAATGCACTGTCGATCATTCTCAGTGCCATTGTTGACGAACAGTGACTCGAAGTACACCCCCCCCCTGATGCGCATTATAGTACATAAAGATTAGTTTATTAACCTTGCCCTACACCCTTTGTCCCTTTTTATCTAATGGTTTTTTACGTATTAAATTTGATCTATGTATTTCATGAGTCGAAAAAATTTTCACACCTTTGGGATAAAATATTTTAGGCAAAATATAATTTATTCTAATGAAAAATTTATAAAAAGTATTTATGTGTTCCAATATGTGACGAAATTCACGTAAACCGATGATTCTTGATGACTTTAAGCTTATTAACTATTTGTTCACTACAGCTCCAAACTAACAGAAAGATGGTCATGCAAGTTATGATTAAGAAATTCACTACTTTCGTGGTCCGCTTGACCAATTAATACATGACAATTAATTAAGGTTTTTAGTTGAGATGAAAAAAAGTTAATGGCACGAGAGGGATTCGAACCCACGACCTTCGGCTAGATACGCCGCTGCTCTACCACCTGAGCTATCGTGACCTCGATCCACTCGGACACCAACTTCCCATCTCACCCCCACCTTTTGAATTTTCCCTCCTTTTTGCCATTTTTCAAATGTCGTGTAATCGAATTGGATTTTCGACGACAAATGAAATGGCCACGGAGAGCTTTAGTGAAGTATACTTCATTTTCAATCATTAAATTCACTAATTTCGCGGTCCGCATGAACAATTAATGTATTACAATTAATTAAGGTTTTTAGTTGAGATAAAAAAAATGGCAAAAAGTAGTTCCTCTAGCCGGAGATCGTGGGTTCGAATCCCGTTCGTGCCATTGACTTTTTTATCTCAACTAAAAACCGTAATTAGTTATGATCAAGATTATATTCACCGCTAGAACGGCACTTAAAGTGTACATACACATACTTATACTTTAAAAGAAACTTTTTGGCTATTAGGTCAATTCAAAACTTGTCTGTAGCAGTTCAGGTACACTATTTTTAAATTATAAGACATTGGATTTACTATTTTGTAAATTTCGTGTTTTGTGTTAAAATACAAATGGTCTAAATATGACTCAATTTTTTATACATACACATGTACACACATTGGATTTATAAACAAGATTCGGATAATATTACTAATGTCACACTACTATCACAAATGGGATCAATATTTTTTTAGGGGGGGGTCGAATAAGGATTCTAAAAATATAACCTATATAGATCGATTGTGGAACCCCTAGAATTATATTCATACCTTGGAAAGTGCACGTTTTACTATAACACTAGGCACTTTCCTTGGTGTATGTTTGCGCACCTCTTTGGATAGGTGCGGATGCCTTTCATAGACAGTATGTTTACGTATCTCCCCATTTTCGTTAGGTGCTAGTTGAGAAGGCTGGTATAAAGGCCTATAATATTCCTAAACTTCTGCATTTCCTCCTTTGCTCGTATATGTGATTAGGTTCATCCCAGAGCAATCAAGGGCAAACGGCTGGCCGTAACAAACTTTAGTTATAAGTCAAGCTAAGTGCGTTACATAGCTAAGTGATTGTGAGTTGGAGACTATTGCCAAGATGGTCTAGTTTAATTTCTGACTGACAAAATTTTGTACGGTTGGGTCAGAAGAAGGTACATTTAGTGTCAAATTTTATTTATTTAACGCTGCATTTTTAGTTATGTAGACAATGTCTTTCAAAAGCGAAAAGTAATAATCGATACCACATCTGTTGAAGCACTTAATAAATCATAGTAATATTAAAGATAGTTCGGTCATTTCTCGCTAATTTATTTTATGAGAAAGTAGTTCATCGTGTTAAGAGCACGAACTGCAGATGGCCCCCCGAGGAATGGAGCCCGTATTTACTCTGAGCCCTCAAAGGACATGAGGATCTTTAGCATCGGTACCTAGCCTTTGGCTCTACCGGACGTTTTGATTTTCAAAATGAGAGATGACGTAACTTCGCTCGCGACTGGATGGGTGTTAAAGCAGCAAGGTTTGGTGTAGAAGCCGCCCCGTCCCCGAAGGGCCGAGACGAACCTCTGCGCTTGTCCATTCCGAGTGGATGGGGCTGCATTAAGCACCAGACCGTGTGCCGCTCGGAAAGAAAACACCAGGTGGCTGGAATGCATCAGCCTGGGTTGTCCCCCCGAGCTCCCTAGGCAACTCTCTCCCAGAATTGGGGCTCCTCCAGCGTAAGAACTTCCGGATCCTCTCCGGCCGCGCTTTTGTTTAAAGTGGAATGTCGAACCACCCCCTAGAAGTACCATCGCGCAACAGGTTCACATTATGTTCCTGCCAGGAGCATTTAACAATAAGCCACTACGAGTCCATTCCCATGTAGCAGGGTTTGGACTTGGAATATTTTCTGCTACCATTTAGTTCAGATGGTTATGCACCCTCCCCCGGCTATGCAGACAGGATCTGGTACCCTAACACTCGTGTGCCTCTGATAAAGCATCCGTCGTACGCTGCCGAATCACGAATCAAGCTAGTGCTTAAGAG
The DNA here is from genome assembly GCF_000648675.2 of Cimex lectularius. Lineage (NCBI taxonomy): Eukaryota > Metazoa > Arthropoda > Insecta > Hemiptera > Cimicidae > Cimex > Cimex lectularius. Next base: position 1,040,007 of record NW_019392655.1, read on the forward strand.
AGGTTGCCTCGCTCCGCTACACCACTATGTTGTGCCTGGAACCCTCTTGCATCCAAGAGTTGGGAATAAGTTGTAAGACCTGGATTGAGAAAGGGAATTAACCGACGACACGAGGCTGCACCTCCCGCCTTGGCCACACTGTTCCACCCATTGTCACCGTAGGCCCACATTTAATGGAGTATAGCTCCTCTGGGTGGGTACGAGTATCTGAGCCATAAAAGAGGAATAGTTCTTGCCAGATTAAGGATAGGTCATACTAGGTTGACACATGGTCACTTGCTAGTAAGGCAATCCCCCGCAGGTATCCCTTATGCAGAGAAAGGTTGCTCGATGTGTCCCACATAATCGAAGCGTGTCGCGCTTTGGCTCCCTCGAGGGCGCGAGTAGGCAAGCGGACAGATTTAAAAGAGGTTCTCGGACACAGCATCGAATTTCCCGGTTCCGCTTTTTAAGACCTTCCAAATTCAGCCCTAGTTACACTGGGAATGGATTCTTGGTGGTGCGTGGTGACGCCCCTGGCGGGAACTTAGACAAAGGCTGTCTTCTATCTGTGACCTCTGTGAAGCTTACGTATGGCCAACGTAAAACCCCCCGGCCTCAGAGAGATAAAGTGGCCTTCTCTATCTAGGGAGTACGCGGGGGAACAGGCTGATGTATTTCTGCCTGTTAGCCCTTTGCGTGCGGGGGGCCATTCGGAGTGGACAAGCGGAGAGCGTGGTTATCTTGGCCCTTAGGGGCTGGGACACCTCTACACCAATGCTGCGGCGGTAACACCATTCCGTCGTATGCAGAAGTGCGTCAGCTCTCATCTTGAGAATCAAAGCGTCCGATAAGGCCATGTGCCAGGACGGACGCTAAAGATCCTCTTGCTTGTTGACGATGAGTACTCGGGAACACAATTCTTTTTAAGGTAATCGGAAATTTTTTATTGTATATAGAAGTTAAATTATGTGTTTTGTGTATATGTGCATTTGTATGAGTGAATGTATTTACTGGTGTGAATAGGGAGAGGCTTCTGGTGAAGTAGGTTCTCCACCGCCCCTCAGGTTGTGTTCATTACTTGGGTTCATGGCGGAAATTTTATACAAGAACCCCATCGACCCCAATTTTATTGTAAGTATTGATTGGTGTGACTGTGTATTGAGTATGTTTTGCAGTAGTTTACTTCCGCTCGGAGCTGAAATGACGTAGCGGTCGGATGCCCCTGCAAAAACAAATTATTATTAATTATAGAGTTTAAACATGGATTGTATCTGATGTTTCTTTTTCTTTGTTTTTTCATATTTAATTATATTCTCATAAATATTGCTTACACCCATCCTGTCTGTTTGTGTATTACTGCTGTTTTTGTTTAATTTTTTTGTATAAATTGTTGAATATTTTTGTCGACACTTTTTCACCGAATTATCATTTCGACTATAGTTATATGTGTGGTGATAGTGACCGTTAATCGATAATTATTCAGAAATCACTCTCAACACGACACGCAAGAATGGCACAATTACACAGAAGACAAACACTTTGAGCCCTGAAGATGATCTCAATAAAGATCGAAACGTTGGCACGATAAAGAAAATGTTTTTCTGAAACCTACATCACACCAGACCGCATCTCACGATTTCTGAATAATTATAGTTATATGTTTTTTTGTATTAAGCTCTGAAGATGTTTAAAAATTAAACGAAATCTTGGCATGAAGTTGGGAGATTTTATGTTTCTGTGACCCAATACGTGATTATCACACAAACGGTCTAACCATCTCTTAACAATATCTTACGTTTTTATAAGTCTGATGTTCTAATTAATGAGCAAACATTGTAACTTTTAATTGTTTTTTTAAACTTTCGCTGGGGCTTTGAACAGAATAACAAATGGAACACGGCACTTTATTCCTGGTGAAAAACATTTTCTCCTGAAACCAGTAAGCTTAAAGATCATTAGTGCCCTACTTTAATCAGTTGGCTTTCCACGATGAAAAACTGGTTGTAAAGTCCCGGCAGTAATTGAAAGTTATGTCAGCGCAATAAAAAGGGCCGATGATAGGTTGGATCTAGATAAGAAGAAGAGGAAAGGCAAGAAATCAATTCCGTGATTGGAGTCCCGGAAATAATGGAGATAATCTACCAGTACGGTTCTGGAAACCATTAACTCCGCTGGCCTTCAACAAGTGTCTCCGTTTTGGACCCCCATCAAATCCTGGCGATCATCTCACTTCCCGGTGAAAGTATTAGCGGATGTCCCGTGATGCCGAATGAATTTAACAATTTTATTTATTGACTTTTTGTAAGATTTTTTAACAAACCTAGGATTGTGTTTTTAATTCTGAAAATAAGAATAATTCGTGGCAAGACGGAGTATTCTTTCGGTGGGCGATTGTAGTTTTGCTTAAGTTGGGCTGCAATTGGCTGTATAACCTATTGATTTTGATATTGGTTAAATAGAGCCGGCGCTAAGAAGATATAAGAGCAAAGGGTGCCGGTTAACCACAAACCAAGCCCGACCACACAGCCGATCTCTCAACAAACCGGCTTCAACTTAGGTCTCATTTTACAAAACACCGATTTTCACTGGAACAAAAACTGCCAAGTTTTTCTAAACTTTTCTAACTCGATTAATAGAGTATAATATTTTCTAAACCCTCTAGACTGAAATTATCCTTAAATGAATAACAATTATTAGTTTTTTTTCTCGTATTTCTTTTTCCACCTCACATTTAAAGAATTTTTTTTTACAAATATAAAAGCGCTCTCTTGTAGGAAGTCTGGTGATTACTGGTCAAGTTTCTGAGACATTATTTCTACATTTGTAGCCTCTCCACGCGTGGTGAAAAGGATCTAAAACTCTCATACACAAACATTCAATCATTACCTAGCCTAATCTGCGGGTTTATCGGGAACTCGATATTCCTCTGAAGACCCGCCCTCGTCCACACTAATAAATACATCCATACATTATGTACAATTAAAATTACAATTAATCTAAAATATTAACCTAGGTTGGTGGGTTTATGGGGTACTTGATATTCCACCATAGACCCACCCACGCATACACTACTATCACTCTAATAAATACAATCACTCAAGCGGTAACCACTGATTCTTCATGTACGTAAGAATGCGGAGCCAGTGGCGCACTTAATATTACGACAGTGCCTCCGCCCATGCATTCTTCAAGAAAGCCCTCATTCACGCTAATAAATTCATTCATACTTTTGTACAATTAAAATTATGCCCAATGAGTCTAAAATATTAACCTAGATTTGTAGGTTTATGATGTACTTGGTATTCCACCAAGGCCCATCCACGCATTACTACTATCACTCTAATAAATACATTCATTCAAACGGTAACCACTCATTCTACGTGTACAGCTAAGAATGCGGAGCCACTGACGCACTTAATATTACGACAGTGCCTCCGCCCATTCATTCTTCAAGAAACACTTAGACTATTATTAACCTAAATTGGTGGGTCTGTGCAGTACTTCACGTTACGCTGAAAACCCGTCCCTATTCACGCTAGGAAATATATTCATATTTTGTGTACAATTAAAATTTACATTTGCACAGTGAGTCTAAAATATTAACCTAGATTTGTAGGTTTATGTTGTACTTGATATTCCACCACAGGCCCACCCACGCATACACTATTATCATTCTAATAAATACATTCATTCAAACGGTAACCACCATTCTACCTGTAGAGCTAAGAATGCGGAGCCACTGACGTACTTAATATTACGACAGTGCCTCCGCCCATTCATTCTTCAAGAAACACCTAGCCTAATACTAACCCAAATCGGTGGATCTGTGCAGTACTGGACGTTACGCTGAAAACCAGTCCTTATTCACGCTAATAAATACATTCATATTTTGTGTACAATTAAAATTTGCATTTGCCCAATGAGTCTAAAATACTAACCTAGATTTGTAGGTTTATGGTGTACTTGATATTCCACCCATGCATACACTAATATCACCCTAAAAAATACATTCACTCATTCTATATGTTCATCTAAGAATGCAGAGCCACTGGCGTATTTAATATTACGACAGTGCCATTCATTATTCAAGAAACACCTAGCCTAATACCTAAATCGGTGGGTCTATGGAGTACTCGATATTCCGCTGAAAAACTGCCCTCATTCACGCTAATAAATGCATTCATATTTTATATAGAATTAAAATTTTTGTTTACTAATACTAACCTAGTTCGGTGGGTCTGTGGGGTACTCGATATTCCGTCCCCTACCCACCCATACACAAACACATTCGTGCCAATAAATACACTCACTGCAGTAAGGGGAAAAAACCACGCGTGGAAAAAACATCGAAGGCGACCATATGCATCTATTTGCTTCATTCCATTAATTTTTTGTTGCCGTCATTGCTGTGTTGTAAAACCTCCTTCAGACTCGAGGAGAGGGCACATTTTGTTGATATCGTTGCAAAAAAAATTGTTAAAACACATAGCTATCCAAATAATTATACGGAGAAGGCATGAAAATACGACCATACCTAATGCGCTATTATAACGAAATAATCGTGTTAAAGGTTTCTCAACGGAGTCCCACAATAGAGTAATATACTTGATAATTTTAAATAGGGTCTCTGAATAAGTAATCAAAACTCTTTGAGCCACGACGGGCAAGTTTCAAAGTAAACGGAGGCTCAGTTATAATTTGCCTAAGTTTAGCCGTGAAGGAAAGTTGCTAATTTACTTCTGTTTGAATTTCTATCCCTTCTGGAACGGGTACTATTAGGCATACATCTTCTAATGCCATCGACTACAGTCGGCTCTTGTACTGTAATGTATAATGCATCTCAAATACCTTCGCATAGGATATGTATTTAATTGTGAATAATTACTGTTTGTCATCACATCAAGCTAAAACTAATTATATACGGGCTGTACCATTTATGACCTAATATCAAATATCTCTTCAAAGAGACACAATACAAAATACATTCGAAATTAGCGACTTTTTTATACATGTAAAGTACACGATAGGCCTTAGCGCATACATTTCGTACTTTTTTAATTTGACTTGATTGAAACGCCTGAGGACAATGTGGCATCATAAGCCTCGTGAAACTACTGCCGCATGACGCCAATCGGGCCATGTCCATTGTTGTAGGGACCGAGGTGGCCGAGTGGTTTTAGCGTGGTATTTGTTACGTCCGCGGTCCCGGGGTCGAATCCCGGCTAGCTTATGGACGTTCAGCTGTGAATAAAATGGAGAAACTATTGTAAAATGGTTTGTCCCTTCATCCGCGACACCCAATGGTTAGTCAGACATTAAGGCATCATGTATATCAGTAATTACTTTACCTTACATTTTATCGTCATCAAAATCGATAATACACCACTGCATCATTTGTTCTTTTATGGAATATCTCAGTAAAAAAAATCTATCATTCTTGAGCTCTTGTGTAAAAAGCCTATGAATGCAACGAAAGCAGCGGGAATAGACTGACCAAGCAAAGTGATCAGTACTCTGGTTGTTATCGATTATTTTGGTTTTTCGCATGGGTCTTCTTCAGTGGTAGATTTCTGTTCCAATCTAAAAGTGTTTGTTTTGTTTTTAATTTAAATTTATTTGTTACCTATACATGATCGTGTACTATACAAATATGTACACATGATTAATGAATTGCACTGCAGAACACTAGCACTAATGCCAGCACTGCGCCGGTACAACGTATGCTTTGAGGAGCCAGCCATTGCACTCAATGTGTATGATTAGGTTCAGGTGGTCTTTGTGGATAGTGAAGCTAGTGACATAATAAGGTGCTTTGATTTGTCTAAGGACTTTCACAGTTCCATCCCGTACGTTCATATTGGTCTTAGTAAAGTCTTGTACAGTGTTAGCTTTTTCTTAGTTGTCAAAGTCGATTTTGGTCTTAGAAGTCTTCTAACAAGTTGTTGTGTTTTAAATTTTGTGTGGGGATTCCACGTCAGCCTGCTGTCCCAGGTATTTGACTTGAGTGGAAACTAGTATCTTTTTGTTGTTGACGTACAGTGGAGGGCAAGACTGCTTTTTCAGCGATTACGTACACTGAGAGCATTTTTCTTCGTTTATTCTTCTCCTCCATTTTTTACACCAGTCTTCGATAAGCTCAAGCTGTTCCTGGATGTTGAAGGTAGCTTGAACAGGATTCGAGTTAGAGAATAGGATTCCGGTTTCGTTCGCGTAGATGGTGATAATACTGTCAGGATGTGTTGGTAGGTCAGCAGTATAAATTATATAAATGATAGGACCAAGGATACTACCTTGCGGTACACCGGCCTGTATCTTTTTGACTACCGAGAATTCATTGCCCCACCTCACTCTGAAGCAGCAATCAGTTAGATAGGATTTCAATAAATGGTAACAATGAGAGGATAGGAAGCGCTTAAGTTTAAAAAGTATGCCTGGATGCCACCTCTTGTCTGCGGGTAATAGCTTCGTATATGACCAAAATAACATGGCCTAATTTTGTTAGATTTTTGTTGTACTTTATTTTGGAAAAAATCTGTCTTTAAGCGAATTTCCTGTTATAATTACCCGAGAATTAACTAAAGCATTCAACGTTTGGCGTGTCGTTAATATTAATCAATGCCAGTAAAACCTATTTTAAATAATTTAAATTCGAAGCATCAACATCATGATATTAATCGATAAGAAGGTTTGCCGAAAAACAACTATTCTGACTGAAACATTTCCTTAAATTTCTTAATGTTTGGTTATTATTTTTACTATCACTTTTTTAATATTTTTATGTGTTTAACTTTTATATAAACAAAATTTGATATATAAAGGACAAGTTCAGACCTGTACCCTTATCTCTTTTTAACTCACATTTCGTCTATATTTATACATTTTTTAAGTGTTTGGAATTAATTTATTAAGGGTCCGTTGCGTGCCAACTTGTGTGAAACTCAGTTCAGTATTGAATCGAGTTTAAGTCAAAAATTGCTGTTTTTTTTATTTATCTTGAATTTAGTTCAAACAATGAACCTGGTTCAACTATGAACGGACTCCAGGTTAGATTAGTTCAGAGATAAGCGATGCACTTAATACTTAGAATTATAATAATTATGGTACTACAAATCGTGTCCGCATGAGGGTCATCCTTATTTTTAACTGTTTCATAAAAAAACAAAAAACTAAAAACTAGGTGAATTAAATTTCAATATCAAAAGTTAAATCGCCAGAACGTGCCTTAACAGTATACAGGAATAAACTTGTTCGTTAATAAACGAAATTTTATATTGATAATAAGTTGATAAATGAGTAATCAAATGGATGAATTTATACAAGTACATATATACTCTCCGACACATTTCAAGATTATAGTGCAACGCTCCCTTCTCTGAACTTGGTTCAACTTATGAACGACGTTCCAGTGAACCCAGCATAAATCATGATTAGTGTAACTAGCACATGGGTAACTAGGTTTAGTAGAACTGTGATCCGCTATGGACGGTACAACGCTCCCTTCTCTGAACTTGGTTCAAATTATGAATGACGAAATGTTTTTCTAAACCTACATCACTCAAGATCGCATCTAACGATCTCCAAATAATCATTATGAACGACGTTTCAGTGAACCCGGTTTAAATTGTGATTAGTGTAACTGGCCCTCAGGTAACAAGGTTTAGTAGAACGGTGATCCGCTATAGGCGTACAACACCCAGGTCTCTGAATTTAGTTCAAATCCTAAACGAGGTTCCAGAGAACCCAGTTTAAAACGGGATTGGTGCAACTGGCCCTTAGGTAACAAGGTTTTGTAGAATGGTGATCCGCTATAGCCGGTACAACACCCTCTTCTCTGAATTTAGTTCAAATCATAAACGTGGTTCCAGTGAACCCAGTTTAAATCGGGATTAGTGTAACTGGTCCTTAGGTAACTAGGTTTAGTAGAACAGTGATCCGCTATAGACTTACAACACCTCGTTCTCTGAATTTAGTTCAAATCCTAAACGAGGTTCAGGAGAACCTAGTTTAAATCGGGATTAGTGTAACTGGCCCTTAGGTAACTAGGTTTAGTCAAATGGTGATCCGTTATAGACGTACAACACCCCGTTCTCTGAATTTAGTTCAAATCCTAAACGAGGTTCAGGAGAACCCAGTTTAAATCGTGATTAGTGTAACTGGTCCTTAGGTAACTAGGTTTAGTAGAACAGTGATCCGCTATACACTTACAACACCTCGTTCTCTGAACTTAGTTCAAATCCTAAACGAGGTTCAGGAGCACCTAGTTTAAATCGGGATTAGTGTAACTGGCACTTAGGTAACTAGGTTTAGTCAAATGGTGATCCGTTATAGACGTACAACACCCCGTTCTCTGAATTTAGTTCAAATCATAAACGAGGTTCAGGAGAACCCAGTTTAAATCGGGATTAGTGTATCTGGCCTTTTGGAAACTAGGTTTATTAGAACGGTGATCCGCTAAAGACGTTCAGTGCTACCCACTTTGAATTTAGTTCAACGAGGTTCCAGTGAACCAAGATTAAACTGTGATTGATGTATTGGATTATAAATGTTTATTCCAATTTTACTTTGGCATTTAAAAACTTCATCTCCCTATTTTAATTAATAGAAAATTACCCCACTGAAAAATGGAATTTGATAAATATGGCATTTCAAAATGAGGAAATTTTGAACTAGACGTATTTTTTAATAAATGATTGCCCTATTTTAACTAAAATGCAATCATCAAAGCGTTATAAACATATTGGCTTAATCTCTTCCAACCAAAATACTCTCAAGAACTCTTCCGCATTGTTTTCCCCTACGACACAAAGAGGCTGATAAAAGAGAAGGAATTTACCGCATGATAGAAGTTTTTATATTTTCGTTATTTCCTCGTCAGAGGTGATATGGAAGAAAAGTGATACAGGCTGAGGCTATTAAATGTCCATTTTTCCCTTGTACCGAACTCGGCAACAGTCATCAAAAATTTAATAACAAGTCAGCCCTGTCCTTTTGATTATTTTTTTACTTGACCAGGATCCATACAATCTGTTCTTCAATTTAATACAAAAACTTACCTTCTTTGTCAGAAACTATACAACTACAAAATTACGTTTCAATTTCTTCTAAAAATCTTATCATTTAGAGGGATAAAACAATAATTGTGTTGCACTTTTACATTTAGACAAATTTGCAAACCACATTTACCTTGGGGTTTCCTTCGAATTGTTTTTGTATGATAATCTGTTGATATGTTCTCTTGCGGTTTCCTTCGAATTGTTTTTATTTAATTATCTGTTTACAAAGTTAAAAGCTAAGTTGCGTAAGATAGCAATTTCTTAAAGCCGCAAGTGTTTGAATTTTTAAGTGGTTTGTTGTAGATAATACCTTTTAATATTCTCATATTTATTTTATGAGTATTTTCCATTCTTATATTTTAAAATATTAATGATGTTATATACATTTGTTACACCATTTATTCATGCTATGAGGCTCTGTATGCTGTAACAAACATAGGTCACTTCATTAATAATTTTACTTCTTAGGCGGAAAATTTAATTAGCTCAGGTTTTATTATTTTGTGAGTTTTTCCAGCCAAAGATGTGAAAATATTAATGAGGTTACTTACATCTGTTAAAGAATCTATTTATGCTATAACATGCTCTTATAAGTTGAACCAAATGTAAAAGGCCTCATTAATATTTTTCGATCTTGGGCTGAAAATTTCAATTAGCACAGGTTTTATTATTTTGTGAGGTTTTTCTAGCTAAGATGTCAAATTATTAATGAGGTTACTTCCATCTGTTAAAGAATCTATTTATGCTACAACATGCTCTATATGATGTAACAAACGTAAGTAACCTCGTTTTTACATTTTAGGCTGAAAGTTTTTAATCAACTCAGGTTTCACTATTTTATGGTATTTTCCACGCTAAATATTTCAAAATATCGATGAGGTTATTTACATTTGTTACAGAATCTATTTATGCTACAACATTCTCTCATATATTAAATTCACTAATTTCGTGGTCCGCTTGACCAATTATGACATTACAATTAATTAAGGTTTTTAGTTTGAGATGAAAAAAAGTTAATGGCACGAGCGGGGTTCGAACCCACGATCTTCGGCTAGATACGCCGCTGCTCTACCACTTGAGTTATCGTGACTTCGATCAACTCGGACATCAACTTCCTATCTCAACCGTCGATAATCCAATCCGATTACACGACATTTGCAAAATGGCAAAAAGGAGGGAAAACTCATAAGGTGGGGTTGAGATAGGAAGTTGATGTCCGAGTGGATCGAGGTCACGATAGCTCAAGTGGTATAGCAGCGGCGTATCTAGCCGAAGATCGTGGGTTCGAATCCCGCTCGTGCCATTAACTTCTTTTCATCTCAACTAAAAACCTTAATTAATTGTAATTCTCGCATATGTTGTACCAAATGTAAGACGCTTCATTAAAATATTTTAATTAGCTCCGGTTTTACTATTTTGTGAATTTTTTACAGCCAAAGGTGGCAAATTATTGATGAAATTATTAACATCTGTTAAAGAACATATTTATGCTATAACATGCTCTTGTATGTTGAACGAATTGTAATAGGCATCATTAATATCTTTCCATCTTGGGCTGAAAATTTTAATTAGCTCAGGTTTTATTATTTTGTGAGGTTTTTCTAGCCAAAGATGTTGAAATATTAATGGAGTTACATCTGTTAAAAAATCTATTTATGCTATATCATGCTCTATATGATGTAACAAACGTAAGTAACCTCGTTTTTACATTTTAGGCTGAAAGTTTTTAATCAACTCAGGTTTCACTATTTTATGGTATTTTCCCCGCCAAATATGTCAAAATATGGATGAGGATATTTACATTTGTTACACAATCTATTTATGCTATAACATTCTCTTATATGTTGTGCCATGTAATAACAATAATGTAAGACGCCTGATTAAAAATTTTTAATTAGCTGTGGTTTTATTATTTTGTGAGTTTTTTCCAGTCAAACATGTCAAAATATTAATGAGATTACTTACATCTGTTAAAGAATCTATTTATGTTATGACATGGTCTATATGATGTAACAAACGTAAGTCACCTCATTAATATTTTTCCATCTTGGGCTGAAAATTTTAATTCGCTCAAGTTTTATTGTTTTCTGAGGTTTTTGCAGCCAAAGATTTCAAAATGTTAATGAGATTACTTACATTTGTTAAAGAATATATTGATGCTATATGTTGTAGCAAATTAAGTCGTTTCATTAATACTATTCCATCTTGGACTGAAAATTTTCATTATCTAAGATTTCTCTATTTTATCCGTGTTTTCCATCCAAAGATGTCAAACATTAATGAGGATTTTTTTGTAGCATCTACTTATACTACAGAATTAACATTTTAACATCTTTGGCTGGAAAAATATCCATAAAATAGTGATACCTGAGATAATTGAAATTTCAACGCCAGCAACAACAAGAGCAATTAAGAAAGTTTAAACATTTAAATGCTATGATACGTCCCGACTACGAATAAACTAGTTATGTTCCATATCCCTTATGAGAAATAATTTTAAAAATTGGTCAGATCAGTGTCCCTGTAAGAGTAACGACGCTCCCCTTTCTATTTCTCACCCCTAACATACTCAATCTCTTCCTCCCTCTCACACTTTTTTCGTCCATTTTCTGTTAAAGAACGCTAGGAGGGTAGCAACGTGGTTTAAGTGGGTCCAGAGGCCCTCATTGTCCTGTGTAGTTTGTCTCGTGGTTTCCGTCGGCCTGTGTCTGACAAGAAAAGGCCCACATTTGAGCCAGAGCTATGGTCAATGAAAGAAGAGCCGTGCCATTCAAGTTTATCTCATTGTCCCCGGCCGATGGCAAACAACAAATTCCTGGTGTTAACGTCATCTTTAATACTGGATTTCAGGCTCTTGATAATCTTCTAATAGGCCGTTCGTTGGTCATGACGGCTAATCAGACTTGTGAGATTATTCAAAACTAACTTCGTCCTCCAACCGACGCAAGTTGTAAACTATACCTCAAATCCTATCACTGAAGATTGTTGAATGATGAAAAGTGTCTGAAAACCAGCGGGAACAGGCAGATGATGATGATCAAACTTCATCGCGTCTCATTTTCAACATACTCATCATTTTATCAGAATTTTCGGTGACGAGTTTAAAGGACAATAGATAATCAAAAAGACGGGACTTAAAAGTTAAAGGATGGGCGGTTGAGGAAAGCACGACAGGAAATATCATCGGGAGCCAAAGGTGTGGTAGGAAGGATATAGTGTGCTGATATCCAAACATCATATTGGAAATTTGATCGAAGTGGATTTTGTCGTTGGAATTCTTGACTGACTCACACAGGACAAGTTCTTAGGTCAACATTGGAGATATGAGAGCAGTGTTTCAAATTTTCTTGTTTAGTAAGGTCTCCCTTTTGATGAACAAACTCGGCTATCCCCCAGGTTCCGACAATCAACTTGGTATGACATTAGATGCACGCTTGCGATGGAAAACACTGTCAAAAAAGGAGTAAAGAGCTCACCATCAAATTCCGATATAACAACCGTTATTGGGCAGAAGCTCTCCTTCGTCTATGTAAAATTGTACAATATATGAATTGATTGGGCATTGCTTTCTGCATGTTTTGACACTTTGACACGGCCCGTTAAAAAAAAAAAAAAAAAAAAAAAAAAAAAAAAAAAAAAAAAAAAAAAAAAAAAAAAAAAAAAAAATGGAAACGAAAAAATGGCCAACTTTGTAAAAGCATATTTTCTCAGCCTTTTAAATCATCGACCTGCTGATGTTTATGTCTCATAGAGAGAAAAAATTTAGGCTGAACAAGATGGCTTATTTAAATGTTTTCCTAGTTTCAGTCATTCATCAGTAATTAAATTTTATTTTTTTAAAATAATTATGTCTTTATTTGGTAAGAATATTTAAAATCAAGAATGTGTGTTATTTATTTGAACTAAACTACCATACATTTGGTTGAAATTTTGTGTATTCGCTTAAGTATTAGAAAAACGAAGGACAATATTGATGTATCACGACAGTTTTCGTGATACACAAAGTTTTGTGTTTTCACATAAGTCTTAGACAAACAAAAGACAACATTGATGTATCACGACAGTTTTTACTGCCAACAACCTTTGTGGCATGAACTTACTGCATAAATAAAATAAAAAAGTGTCTCAACTCCAAAAAGGAGAATTTTTTAGAGGTAGTACATCTGGATTTTTAAAGTTTTGTGTTTTCGCTTAAGTCTTAGACAAACAAAAGACAATATTGATGTATCACGACAATTTTGATAGCCAACAACCGTAGTGGCATGAGCTCACTGCATAAATAAAATAAAAAAAGTGTCTGAACTCCAAAAAGGAGAGTTTTTTAGGGGTAATATAGCTGGATTTTTCAAGTTTTGTGTATTCGCTTACGTCATAGACAAACAATAGACAATATTGCTATATCACGACAGTTCTTATTGCCAACAATCGTAGTAGCGTGAACTTAATCCATAAAAAAAAGAAAAAAGTGTCTCAACTCAAAAAAGGAAAGTTTTTAGGGGTATTATAGATGGATTTTTAAAGTTTTGTGTATTCGCTTACTTCATAGACAAACAATAGACAATATTGCTGTATCACGACAGTTTTTATTGCCAACAATCGTAGTGGCGTGAACTTAATCCTTAAAAAAAAGAAAAAAGTATCTCCACTCAAAAAAGCGTAGTTTTTAGTGGTTGTAGAGCTGGATTTTTAAAATTTTGTATTTTGGTTACGTTTTGGACAAACAAAAGACAATATTGATGTATCACGACAGTTTTTATTCCATACAAGCGTAGTGGCGTGAACTTAATACATAAAAAAAAGAGTATCTTCAATCAAAAAAGGGTAGTTTTTTAAGGGTAGAAGAGCTGGATTTTACAGTTTTGTGTTTTCACTTAAGTCTTAGAAAAACGAAAGACAATAATGAAGTATCATGGCATTTTTTATTGCCAACAATCGTAATGACGTGTACTTGATATACAAAGAAAAGAAAAAAGTGTCTTAATTCAAACAAGGGTAGTTTGTTAGGGGCAGTAGAGTTGAACTTTTAACGTTTTGGGTTTTCACTTGTCTTCGAAAAAGGAAAGACAATTTGAAGTATCACGACAGTTTTTATAGCCAACAACCGTAGTGGCGTGAACTTAATACATAAATAAAAGGAAAAAGGGACACAACTCAAAAAGAGGTAGTTTTATAGCGGTAGTAGGACTGAATTTTTAAAGTTTTGTGTATTTGCTTAAATCTTAGACAAACGAAACTTAATATTGATTTTTCACGACAGTTTTTATAGCCAACAACCGTAGTGGCGTGTACTTAATACATAAATAAAAAAAGTAATCTTCCATTTGTCTCTCCTGTAAAATTTTCTTTTGTCAATTGCATCACTTTTCTTGCGGTTGTGGGATATTGTGATTTTTGTAAGTTTTCGTTGATTCTACATCGCCTGAGCCAGGGTTCTAAAAAATGAAAATCGTTTTGAAAAATGCAGGCGTAAAGTTTTATCGCTTTTATTCAAGTTTATTTTGTAAATTTTCATTAATTTAAACAAATCATCGGTCTAGTTCTTTTCGGGTACAAAGGAAAAAGTAATTTTCAGTAGTTGTTCCTTAGAGCGGAATGAATCGTTACTGGAAACCGTAAAACTGTCTCCAGAGCGTAGGCGGCGTATTTAATATAAAACGACAAAATACTCGCGTCTGCTTTTACGACTGCTGTAATTCATATGGTCCCGTTCCATTTAGAACAATTTGTCCAACGGAGTCACGGCCTCAATTAAATTTTATAGGACGTACCACAATTTACCTTTCGGCGTAATTAGCCCCGGTCACGATATATACTTTTCATCTTTTATTAAAAGAGGGCCGAGACTTTAAGTTTGCTCGGGGTTGGTCGGGGTAGATTTCGTATGCCGGACCCGGCACGGCTTACATTTATTCTCCACCATGGACGCAACCCCCGCCCCTCTTTTATAATGAGCGGTAAGTCATTTAACCCAATCGCTTTATTAAAAGACCCCCATTTACATGCTCATCTGCTCCCTTTTTGACGGTTTTAATCACCGTTTCTCATTTTTAATCAGGCCTGATACTCTCAAATTAGCAGGGAGCTGTCGTCCGTAAATAGGTCCATTTTCTGTTTAACGATTGGCAAAAAAAGTCGGTTTATAAACGCCAAAACAATTTTCTATTCTTGAAACAAAATTAACTTTATGTGTGGTGATTAGTGACCGTTAATCGATAACCACTCACACAACTGTCTCGCTCCAAAACGTTTGGGGAATGTGTGATTATTACACATATATTATTATACATAGATAATTATTCAGAAATCGTGAGATGGGGTCTGGTGTGATGTAGGTTTCAGAAAAACATTTTCCTCCTCGTGCCAACGTTTCGATCTTTATTGAGATCATCTTCAGGGCCTGGGATTTACAAACATTGTTTACATATAACAATTACATTTTGGATGTGGAAAAGTGAATTTATACAATGCAAAATATATTTTTTTATATATTCAATCAAAGTGTTTGTCTTCTGCGTAAGTAGAAATACTTTGAATAAAATAAAAAAATATTTTTTGCATTGTATAAATTCACTTTTTTCCACATCCTACTTGTATTTGTTAAATTTAAACAACGTTCGTAAATCCCAGGTCCTGAAGATGATCTCAATAAAGATTGAAACGTTGGCACGATAAAGAAAATGTTTTTCTGAAACCTACATCACACCAGACCGCATCTCACGATTTCTAAATAAATTAACTTTATGACAAAACAATTAATTAAGGTTTTCATTTGAGATAAAAAAGTCAATGACACGAGCGGGATTCGAACCCACGATCTTCCGCTTGATACGCCGCTGCTCTACCACTTGAGCTATCGTGACCTCGATCCACTCGGACACCAACTTCCCATCTCAACCGCACCTTTTGAATTTTGAGATGGGAAGTTGGTGTCCGAGCGGATCGAGGTCACGATAGCTCAAGTTGTAGAGCAGCGGCGTATCAAGCCGAAGATCGTGGGTTCGAATCCCGCACGTGCCATTGACTTTTTTATCTCAACTAAAAACCTTAATTAATTGTAGTTTATTACAAAACGTTTACTTTATATAATAGTTTGTAGACAAGCGGGTGATTATTGTAGAAATCAATCTAAAAATTATCTTACGTCTATGTTCAATAAATCAATAAAATTACTGAAATTTATGCTGTATACGTGGTATTTCTTACTCCGACATAGGAAATACTTTTTATAACACTGTATTGTTTTTTATTTGATGTGATTTCAGTGTCACTACGTGTGAAATACACTTTTTTTTAAATATAAATATGTTCTGGGTTTTTTTTATTCGAAAAAGCTCTTTTAACTAGAAATAAACACGCTTTTCCATTTTACACGAAAAATCGTTTTTGCTGTTTAAATTTAATTGATTCAAAAGCAATAGTTTCGTATTATGATCATAGTTAATACTGCCATTATGTCATTTTATTTTTTTTTTTTTTAATATTTTCATAAAGTTTTACTTATAAACTAGCTTCACCGTAATACCTACTTCGGTGTTGTCAGTTCGGAATTCCAAGCGATAGGATGCGATCAAGGGTTTATAAGAATGATGAAAAAATGCTGGTTATGAGTCGTAAGTGCAAGAAGGAATAACCTTTCTGCCATAACTTTCCTAAAACGAGCAATTAAATGGATCACGTTATGGAACCACACCCAGGAGACAAAACACTCAGCCAAGAAAGTCCCGTCTAAACTTATTGTAGATTATTGGTCACAATCGTTAGGTTCTTGACTTTTTTTATGTCCATTTAAGCAGTTGTAATGCTTGGGGAATACTAAACCCTTTCTTCCTTTCATCATCGTCATCAAACCACGTAGCAATTTTAAACCTTGGTCGTTTTGACACTCTGGGGTAAAAATTTGCCCTGCCCTTCTTGCCTAACAAAGTTATTAGTTGCTGTTGACAACTATGTCATTATGAGTACAAATGGCTGCTAGTTAGAAGCTTAACAATTTGATCCAAGATAATTTATGGACCAGTAGAGCTGTGGGCTTTAGGATCCTCAGTACGTCTGAGACTGGGTAAATAACCATTACTGAACACAATAGCGCCCTACTAATCCAACACACTGCCTAAAAAGACAGTGGCCTCATGACCTAAAACAGCCCTAAACCTCAACCAACATTGAGTTCCAGCAATGGCGACTCCGCTCTCTCAATCCAATCCCAGTAGTCCGGTCTTTTATTGATTTGCAAAAAAGGAACAATTATAGCTTTAGGAGGAACATCAGACAGATAAGATTCAGGGAATACTTGTTACGCTTGATTCCGAAATTCAAATTTGATTTTAAAAAATTCAAATTAAAATACCCGACTGAGCGGACTGAAAGAAAAGGGTTTTAGTTAATGCAGTCTTTATCTGATATGCATGTGGCTCTACCACCGAAAATGGATCCAGAACTATGTCTATGGATATAACCCAAGGACTAGAATTAATGCAATATGGAGTCTTGTCCTGCCTGCCTGTCAAAATTATTGGGCGTAGGTGCTGATGAACCCAATGCCTGCTAGTTTAGACACAAGTTAAGCTATGATTATTGCGGATCGGTGGTTTGGTGAATGTTAGAACTAAGGGTGGTAAGGATCCACAATACCATTCCGACACTCGGGTTCCCGGGCTTTGTGAACAACCCCATACTGCTACCCTGCTACGAATCCTAAGAATTTACGACGACATCTTCATCCAGGGAGAGTACAGAGCATCATTTCACAGGCTAATTCAAATCCTTAAATAGCCTACTCTCGGGAAAAGGAGAAATTAAAGCATCGCGTGGAACTCTATGGGTCAGTACTTTCATTTAAGTCATTGTAGCATGTCTTTCCGTCAAAGACTTAGATATTGAACATTATCGCAGGAGGACCAAAAGGCTGGGTATTACCAACAAAACAATAGCAGGAACTAAAGCCAACTATCTCATCAGCAATAAGGTCAAAAGCCGTTTTGGATTGCATCATGACCATATCATACATTGAAGACAACAACAAAACAACCCTTGTTTTGGTACCATAGCATACAGGAAAATAAAAAAACGAACACCTATCGATCCTGAACTTTCTTGAACCAATCGCACTAATTGATGTGCTAAATACACTGAGGAAAAAAACAGTGGCAACTCTTAATATTTTTAATTATCTGTTAGACATTCCTCCGTTCCTTATCTTACATATTTGATTCAAATCTCCCACTTGCGTTTACAATTGGATTTTGTAAATAAATCTTTGATTATGATTATCTTTGTTGGTTTTGCTGTAAAGCCTGTAAAGCTTCTTTTAACGTTCCGGTAGTTTAATTGTTTAAGTTGTACCATTTTTAAGTTTCAAATTTGTTTGAATAATGATTTTAAGTGATTCAGATTGGGCTAGAATAATAGCATTGTTGGATGATGTAAGAAGTCACACTTACGTGGTCAGGGTGGTTAACATTCCCAGAGCACCTGTCCTAAGGGTCTTCCACCGCTACCAACACATTTTACTAGAGGTGGTTACTCAAGAACGTATGGATCAGGTCGCCATTGTGTTACAGCAGAAATGTTCCAAGGTTCAGCCCCGTTACACTGGGAATGGACTTGGAGTGGTTCATGGTGACGCCACTGTCGGGAACTTAGAGAAGAGGCTGTTTTCCATCTGTGACCTTCGCACGAAACTTGCGTATGACCATCGTTATACACCCGGCCTCACGGGATACGGCGGATCAGACAGCACCGTATAAGCGTTGAGGACGCTATGATTACGCTGATAGGGTCCCTCGAATTTGTAGGATGGAAATGGGTAGTGAATCGTTTGCTCCTATTCGAGTATGCTTTGCACGCAGATGTAGGCTGAGCTCGATTGGCGGGTCTTACCCTAGGCAGTCTCCTCTAGGGGGTGGTTAGCAATTCCACTTTAAACAAAACCGCGGCCGGAATGGATCCGGTAGTTTCTACGTTTGGGAAGCCCCATTATTCTGGAAGGTAGAGTAGCCTTCTCTGCGCTGGAGACCAGGCTGATGTATTTCGGCTTAGGTAGCCCTTTTCGCGCGGCTTACGGTTCGATGCTTAATGCGGACCCGACCAATCGGAATGGGCAAGCGGGGAGCGAGGTTGGCTTGTGCCCTCGGGGCTGAGCTGCCGCTACACCAACCGCTCCCTTCTGTCGTATGTGGAGGTGCGTCAAGTCTCATCTTGAGAATTAAAACGTCCGATAAGGCGAATAGGCTAGGTGCGGACGTTAAAGATCCCCATTGTCCTTTTTAGTACCGTTGTAGTAGGACCGAGTATATGGGAAGCAATGTCTAAATCGACCAACGACATCAACAAGTTAGAAATATTAATGTCAATTTATGCACTATAAGAACCTAGATTACGTGCGAGAAGGGTTGCCACTGGTCCAGAATTTCACCAAAAATCAACGATTGGTCTGAGCAAGATTGGACTCATATCTACTAAAACGTTTGAGCTCTTCTGTCGGTCGTGAGAGGGTTTGGAGAAGACCAGGAGAGCGATCCCCGCAAAATTTTTACCTCTAGTGAGATGCTGATACTATGGTTTGGGTAAGCATTTCTAGTGAAGGTCTTCAGTTCATATCTCTTGCCGTGCCTTTTATTTTTCCTGATTTTAACGTCAACGGCAGACAACTTGCATTGGCCGATGGTCCCATTAATTCCTAGGCTTGTTTACCAGGCACTTGAACCGGTCGCGTTCTGTTTCCATGATAATACGCCGGGCATTGTTTCCCTTGCCGACGAGGCCTATTCAAGTTTTGAATTGCTAATGCGACAAAAGAGAGAGCACGTTTGAAATCTGTTCAATTACAACCGTATCCTCGAATCTCATCAACGAAAACGATCCCATTTGAATTCCATTGTTTATCCAATGCTATTTCAATTTTTTCCTTCTTCGCCTTCCTTCAATCCGCCCAGGGGTGGCGGGGGTTGTTTCTATAGTTAGGCGTGCCTTTTGAGAATGCAGATCAAAGGGTGATCTCTCGTTAACTTCAAGTAATTCGATACCGACGGATCCTTAGGGAATTTTTCTTATTCATTACTCTTCCCATTGCAATTCTAATCCAACGATTTTTTTTAAGTTCTTATTATAAAAGTTTTACCCTTTTAAATAGACAAATAAAAGTCCAGTCTCTTTAAATTCCTCTTGAGCTATGAAAATTTTTTGGTGTTTATGTTATTTTAGCAATCGGGTTGTTTTAATATAATTTTTAGCCACTTGGGATTTTCTGTCCCTTGATATTTTTTTTCAAAAATCCCCCGGTTTTGTTTTCTAATTTTCACCCTCCGTGTTTAAAAATTTACTGAAGAAGTCACGTCAAAATGTTGCCAATAAAGTTTAGACAAGAAATGCTACGGGTATAGAAATATAGACGAGAGGTAATACACTTTGGCCGTCAAGGAATCAAGACGTGTTTAAATAATTCATATTTACCGTGGAACTTTCGTATTTTTTTGACACTTTTTTTTATTCTTTTTTGAATAGCCGAAGTCAGGGAAGTAAATAATAAAACAGGATAAAATTAAAAAGTGGAAATTTAACTTGTGCAATCGGCAAATCGAATTATATTGGTGGTTGTTTGGCAATGCAGTCAGAACTTCCAGCTTTCTACTTTAAAAGTAAATAAAATTACTTATCCCGACAAAGAATACCAAGGTAAGTTGACACACGGACACTTAATTTAGTGTTCAGCATGTAGAGAAATTTCGATGTGTCCCACTTAATTATAGGGCCCACTGCATGGCTCCATATAGGAAGCGTGTTGGAGTGCTTTTTTTTATAATGGATACCAGGAACTGGAGGAGTTCCCCCTGAGCATTGCATATATATATATATACCACAGCTTATACGGTACTGTGCGTTTTTATTATAACTCATGTTTGCTTATTCTGCTGATTCTCGGATAGTTTTCAGTTCGTTTCCCAGTTTCTTTCTTATTGGAAACACAGTTCTCGTTCAGTTTTGTTAGCTTTTTAATTCCAAGTACGCTTCTTGTTTGATTTCCAGTTATTTTTCTGCTTCCGGTGCGCTTCTAGCTTAATTCATTTGCTTATTTTGCTGGTCTCCAGTTCGCTTTCAATTCGTTTCCTGTGCGCTTCCTGACCAATACCCAGTTCACTTTCAATTCGTTTCCTGTTCGCTTCCTGACCAATACCCAGTTTGCTTTCAATTCGTTTCCTGTTCGCTTCCTGTCCAATACCCAGTTTGCTTATTGATCGATCCCCGTCAGCTTCCGGTGCGTTTTTATTATAACTCATGTTTGTTTATTCTGCTGATTCTCGGATAGTTTCCGGTTCGCTTCCCAGTTTCTTTCTTATTGGAAACACAGTTTTCGTCCAGTTTTGTTAGCTTTTTAATTCCAGGTACGCTTCTTGTTTGATTTCCAGTTATTTTTCTGCTTCCGGTGCGCTTCTAGCTTAATTCATTTGCTTATTTTGCTGGACCCCAGTTTTTCTTTCGATTCGTTTCTTGTTCGCTTCCTGTCCAATACCCAGTTTGCTTATTGATCGATCCCCGTCAGCTTCCGGTGCGTTTTTATTACAACTCATGTTTGCTTATTCTGCTGATTATCGGATAGTTTCCGGTTCGCTTCCCAGTTTCTTTCTTATTGGAAACACAGTTCTCGTCCAGTTTTGTTAGCTTTTTAATTCCGAGTACGCTTCGTTTGATTTCCAGTTATTTTTCTGCTTCCGGTGCGCTTCTAGCTAAATTCATTTGCTTATTTTGCTGGTCCCCAGTTTGCTTTCAATTCGTTCCCTGTTCGCTTCCTGTTCAATACCCAGTTTGCCTGTTCCCTTCCAGTCAGCTTCTAGAGCACTTCTACTTTAATTCGTGTTCAATTCTGCTGATTTTCAAGTCGTGTACAGTTTGCTTCCCAGTTTGTTTCCTGTTCAAATATTCTTTCCGTGTGCTTCTTGTTCGTTTCCTAATTATTTTTCTGCTTTCGGTGCATTTCAGTTTAATTCATGTTTACTTATTGTACAATTAATTAAGGTTTTTCGTTGAGATAAAAAAGTCAATGGCACGAGCGGAATTCGAATTTTTTATCTCAACTAAAAACCTTAATTAATTTTTGGTCAAGCGGACCACGAAATTAGTGAATTTACTTATTGTGCTGATTTCCAGTTTACTTTCAACGTTTCCTGTTCGCTTCTGGTCGATCCCCAGTTTGCGTATTGTCCCAACCAGTACCTTCCATATCGCCATTCCAGTTTGCCTACTGTTTTCTTCTTGTTAGCTTCCTGAGCGCTTTTTATTTATTTATTTTTATATATATATATATATATACAGGGTGAATTGCTACTCGTGCTACAAACTTCTCCAGTAGATTCTTCACCCTAAAATGAACAAAAAAGTTCATATTGTCCATGGTCCGATTCTCAACCATTTCAGAGTAATTTCGCTTTTTATCGATTTTGAAAGATATCACGTCCTGGCGTCGGAAAATCGTGATATCTTTTAATCTAAACATTTCNTTTTTTTTTTTTTTTTTTTTTTTTTTTTTTTTTTTTTTTTTTTTTTTTTTTTTTTTTTTTTTTTTTTTTTTTTTTTTTTTTTTTTTTTTTTTTTTTTTTTTTTTTTTTTTTTTTTTTTTTTTTTTTTTTTTTTTTTTTTTTTTTTTTTTTTTTTTTTTTTTTTTTTTTTTTTTTTTTTTTTTTTTTTTTTTTTTTTTTTTTTTTTTTTTTTTTTTTTTTTTTTTTTTTTTTTTTTTTTTTTTTTTTTTTTTTTTTTTTTTTTTTTTTTTTTTTTTTTTTTTTTTTTTTTTTTTTTTTTTTTTTTTTTTTTTTTTTTTTTTTTTTTTTTTTTTTTTTTTTTTTTTTTTTTTTTTTTTTTTTTTTTTTTTTTTTTTTTTTTTTTTTTTTTTTTTTTTTTTTTTTTTTTTTTTTTTTTTTTTTTTTTTTTTTTTTTTTTTTTTTTTTTTTTTTTTTTTTTTTTTTTTTTTTTTTTTTTTTTTTTTTTTTTTTTTTGTCGGGGTGGCCGCATCGGCTTAGGCGTCAAAACAGCAGTCACCACTGTAAGGTAAAGGCCCCGGGTTCGTACCCAACACGCTTACAAATGTTTTGTTTATTTCCTCCCCGTCCCAAAAAAAGACACTACGAAGGTTCATCTAACAGCATAATTACCTCGTGACAACTACTAAAAAACATTCATAGGTTCATACATAGGTGAGGGTAGACAGTATACTCAATATTATGACTCTGGTCCTCATACTCTATGTAGACCTTCCAAAAATCATAAACACAATGAAACTTAGAGAGCAAGTATATGCAGGATTAGATCTATATTTTTCTATATATAACTAAAGGTAGAGAAGAGGCGAAATACATCTGACAGAGCAAACCAACGAGGAAAATTAGGCCAAGAAGATCAGAAAAACAACCGAAAGTTTGTACTCAATAATGAATATCACCGTTTAATATTTTTATTATGAGATTTATTTCTGCTGATTAGGTTTGTATATAAAAGGAAGCATTCAAATCATACTCATTTGTCTAATATATTAGCATAGGACTCTGTCTGTATAATTAAGGATAAACCTGTCATCTTATCAAGACTGATGTATTATATTAATTGTTCTGAGAAAGGTTTTCGAAGCAATTCAATGTCTATCTTTTGAGCAAGGAGAACTGATTTGTCGTCTAAAAGAACAGCAATCAGTTTTGTTGAAGGTGGTGATATTTTCCCAGAGAGGATCTCAAGTGCACCGAGTCACGAGACGTTGATATATACAAATAATATATCACATATTAAAAAACACTGCTGCTGGTAAAGATAAAGCGTGTCTCACGTGAAAAAGATTTTCGACGATTTGACAAATGGCTGGTTGTAAGTTATCGCTTCCTTCACACGTGACTCGTTCCATACAAATGGACCGATAACGATCATCAACTACTGATCAATGAAAACAAAACAAAAATTATTAAGACGCAAATTCTATGGATCAGAGATAGTATAGGACTTATTGGTAATAGACAAATTAGGAAAATTATAGGGGTCTAGTCATAGACAAAAAAAAACTGCACAACAATTAATTCAAGGAACCGTATTGTGATAAATGTATGATTGCTCTAATAAGATGTTTTGAAAGTGTTTTTTTATAAGTTAATTCCAAACATAAGGAAAAAAAGGCAGATTTCCAAGATTTTCTATCACAAAAATAACTTAATGCTGCAATAAGGACACCAAGATTGTGATTGCTCTAATAAAATGTGCTATATGTGTTTTTGAATAAGTTCTTTGACTTTGTAATTGTAATTAATAATTATTAATTGATTTTTTAAATTCCTAACATAAAGAAAAAAGGTAGATTTGCAAGATTTTCTATCACAAAAATAGCTTAATGCTGCAATAAGGACACGAAGATTGTGATTGCTCTAATAAGATGTGCTACATGTGTTTTTTTATAAGTTCTTTGACTTTGTGTTTATAATTAATAATTATTAATTGATTTTTAAAATTCCAAACATAAAGAAAAAATTCACTAGTTTCGTGGTCCGCTCGACCAAATAATATCTTACAATTAATTAAGGTTTCAGTTGAGATAAAAAAGTCAATGGCACGAGCGGGATTCGAACCCTCCATCTTCGGCTTGATACGCCGCTGCTCTACCAAGATATTATTTGGTCAAGCGGACCACGAAACTAGTGAATTGAATAAGTTTAAAATTAAGTATACTTCATTAAAGCTCTCCGTGGCCATTTCATTTGTCGCCGAGAATCAAATAGATTACACGACATTTGAAAAATGGCAAAAAGGAGGGGAAATTCAAAAGGTGTGGTTGAGATGGGAAGTTAATGTCCGAGCGGATCGAGGTCACGATAGCTCAAGTGGTAGAGCAGGGCGTATCAAGCCGAAGATCGTGAGTTCGATTACTGCTCGTGCCATTGACTTTTTTCTCAACTCAAAACCTTAATTAATTGTAAGATAAAGAAAAAAGACAGATTTGTTAGAATCTTTATCATAAAAAAAGCTTAATGGTGCAATAAGTACACAAAGATTGTGATTGCTCTAATAAGATGTGCTATATGTGTTTTTGAATAAGTTCTTTGACTTTGTGATTGTAATTAATAATTATTAATTATATTTTAAATTAGAAACATAAAGAAAAAAGGCAGATTTGCAAGATTTTCTATTACAAAAATAGCTCAT
Source organism: Cimex lectularius (assembly GCF_000648675.2). Taxonomy (NCBI): domain Eukaryota; kingdom Metazoa; phylum Arthropoda; class Insecta; order Hemiptera; family Cimicidae; genus Cimex; species Cimex lectularius. The sequence continues at coordinate 1,065,209 of NW_019392655.1, forward strand.
TGTTGCAATAAGGACACAAAGATTGTGATTGCTCTAATAAGTTGTGCTATACGTGTTTTTGAATAAGTTCTTTGACTTTTTGATTGTAATTAATAATTATTAATTGATTTTTTAAATTCCAAACATAAAGAAAAAAAGGCAGATTTGCTAGATTTTCTATCACAAAAATAGCTCATTGGTGCAATAAGTACACAAAGATTGTGATTGCTCTAATAAGTTGTGCTATACGTGTTTTTGAATAAGTTCTTTGACTTTGTGATTGTAATTAATAATTATTAATTGAGTTTTTAAATTCCAAACATAAAGAAAAAAGGCAGATTTGCTAGATTTTCTATTACAAAAATAGCTCATTGCTGCAGTAAGGACACAAAGATTGTGATTGCTCTAATAAGATGTGCTATATGTGTTTTTGAATAAGTTCTTTGACTTTGTGATTGTAATTAATAATTATTAATTGAGTTTTTAAATTCCAAACATAAAGAAAAAAGGCAGATTTGGTAGATTTTCTATTACAAAAATAGCTCATTGCTGCAATAAGGACACAAAGATTGTGATTGCTCTAATAAGTTGTGGTGCTATACGTGTTTTTGAATAAGTTCTTTGTATTTTTGATAATAATTAATAACGATTAATTGATTTTTTAAATTACAAACATAAAGAAAAAAGGCAGATTTGCTAGATTTTCTATCACAAAAATAGCTCATTGGTGCAATAAGAACACAAAGATTGTGATTGCTCTAATAAGATGTTTTGTAAGTGTTTTTTTATAAGTCCTTTGACTTTGAGGTTGTAATTAATAATAATTAATCGATTTTTTAAATGACAAACATAAGGAAAAAAGGCAGATTTGCAAGATGTTTTATCATAAAAAAAGCTAAATGGTGCAACAAGTACACAAAAATTGTGATTGCTCTAATAAGATATTTGTAAGTGTTTTTTCATAAGTTCTTTGACTTTTTGATTGAAATTAATAATTATTAATTGATTTTTTAAATTCCTAACATAAAGAAAAAAGTCAAATTTCCTGATTTTTCTATCGTAAAAATAGCTTAATGTTATAATAAGGACACAAAGATTTATCAAAAGATTAGAACGTATTAATATGGCAGAAGGAGTAAAAGCAAAAAGATGTTTTCTGGATCAAAAAAAATCCTGGTAAATCGCTGAACTTGTGAAAACAGAACGAGGTTATGTCTCACTTTGCAATAGCAAAAACAGTACCGAGTCTACAAGAATAATGTTATAGTGATTGTTGCTCATATTGAGAAAAAAGTTTCGTTCTTGTACTGCAATAGAAAAACAATTTTTCACTGTTCAAAACAGAAATGAAACAAAACCTTGTCTCCGGCCATCGTTGTGCCCTTATTTAATTATAGGGATAGCCTATGATAACTTCACCAATAAATCCGAAGCTGGCGTGACCGTTCGGTTCGCGTGATATTCCCCTGTCCCCCTCGGCCAGTCGTTATAAATAGGAAGTGATTTAATGGACATCGGTAAGAACAACCGAAGAGAAAAGAGTAGGAAATAACCAGCGAATCGGCCGAGAGGCGGGAAGAGAGACGGGAACAAATTTCCGGTCTGCCCTACCGGAAATCTCTTCTACATAGAGTCAATTTCGGTCTCGGATCCTCAATACACCGACTTGGAATCAACTTCCGCCTTCTATATCGAAACGCATTTCATTCCTGGGGGTCAAAGGGAAATTCCATCATTACGGATCGTCTACATTGAGGCGCCATGTTTAATTAAAATTTCCGGCAATTAAGCTATAAAAAGTTACTACGATTAATTGGATGAAAACTAGGCATTATGCTTTCTTGTCTATCCACCCTCTAAAACAGTAGGACATTTTATTAATTAATTAAGGTATTAACAAAAGTTAATTAGACCTAAATTAGTTTTATGGACAATTCACTAGTTTTCGTGGTCCGCTTGACCAATTAATATCTTTCAATTAATTAAGGTTTTTAGTTGAGATAAAAAAGTCAGTGTCACGAGCGGGATTCGAATCCACACCGACACTAACTTCCCAATTCCCATCTCAAACCCACCAAATGGAGGGAAAATTCAAAAGGTGGGGTTGAGATGGGGAGTTGATGTCCGAGAGGATCGAGGTCACGATAGCTCAAGTGGTAGAGCAGCGGCGTATTTAGCCGAAGATCGTGGGTTCGAATCCCGCTCGTGCCATTGACTTTTTTATCTCAACTGAAAACCTTAATTAATTGTAAGGTATTAACAAAAGTTAATTAGACCTAAATTAGTTTAATGGACAATATTTTTTAAACATTTGGATATTTTTGATACTCTAGGACGTACTTCCCAAAATGTGGACCACCAAGGAGTCCGCGGGGAACTACAAGAAAAATTAATATTTACAATTGAATGAATTTTTTTTACTTCATTTATTTGTATCTACAATTGTATATTTATTATGTGCAACCAGCAGATTGTAAGAATTATGATTGTGGCACAATGGGCAGCCATTCTGGATTTATAAAATGATATTAATCATTTATGTGGTTTCTTATCCATATTCTTTTCACACATTTACGTGGTAATTGTTGGTAATGGAGTAATTGTATTTGTGTGTTAGTGTGATTTTGTAATTTACTATGAAAACATCTGTAATATGTTTTGATGGGTAAGAAAACTGTTGGCATGTGATGTGAGGTATTTTTTTCTTTCTTTTTTTGACTTTGGCTTCCGACATCTAGGTCATTTCAGCCCCAACTAAGTCTACATTCTATTTACCCTTTCAAACACTACATTCATACAAATAAATACCTTCATACACATAAATACATCCATACAGTATACTTATTCCGTTGGTCTGTGGAGTACTTGATATTCCTCCATCGATCTATACTCAAACTAATCTAGATTGGGCTCGATGGAGTACTTTTATAAATAATCCGCCATCGACCCCGAACACGCACTCATACGCTCTCAACGTTCGAGGGGCGATGATGACGTTATATTTCACCCTCACCCCTCGCTATTCACGCTAATAAATACATGCACTCAGACAAAACATATACACACAGTACATAAGACATATTATATACAACAAAAAAACCTCAATTTCCCCTAAAAAGCGGAACAGGGGACCCAGAAACGCTGCAGTGCGCGGGTACCATTGATGCCATGCCTGCACGCTCCCTGTAGAGAGCCTAGGCATGACATGTTTCCAGTATGTGGGACACATCGAGCAATCTTTCTCTGCATAAGGGGCGCCTGCGCGGGCTTTCTCCCAAGAGCAGGTGCCCGTGGGTCAACCGCGCATGGCTTATTCTTAATCGCGTAAGGACGATTCCTTGTTTCCGGCTCAGGTTCTCGGGGGCCATCTACGACTCGTACTCTTGACATGCAAAAGCCTCTCGGACGCTTTTATCATGTTCTTTACTTGTGTTATTGTTGTTTGAAGTACAATAGAGATAATCTTTATGTAAAGTAATGGTTGAAATAAAAAAGCCAGTGTCACGAGCGGGATTCGAAGCCACGAACTTCGGCTAAATACGCTGCGACTTGAGCTATCGTGACTTCGATCCACTTGGACACCAACTTCCCATCTCAACCTACATTTCGAATTTCCCCTCCTTTTTCCATTTTTAATTTTTTTATTTCATTTTTCATATTGGCTTTTTTATTTCAACCAATACCCTACATAGTTCTTAATATATACCTTTGTACAAATTGACATAATTAAGTTTTTAATAAAAGGCTTCAAACTTCTTTGAAGATAGACGGTCCAAATATTGCCAAGGACTGTAATATTGGTTGAACCTTATCCCATTAATGTATGAATAATTTCAGAATGTTCATCCACGTATATCCGATTCTCATAATACCGTCATAATAAATAATAAACTTATGCCTACCTGATGTAATTGAAAAAAAAAATTGTCCGTAGAAAAGAAATTCGAGAGTAGATGAAATGAGCAGGGTGATGAAGAAAAAACGTATTCCTGGCAGGACGAGCTCCAGAGCAAGCGGAGGTTCGATGCCCTCGGTTTTCACGCCAATAAATTTGCCGAGGGGGAAGAGAGAAGAGAAAAAAAAATTCCCGCCCCCTAACGGGTTGCAGACAATCTATTTCCTGGAAGTCAAAGGTGACACTGCCTCATCATAGCGCGAACTCTATTTTGGCAAATATGACACAGTCGCATCCACAGCTGACGCTTATTTTGATTCATATCCTCAATTTCAACGCCAACTTAAGTATTTTATTTCGCTACAACTCAAATACTTAGATGAAAAAATAAATTGTAAAGTCACATTATTTTCATTATTTATCGGGTTGTACCGTTTGAAATTGCAGTTTTGTTTACTTTCTTTCCTAATCCTCCTCCTTTATTAATTCACTATTTACAAATAATTGTTATTCATCCGAATTAAAACTTTTATTCCTCTTTACTTCTTCAGTCATTGGTTTGCTTTCATTTGTCAAACTTCTCTGAGAAATAAATTATCAACAACAATGACCGCACATTACGCATAATGTTTCGGAATGAATTTAAACTTGGCCATACCGCTGCTGAGGCGGGCCGAAACATCAATAAGGCCTTTGGCGGGGATTTTGCGAACGAAATGACTGTTTACTGGTGTTTTTCAAGGTTTCGGAGTGGGAATTTTGAACTTTATGAGGAACGAGGTAGGCCGGAAACTAAACTGGATAATCTTCAGCTGAAAGCGGCGGTTGAGACTTGTCCGTCAAAAACCACTAGGGAATATTCCAAAGAACTGGGAGTAGGCGCTACGACCGTTTCAAGGCCTTTAAAAGAAATCGGCAAAGCGAAAACATTGGATTACTGGGTATCACACGAATTGTCTGAACCACGAAATTTGTTCTTCGCTTTTCTGTAAAATCATAATGAACCATATTTGAACTAGGTTTTGTAACGAAAAGTGGTCCTGTACGACAATCAGACAAGGTCAGCTAGCGGTTGGATAGAGATGAGTCGTTGAAACTAATGGCAAAATCAAGCCTGCACTTAAAAAAAAGCTTACTGTTTGGAGCGGAATGAGTCGTTTGATCCGTTTTAATTTTTTTAAACCATGGTGAAACAATCACCGTGAATTCGTATAGCCAATTGTTAGGCATTTTTTATCAGAAACTCCGAGAAAAACGCCCAAATTTGGCCAATAGAAAGGGACCTATAGTCCTTCACGACAATGCTCGTCCTCACTTTCAAGATTGACAATGCAAAAACTTCAAGAGCTAAAAATTGAAGTTCTTCCGCCCACCATATTCACCTAACCTATCGCCAACTTACTTTTTCGTGCCTTGGACCGTTTTTTAAGAAATAAAAATTTTCAAACTGGTGAAACTCTCAAAACAGCAATCGAAGAATTACTTTCATCTCCAACTCCAAACTTCTACGAGCTTAAAAAGAAAAAATTACAGCACGTTGGGAGAAGTGTATTTCAATAATGAAGGATATTTTGATTTATTAAAGAGGTATTTATTGTATTGATCCCGAATTTATAATATTACCCCAATTACTGACATTTCAAACGGTACAACCGGATAAATCCATACATATTCTCCGATATTACAATTAAACACACCTGACGTGCTTTCAATTATTTCACGAGACAGTTTAGACTCTCATTAACATCTCACCAACTCCGGAACAAGCCGGGGTCGCAAATTCCTCCCAAAGATTGCGCAGATTCATTCCCTAGGTGAAAGTATGGAGTTTGGCACCGACAGATTCATTCCCAAGGTTGGGCAGTGCGGTTTATCAAACACAACCATTCTCTTACATGAGCCACATGATTATCTAATAGGTTTAGTCGCAATGGTGCGTATGCTTATTGAACGTGGCCACGTCCTGATAGTGCGAAAGAGGAACAAATTTAGTTTTCACAAAAATTTAAGTGGTGAAGATGAGCGCAAAGGTGCGGGTGTAACACGGGTGTAAAAGTTACATTAAAACTGACAAAATCGATAACATTGTACTTGAGGCTTACGATTGCCTGCAGACGGATAGCATCGGATGGCACGCCAAAAGTTGAAAAATTGTGTAAAACGTAAAGCTTTGGATGATATCAGCGATCGACTAAAAACTGATACTTAGTGAAAATAATTCTTCAAATATGAACTTGCTAACGACCTCAGGTATAGCGAGCTGTAGAAGAGCAATTTATCATAAAAGAAGGTCAATCCTTTCGGCTATACCTATAAATATCAAGGATGTTCATGGAAGTTTAGACGTGTGATACGTATGCCAGTACTGGCTCGTCTAGAGAGGATTTATATCGAAGGTACATTAAGTGCTTTCCAAAAATCTTTTACACAACAAACGCCAGGAATCCCCTGCTGTTACTGTGTTACTGCCCACTGCAGGATGGTTGGAGATGATTAGGGAGAATGGATACCAGACAATGAACAACTTTAATCCGAGATGTGTGCCGGGCGGTCTCGGATTCGTCCGTCGAGATGACTGGTCGGGATAGTGTCGACTCGTTCAGCCCTTGAACGGCCATCTCATCTCTTCTATCCACTCGGGGAGCAAGAGCCCACTTAATGTGGTACTACGGTGACAATGGGTGGTACAGTGTGGACCAGGCGGGGGTGCAGCCTGAAAAGGCGAGCCTCGTGTCCTCGTTCACTTCCCTTTCTCAATCCAGGTCCTTCGGCATTCTTCCTTGAGACCTTTCACTACCCTTGGATGCAAGAAGGTTCCAGGCATAACATAATGGTGTAGCCTTGGGAGCGAGGCAACCTCTGTTAAGCACAAGCTTGATTCGTGTCGGCCTTCGGGTCGGCAGCGTACGACGGATACTTTATCAGAGGGACATGAGTGTTAGGGTACCAGACCCTGTCTGCATAGACGGGGGAGGGTGCATAACCATCTGAACTACGTGGTAGCAGAATATGTTCAAAGTCCATACCGGCTACATGGGAATGGGCTCGTAGTGGCTTAGTGGCGATGCTCCTGGCGGGAACTTAGAGAAGGGGCTATTCTTCTATTTGTAACTTCTGTCTGCAAACTCGCATATGACCTTCCTTATCACCCCAGCCTCGCGGGATACGAAGGGTCGGACCACCGAAGCGTATAGCGTCGAGGACGCTGATTCTACGCCTACGGAGTCCCTCGAATGCGTGAGGAGTGGTGGATGGGAACGGATAGTGGTCATTGGTGCCTGCATGGCCTTTACCGAAGGCAGTCTCCTCTAGGGGGTGGTTAGAAATTCCTTTTTAAACCAAACCGCGGCCGGAGCGGATCCGGAAGTTCTTACGCTGGAGGAGCCTTAATATTCTGGGAAATAGAGTCGCCTTCTCTGCCTAGAGAGGGCGTGGGAGGCCAGGCTGATGCATTTCAGCCACCATGGGTAGCCCTTTACGCGCGGCATACGGTCTGATGCACAACGCAGACCCGATCACTCGGAATGGGCAAGCGGGGAGTAAGATTTTGGCCCCTAGGGGCTGAGACAGCTTCTACACCAACGCTCGCGGCTGTAACACCGAACCAAACGTCCGGTAAGGCCACGAGCCACGTACGGACGCTAAAGATCCTCATTGTTCTTTTAAGGACGACCGAGTATTTGAGAACATATGCCCACTGCAGTAAAAGGGGCGCTATTTTCAGGCCTCAGTTTGTATTTGTGGATTTAGAAGTTGCCCTGCATTATGCATCAAGAGACATATTCCCTATAGCTATATATTTTTACATTTATTATATTTATGATATAAATGTTTTGTTTTTCATTCTGCAAACCTGGGGACTTAAAAATGTACTTAAACGTTGGAAATAAATCACTTCTCAAACGTGGAGGTTAGGAAAGTTGGGGATGAATCTTTCGCTCGAAAAAGGTACTATACCTACTTATGAATCTGTCTGTCCACACAAAGCATTTTATTCGCTCCCTTTTGCCAATATAGAACACAATTCATCCAGCCAAAATTTTAACTTATAAAATTATAAAATAATCAGAAAAATTCAATATGGATTTTTGAACCTTACAGATAACTAGACAAACTCTTAAAAATTACCATCATACAAGTTTACTTCTGTAATTTATGAGACCATTAGGTCAAATTTAAAATTTTGTATGAAATTTAAAACATATCACGGTTAGAATGTCTTTTCCATCGATGTCGCCCGTTTCCAAAAACTCATTCGGCGATTTCAAATGAGCGCGCAGTGGGAAACTTGACGTTCGAATGTGCCCCGTGGAAACGTGAAACGTTCTAGAGCCCGGCATTAATGGTTGAACCGAACTGCGCTTATTAATCGACCCGTCTAGAAGCGTTTTATGCTGGATTATCCGAAGCGCATAGATCCATTAACGGCCTCCCCAACGGTGAATTAACATACCACGGTTTAACCGGGAGAGGTATGTTGGAAGTAAAACCCAGGGTGTTTTTTTTTTCCAATGATTGAGAAACTTACTATTCCCATGTTCGACAATTTTGTATTTAAAAAAAGGACACAAGTGAGGATTTCATCATTCCATACTTCTTTCCTCGATAATTTTGGTGAGGTAAAATACAACAGCAAAAAAAATACTTTGTTTTAAAAATATGGGAGAAAGTACAAAATACACATTATATTAAAATAATAATATCTAAAATATTTATAGCTTATTAATCTGAACCAAAGCTCACAAAATCAAGCTACTCAAATATTAGCAAATTGGCAAATTTATGCATCCCAGAGGTAATAAAAAAAACCATCAGCTGTCCTTAGTGACACCATTAAAACTTCCTCGGTTTGAAACGTTTTGCAAAACATCCTTTCCAGCTTGCTTAACGGTGCTGATGGTTCCAAAACTAATGAAGCAACCGGATCGGGTATATTCTGTGCATGCCGGAAATATGAGGAATCAAATTCATCAGGAATGTACGCCTCGATCTTTCAATATAAAATACATGAAGATAATAAAAGACATTACACGGACTGAAATAATCTTTATGGTATCAGACAGCCAAGCAGCTATAAAAGCACAAGCACGAAAAAACGTCACTCCCAAAATAATCAGTGAATTTTGAAGTTGCAATCAAAATCTGAAAAACCTTGGAAAATACAAAAATTTCACAAAACCTTCGGTGCCAGGACAAAAATGAATCCTGGGTAATGAAATAACCTACAAGCTGACCTGTGAAGTATCTACAAGACTAGATATAGGCCAGAATATAATTGGATAACAAGGACAAAGACTCTTTTGTGATATAGTGTAAAGTATTGAAATTTGATTTTTTTCGCAAAAGCAGAAAAGGGGAAAGCAGGAAGAATAGTTCTTTAAGCAAGCCAGTTTTAGTGGAGTTTTGAGTGACAGTGCACAGTCTCCCGCTTAGTCCTCTGTAAAGTACTACTCGCATTTACTAATTATGGATATTTGATTTGATCGAGTCTAAGATAGATACACCTCGTTCCATCTCTTACTAAAAACTCATACTGCTACAAAAAGCAAAAGAGAAGCGGTCGACTCCAGAATTTCCCGACATAGTAAAATTATGATTAAAGAACCCTGACTAAAACTGGCGAGTGTAGGACCATATATCGGTCTCTGGTATCTGAGTAAGCATGGACTCAACATGATTATAGTCAATGATGACCTCATTCATAGGTTATGAAATGTGGAGGAACAATCTGCCACACATAATATCTTCCAATTGTAACACAACCTAAAGTATCAAGAGAATCAGGAAAAAAGCTGCAATGACGCTCTTTCACTTATTAAAAGAAGAATGAAGTTAATTAAACTGTCCTAAATGGTTCAAAAAATACGATAATCATGAATGCTGCAGTGTTTGACGAATACGAACCTCCGCTTCCTAGTTTCATCATCATCATCATCATCATCATCATCATCATCAGTATCATCGAAATAAAATAGAGGACATTGTTACAATGATTATTTGGACATCGTGAGATGCGGTCTGATGTGACGTCGGTTTTAGAAAAACATTTTCTTTATCGTGCCAACGTTTCGATCTTTATTGAGATCATCTTCAGGACTCAATCACGGTCACTAAACACCACATATTGTTTGCAATTTTTAAAGTTAACGGTGGCAAGCTACCCTTTGCTCATGATTTCCTTCTTATGCAGAATGATCCAAGTATTTTTTATATGTGTGAGCGAGATGAGGAACCAAAGGTTTGGTCGTTAGTGATCATTTAGGAGTAATAGTCAGAGTACTGTAAGTACTCAAATGGCGCAGCATACCAATTTTCCTGAAATATACATATGCATTTTAATAAAATTGATCAAAATGAAATCTATGTGTATAACCTGTAAAAGACAGACATTTCATGGTATTTTTTTAAGGCTGCATGTGGCTAATATTTTATTGTACATTATTGTAAACGTAGTTTTTTCAATTAGTAGTGCTACAATTTTTGAACTTTGAGATTGATTCCATTAGCTTTCGTGGTTGGATTGACCAAGTAACATCTTTCAATTAATTAATCTTTATGTAAGATATTGGTTGAGTTGAAAAAAGTGTCACGAGCGGGATTCGAACCCACGACCTTCGGCTAAATACGCCGCTGCTTTACCACTTGAGCTATCGAGACTTTGATCCTTCGAAAATTGTAAGGTAGGGATGGGGTTGGGAAGTTAGTGTCCGAGTGGATTGAAGTCACGATATCTCAAGTGGTAGAGCAGAGGACTACTGAGCCGAAGGTCGTGGGTTCGAATCCCGCTCATGACACCGACATTTTTATCTCAACCAATAACTTGATGTTGAGTTATGTTAATAATCCGTTATGATAAGCAGAACAAGATGATCAGATTAATCTAGATGGAAAGTTGTTATATTTTTTCTCATGATCTGCGTAGTGATTAACCTGTTGTCTGGTTGATCTTTATGAACTGCCAGTCTACGCTGTTTACCTGACAGTACTTTAGACATTCGGGAACGACCAAACGGTTATGCTCACCCCAGAGGAATTATCACCGTCTATAAATAGTTCAAACAAGTTTCCGTATTTCATTTATTTTGGTAATGATGATAATGATGGTTGCCGGATAGGTGTTATTCCCTAAACACTACAGCCTTGTAGCTTATTGCTCTTTATAAAGGGTTTAGTTCAATTGGCTCGATCCTTCTTTTACAAAAGAGACGGACATGTTGTTGCTGCCAAAAAATTATGACGAGCTAGTTGTAAAGTATTTTGTGATAATGATGATGAAGAACGATATGATAGTCCCCAATCACTGCAGCCTTATGGAAAGTGGGCTGTTTGGAAGTAGCATTCATCATTTTCTGTTCACTAGGGCAAGGATTGTCCGCAAAGTTCCATAGAAATTATTCTTGACAATAACAACAGTTGTTCCGCCAGATGGACGACCATCCGATACTCATGTCTCCGACAGGCGACATGAACAGGATGTTTGAATTTAATCAAAACTTCCGAATACACCTAGGTACCAAAAAGAATAGGAACGAGAGGGAAACACCTCTTTTAAGAATGGCACCATCCTTTGGTAGACAGATGGATCTAAAACACAAGAAGGTGTATTTAGGGCAGGAGTATTTAGACCTGGAACCAAAATACACCTGTATCTTCCAAGCTGAGATTCATGCAATCGACAGATGTACCCAACTCAACCTAAGTAAAGGGTACAAAACAAGAATATAGCTATCATGTCAGATAGCCACGCCGCCATCACAGTACTAAGCTCAAATATTATTAGTTCAAGGATGGTGCTGAACTACCAAACGAAACTAAACATATTAGGTACGCAGAACAAAGTGAGCACAGACATATGGGAGTAGAAGGCAACGAGAAAGTGGACGCCCTTGTGCTGCTACACCGCTGACAGGACCTGAACCCTTTCGTGGCATAGGAACCCACACTATTACGAATATCTTTATTATTATCACTATTCACTCATTGGACACAGACAATCCAAGAATCTTCTAACCAATTTGGGAAGAAAATAAATTACAGAATGTGTCAAGGGAAGCAGGAATAAACTGCGAATCCTAATAGGATTCCTAACAGCACACTGCAAGTTAAATGGAATAATCCAAAATGGCACATGCAGATTCTGCAAAGAGACAGAAGAGACACCAACACATCTATTAACAAACTGCGGAGCTACACTAGCCCGCAGGAGAAAATATTTGGGATGAATAATGTGACCATAGAAGAGCTTCAACCACTGAAACCAGGCACAGAACGGAGGATAGCTCTTAAAGGGCACAGTATATTATACCCTGAAATTACATCTACATCTACCAGATGGAAAAAGCTAATAGAATAATCGTCCAACTGTAATAATTACGATTTTTTTTAGGTATGCTTGGTTTGGGCATTTCCTTTAGATTCTCAAAACTTTTCCAACCACTGATTAGATCTATCGTTACAGCGTAATACCCGAAACCACAGTGGCCGTGTTGTTAGGGTTTCCGACTATTTAACAACTCTGGATCCCCCATGGGGATAAAAACCTTTTATTTCGAAACAATCATTTTTGTACCGATTTTAAAACTTTGGTTACATATTAAGGGTGGTTCTAATTTTAATGGCAATCAGGGCTGAATGGTTTTTTAGTACGGGTATGATAAATTAGAAATGAGCCGAAGTGTCAAGTGAAATATTAACGCCGTTCTGCCAGGCACATCAGTCTGATGCTCGGCCGATGAAATTTTAACAAGGGAACTAATAGGATTTGCGCCGCTCCGAACAGATTTCGGACAGATTTCATTACCGAAGGGGCGGAAAGCCAGGGGAGAGTTACGTTCCGACTGGAGAAGAGTCCGTTAAAACGTCTGTTTAAATGCAAAGCGGGCGTTCCATTATTTTCACCGGGAACCGGCTGGAGGAAGACAAAAATCCCACTTCCCCGAGTTATAGCGGTACATCCAGAGAGGGTATTTAGGTGCTTGATTAAATATTTAATATCATCCCTGTTTCCTCGAACCGGCCCTGTCATTGGGGAATGGAGGAATGAGCCGAGTGTAACGAACATTTCAACTCGCCATTCATGGAATCCCTGCCCTTGAAATCCTATGAAATTTTGGAATTAAATTCCTTCATGCATACTATTTTCCGTGAATACTTCTTATCACTTTAGAAACGGACAGCTCTTTCTGCTTAGGTCATTGACTATATTACAAGCCCAATTCTTTCACTGTGTCATAAACTGACAGGCAAAAAATCCCACCCAATTTTGATATAACTTGATTTGTATATATTTTTATATATTAATCAAAGTTTCAAGTTTATTAATTTTTTATTTATTCAAGTTTATTTATTCTTTGTCTAAAAAAGAAATTACAAAAATGTAAATTGATAAGGAAAAAGAAAACAAAACACTTCTTCTTCTTCAAGTGCCATGTCCTCGTAGATCGTTGGCGATCAGTAGCCTGAACTGGTTTCGATCCAAAGCTATTATAGATAGATCAGCTGTGTTCGTTGCGGACCATTGGCTTACCTTCTTAAGCCAGAATGTTCTTCTACGCCCTGAGCCCCGCTTCCCCTCTATTTTTCCTTGAAGGATAACCTGCAGCAGATGATATTTCTCATTGCGCATTATGTGTCCAAAATATTGTAAGTTTCTTCCCTTTATGGCATTGAGGATTTCTAGCTTTTTATTCATGCGCTGTAATACAGCCACATTGGTGACTTTGGCTGTCCAAGGTATCTTCAGAATTCGTCTTTACATCCACATTTCGAATGCTTCCAGCTTCCGGCATAATGTGTCTGTAAGGGTCCAACAAACAAAACATGGACAGATAAAATTTGTTTTAGATTTTTTATTTTTCAATTTCAATATCGCGTATTTCCTCCTCTTGCCTTATTGCATCTCGAAAATGCCTCGGCATACTTTATACCAATTTGGAAATGTCCCTTTGCTGGAGGTTAGCCCATTCTTCACGAAGAGACCTTTCAAGATGGTGGAATGTTTCAGGAAGTGATGGGCGTGCTCTTATTCGTCTTTTGAGGTTATCCCATAAATGTTCGATGGGGATCAAGATTTGAGAAAGAGCTGGCCAGGCTATGAACCTGATGTGCTGTTGAAGGTACGTTTGTACTACGCTAGCGAAATGTGGACGGGCATTATCGTGATTTAGAATAGGATTGTCGCTGATTTCATCGAGGATAGGCAACGAATGATGTTTAAAAATTTCATCCACATAGCGAGTGGCCGTCGAAAACCCTCCACGAACAATAACCAACTCTGGGCGACTCTCCACTGAAATTCCCTCCCACACCATCACTGAGTTACGTTGAAAAGATTGACTCGGAGAAAAATTCCAAGCTTCGTACCATTCATTTCGCCTTCTCCACATTATTACACGCCCATCTGGAGATCGTAGAGCAAATCTATACTCGTCTGTAACAGGTACGGCAGACCAACTGTTCAAACATCAATGGCTGTGTTCTCGAGCAAATGGGAGCCGCGCAACTCTCTGTGTTCTGGTCAATTTTAGTCCTCTTACGAAGCGAAAAGTCATCTTCTAGCAGTGGCAAAGCAAATTTGTACACCTCGAACTTCCTGGGGCTGATGAATCGCTTGAACAACATTAAGGAGGCGGTTTCGCAAAATTCTTCAAGTAAAAAAAATGGTCATCATGTCGTTCTGTTAAACCGGGAACACACTTACCCGATGCAACCCGACGCAAATCCAAACTCCGATTTTCCATAAGGTTGCATTACTCCCGTGCACATCTACCCGATGCTATGCGATCCTCATTGTCCAGATTTTCGTCGGGTCGCATCGAGTACAGTCGAAGACAAAAGAACCGGACACTCATATTTTTATTCAAACTACATATATTATTGTCGTTATATTAATTACAACATACTTATTTTAATATAAACCAAATTAACTGTGAATAAAAATTCATTAGTTTTTGTTTAAAAAATTAATTTTAATGGTTTGGTAGAAAAATAATCAAAACACCGAATACGATTTTTTGATATAATGAATTTAACTAATAATTTATTGTACTCGCTTCGGCGGTACCAATACTGAAATTGGAACAATTTACACGGTTTTGCTCATAAAATTTAATTAACAATTTATTTCATAGATTTGCTCGTAAAATTACACCATTTTCGTTGGGTAGCATCAGAACAGTACTCATATGACACAATTAGTTAAGGTTTTTAGTTGAGATGAAAAAAAGTTAATGGCACGAGAGGGATTCGAACCCACGACCTTCGGCTAGATACGCCGCTGAGCTATCGTGACCTCGATCCACTCGGACATCAACTCCCCATCTCAACCCCACCTTATTAGTTTTCCCTCCGTTTTCCATTTTTCAACCATTTCATTAGTTTTCCTCTCGTGCCATTAACTTTTTTTCATCTCAACTAGATACCTTAACTAATTGTCTAACTAGTTGCCTAATAACTAATTTACATTTTAGGCTGAAAGTTTTTAATCAACTCAGGTTTCACTATTTTATGGTATTTTCCACGCCAAATATGTCAAAATATCGATGAGGTTATGTGTTGTTAATTGTGTTGTATTAATTGGTCAAGCGGACCACGAAAATAGTGAATTAGTACTCATATGTTTTGTAGTTTATTTTTTTTACTAAGTACATGTAATTTTGTCGTTATATAAATTACAACTTGTTATTTTAATGTTAACCAAATTAAACGAGATCAAAAATTCATAAGTTTTTATAAACATTGTTTAATTATGATGGTTAGGAGTAACTTTATTTAAAACAATTAAGTTTAACAAACAATTTAATAGATGGTTGTGCTCATAAAATTTAACTAACAATTTATTACAAGGTTTTGCTGAAAATAGTACATTAAGAACAACAGATGCGTTGCGGTTGTGATAAACGCTGTGGACTGTACGCGACGTGTGCTTGCGTCGGATAGATGTGCACACCCCACCAAAACGTGGCATAGCATCATGTAGCCCGATGATAGCATCGGGTAGCGTCGCATGGCGTAGCATCGGGTGTGTTCCCGGCTTTAACCTCTAAGGCCTCCAGAACCGGGCCTTCTATGGTAGGACCCAGTTTCTGGAAAACGTCTAACGGCGTCTCGAAGAGATTCGTAGGTAACCCCGATGGCAATAACCGTACACCTGATGGAGCGTCCATCATCAACAAATGCCATATCACCCACAACATCCTCAGCACTAAGTGGCATTTTTAATTTAAAAAATTGAAATTAAGAAAACTAAGAAGAAAACTAAACAGTTTTTTTATTCAGAATTTAAATTGATAAACATTTTAAATTCCGTAAAACGTAAACATTGAAAAATCCTTTATCCTTGTTTTGCATTAAAGATTAAGTGTGTTTACCTCTAATTGATATTCCCAATTTAAAACATACCATAACTAAATATTGATTTTTAAAATCAATGAGACAAATTAAGGGAGAATACCAAGCCAAGCCATTACCAACACATTTTTTCACCTCAAAAAAGCCGACGCCTTATACAAAAATGTCTTTTCTAAACCGACATCCTTCCTCACCCCTTCAAAATCCAACGTATATAAACACAAAATAGCAAAATCTCACTGGCACTCTCGACACGACACGCAAGAATGGCACAATTACACAGAAGACAAACACTTTGAGTGAGTAGAAATACTTTGATTGAATATATAAAAAATATATTTTGCATTGTATAAATTCACTTTTCCACATCCAAAATGTAATTGTTATATGTAAACAATGTTTGTAAATCCCAGGCCCTGAAGATGATCTCAATAAAGATCGAAACGTTGGCACGATAAATAAAATGTTTTTCTGAAACCTACATCACACCAGACCCCATCTCACGATTTCTGAATAATTATCTATGTATAATAATATATGTGTAATAATCACACATTCTCCAAACGTTTTGGAGCGAGACAGTTGTGTGAGTGGTTTTAGCGCAATGGAAACTCAGGTTTATAACAAAAATGTTTTTACGATTACATATTTTTCGAATTCGAAAATAAATTTGTTTTATGTTTGTTCCTGCAGATTCTATTCATTATTCATTAATTCTCGTGTATCTGCGTTTAAAATTTTTTTCTTACATTGATTTCCTTGTGTCGAAATAGGCTTGAATGGAATCCTTAACACTCTTTAATTAAAAAATGAATAAGCTGAACTGAGATATTTTTAATGTGTGATTCTTTTCCACATCCAAAATGTAATTGTAATATGTAAATAATGTTTATAAATCCCAGGCCCTGAAGATGATCTCAATAAAGATCGAAACGTTCGCACGATAAAGAAAATGTTTTTCTGAAACCTACATCACACCAGACCGCATCTCACGATTTCTAAATAAATATCGATTAACGGTCACTAATCACCACACATTAAGGGAGAATTTTCTTTTATCGAAAAAAAGAAAGAAAAATCAATTGGGTGGAATTTTTTGCCTGTCAGTGTATTTCTGTAGGTATGACCGAACTATGAAACATAAATCATCGCTATTTTGGTTGTTTCTCTAACGATTTTTCATTTAACGAACACACATCAAGGTATGGAAGAAAGCAAATTTTGTTCTCTGCCAAGCTTTCGACCTATTTTAATGTCAAAATACAATGTGAAAAATCCGTTTGAGTTGATAGAAAAAATAAAGAATATTAGTTTAGAAAAGAGGATCTTCTTGTTTCCTTCGATGCTACATCCTCGTTTACTTCAATTCCCTTGAATACAACCTCATATCGCACACCCACAAGAAATATGACACAAGTCGAAAAACTAAAACTGGATTATTTAGTTTTTTTAACTATTCGGGTGTGTGATGATACAAGAAAAATGATACAAAGTTAGCACTATGTGTCACTTTTGAATTGGCGGGAAAGTACTGTCACCAATCACAAAAATTGACATGTCTTCGTTCTGTGTCGAGCTTTAAAGCATTGGTGTGAGAATTTATCAGGAAAATTTCGAGTTTCAGTTTTCTTCTTGTTTAGTGAAGGATTTTATTCTATACGCGAGTCACATTTTCACATTATGAAAAGCATTTGTTACATCTATTGAACAAATATGTTTTTCATAATGTTTCATAATTTTTTGACAGTGTTGTCTTTTGACTTTTATACCATTTTATAGTTTTGAAGCAGGATGTCGTTTTCTGAGTGATTTTAATGTTCTGGGCTCTTTTCTCTTCTTTCATAAGGACAGAGGATTTTCTTAAATCAATCCTGTGAGGACGCCTTTAGTTGTAAAGTGCAAAAGAATGGACAATTCCCTAGTTTTCGTTGTCCGCTTGACAAATTAATATCTTTCAATTAAGGTTTTTAGTTGAGAACTAACTAGTGAATTTAATAAGTTAAAATGAAGTATACTTCACTAAAGCTCTCCGTGGCCATTTCATTTGTCGCCGAGAATCAGATTACACGACATTTGAAAAATGGCAAAAGGGCGGGAAAACTCGAAGGTTGGGTTGAGATGGGAAGTTGATGTCCGAGTGGATCGAAGTCACGATAGCTTAAGCGGTAGAGTAGCGGCGTACGTAGCCGAAGGTCGTGGGTTCGAATCCCGCTCGTGACACTGACTTTTTTATCTCAACTAAAAACCTTAATTAATTGAAAGAACGGACAATCTTTATTTTTCGACACCATAGAATAAAAACGAACAATAAACGGTAAGAGACCTTCAGTGTATAACTCAAAGCAAGTACATATAAAGTAAAATCAAGCCTGTGTAAAATAAAATTAATAGAAAACAATATAATATACTGATGCAAGACAGGTGTAATATTATCACGTGTTTATATGAAGTGTAGTGGGATCGGGCCGGCCTGTTTCCCAATTCCTCATCCCATGCTGCCTACATAATAAAACGTATGGTGAAAGGCTCGGTCTCTGTCGGCGTGGGGTGTTTATTTATTCATTTTGTGCCGGCTGGAAGAAGTGGAGAAATGTACAAAGACGGAACTACTGACCTAGAATCCGTTCCTACATGAAAATAATCATAGTTCTTTATTTGTTATATTGTTTTATCTGTCAAGCTCGAAACAATGACAATAACTATTCTTTTTTTTATGTAAGGTCATGGTTGAGATGAAAAAGTTTGTGTCACGAACGAGATTCGACCCTACGATCTTCGACTCAATACGCCCCTGATCTAACTACTTATCGTGGTCAGGATAGCTCAAGTGGTCGGTTCGAGCAGCGGCCGATTGAACCGAAAGTCGTGGGTTCGAATCCAGCTCACTAACTTTTTCATCTTCTCATGACCACTAAACATAAATGGATAAATATTTAATTACAATAACGTTTCATTTGTTTACTTAACCGTTTATGTACTTACAAATCTACGCGCTGGTCATGTTCCAGCAAGCCGTCTAGTGTATGAGCTTTTGAGGTTTGAAACATAACTTAAACATAGGTCGCTTGCGACGTGATCAAAATTTGAGCCCTTAATATTAAACTTTTTTAAAAGCGGAGAATTTCAAAATTTGCATTTTCGTTACTGACTGAGACACCGATCATCAAAATTATAAGGTACTTCCCGAGTAAGATAGAAACGTGAAATTTGGTAAAAAGGAAAGTTTCGCTTAGTAAGTAAAGGAAAATAAAATCTGAAAATTGCTATTTTTTTTAAATTCGTGCCGCTATAGCGGAGGGGAGTAGTCTCACCATAAAAATTATAAGCTACTTTCCGAATAGCTGTGAAATTCGGTAAAAAGTAAGGTTTTGTATATTAAGTAAAGGAAAAAAATCTGAAAATTGCAATTTTCTAAAAATTACTTACGCTGGGTGGGGGGTGAGGTGCAGTCTCATCATCAAAATTATAAGGCACTTCCTGTATAGCTAGAAACATGAAATTTGGTACAAAGGTAGGTCTTATTTTGTACAAAAAGGTAAGGATGTGAAAATTGCAATTGCAAAATTATTGTCGCTGTAGGGGTGATGGGGTAGTCTCATCATCAAATTATAAGGCACTTCCCGTATATGTAAAAACGTAATATTTGGTACAAATGTAGGTATTATTAGTAAAGGTACGAATCTGAAAGTTGCAATTTTGAGGGGAGGAGTTGGACTTGGCATGAAAATTTTCGTAAAGGCACTTCGTTAGAACTATGAAATTTAGTAGTAAGACAGGGCAGGGTAAAGGGAAAAATCTGAAAACTGCAAGTTTCTTAAAACTTTTTAAAAAAATTAACTTTCAAAATCTGAAAATTGTCATTTTCTAAAAATTAGTGCTGCTTTAGTGAGGAAGAGGGTAGTCTCACCATCAAAATTATAAGGCCCTTCGTTATAACCGTATAATTTGGTAGAATGATAGGGCAGGGGTAAAGAGATAAATCTGAAAACTGCACATTTCTTACAAACTTGTTCCGTTTTATGACAAGGAGGATAGTTCTAAATGCGCAAGACACGCTCACCATCGATTTAAAAAAAATTAACTTTCAAAATCTGAAAACAGCCATTTTTTTTAATTGGTGCCACTTTAGGGGGGGAGAGTGTAGTCTCACCATCAAAATTATTAGGCACTTCCCGAATAGCTAGAAATGTGAAATTCGGTAAAAAGGTAGGGTTTGTATAACAAGTAAAGAAAAAAATCTGAAAACTGCAATTTTTTAAAAATTAATGCCGCTTTAGTGAGGAAGAGATCTCACCATCAAAATTACAATGCACTTCGTGTATAGGTAGAACCATGAAATTTGGTACTAAGGTTGATCATATATTGCAAAAAAAAAGGTAAGAATGTGAAAATTGCAATTTTCCAAAAATCATTGGCGCTTTAGGAGAGAGAGTGTAGTCTAGAAAAAATTATAAGGCACTTTCCGAATAGCTAGAAAGGTGATATTTGGGAAAAAGGTAGGTTTATTATAGCAGGTAAAAGAAAAAAAATCTGAAAACTGCAATTTCTAAAAATTAGTCATTTTTGTAGGAGAGAGTGTAGTATCAAAATCAAAATGTATCAAAATTATAAGGCCCGTATAGATAGAAGCGTGAAATTTGGTACAAAAGTAGGTCTTATATTGTAAAAAAGGTAAGAATGTGAAAATTGCAATTTTCCAAAAATTATTGTCGCTTTAGGGAGAGAAGGTGTAGTCTAGAAAAAATTATAAGGCACTTTCCGAAGAGCTAGAAAGGTGATATTCGGTAAAAAGGTAGGGTTTGTATAGCAAGTAAAGAAAAAAAATCTGAAAACTGTCATTTTCTAAAATTTAGACATTTTTGTGGGAGAGAGTGTAGTATCAAAATCAAAATGTATCAAAATTAATAAGGCCCGTATAGAAAGAAGAGTGAAATTTGGTACAAAGGTAGGTCTTATATTGGAAAAAAATGTAAGAATGTGAACATAGCATTTTTCCAAAAATCATTGTCGCTTTAGGAGAGAGGGTGTAGTCTAGAAAAGATTACATGGCACTTTCCGAATGGCTAGAAAGGTGATATTAGGGGAAAAGGTAGGTTTATTATAGCAAGTCTACGAAAAAATCTGAAAACTGCAATTTTTTAAAAATTAGTCATTTTTGTGGGAGAGAGTGTGGTATCAAAATTAATAAGGCCCGTATAGAAAGAAGAGTGAAATTTGGTGCAAAGGTAGGTCTTATATTGTAAAAAAAGGTAAAAATTTGAAAATTGCAACCTCCCCTAAATTAAGGTCGCCTTAGAGGAGGGGATAGTCTCATCATCATCATTACATTGATAGGCTAATTTTTTTGGAAGGGATCTGGAACTTGGCCCTTTTTTCACACTTAGGGTTTTTGTTGGAATATAGAATCATCGCTTTCTGGCACAAAAGAAATTTAGTATTTATCATTATTAAAAACGTTTTTATTCGAATAAATTAAATTTCCTTTCTTGAAATTATTGTGTCTTGATAAAAAGTGTGGCAATTCAGCGAACACCGACTGAAAATGTTCCATCCACTTAGTTTAATTTTTCATCGAGTCTCCTCTTTTCTCATAATGACAAAGAATTTGCAAATAAAGGCTTCTTTATAACGCTGCAGAAACGACGGGAATAAACTTCCTCAAAACCCGAACTCTCATTCGTCTGTTATTTGCTAAGGGATATTGATGAGAATTTCCTTTCTGCGAAACTTTTATAAAACTCATTAGGCGTCAGACTAAACTTTACAGATAAAGAAATAAGTGTTCTTGTATTTTATTATGCAGGTTTAATTTAGGTTGAAGAAGGGTGATTTTTTAAATTATGGTTTATTATACTCGACTGCGCCATGTGGGACGCTTTTTAAAGGACATTTTTACATTGACCTGTGGTACACATTGGCGGAAGGACATTCGGCCTCGAGCGACTGAAAAATTCCCAATTTACCGAGAGAAATCGAAAGGCTCACCCTCTCCGGCTTCCCGCCCATCGGCGACGGACGGATTCGATTCTCCTAATCCAATCGTAGGCTATGCCCTCGGCTATTCATCTTATTAGAAGTAGATGGGTGGAGTAAGTTCGAGGGAGCGAAGTGGGAAGGGAAAACGAGACAAATTTGCAATGATAATCAGAATGGAAATTGGAAGACAAAAGGGGAGGTCAGAGCTATTAATGGGATTTATGCTTTGGCAACTCCTTGAATATGTTCGGATAAGGCCATATTAATCCTGGTACACCTTCCCTGAGATCAGCGAACTCGAAGAAATTCATTTAACACATTTTTCAACTAATTATTCTCATAACTTATAGATCTATCAATTATTTATTAGATCTCGGATTCTAGAGTTTATTCAAGTCCTATTTAGATATTTCTTTGTTTTCCTATTTCTGCACGTTCACATAAACATTTATTTATTTCACTTACGTTTTGTCCATGGGCCAGAATTAATTAATATATAGAAAGTGGAATTTAGAAGTAATGCTTCAAATAATACAATTCTTCTATTATTTGACGTTACGAATTCATTTAAGAAATATCAGTCCATGGTATTCTGCATGATTTGTGATAATTTGACTCCAACAATTTGACAATCAGAACAATGGAAGAGAGTGAGAGGAAACTATATATACTGCCCATTAAATAATTTTTTTTTTTACTTCATTTATTTTTATCTACATACAAACATGTATTATATACAACCAGCTGATTGGATGTCAATTTATGTTGTGGCATTACGGGCGTTATAGAGAAAGCTACCCGTTGGCAGCCGCTCTGGATTAATAAAATGATATCAATCATTTAAGAGGTGCCTTATCCATATTCATTTCAGACGTTTTCGTGGTAATTGTGGGGAATGGAGTAATCGTATTTGTGTGTTAGTGTGATTTTGTAATTTCCTCTGAAAACGTATGTAATATGTTTTGATGGGTGAGAAAACTGTTGGCATTTGAAGATCTCGGTGAAGTGTGTTATTATTTGCGTTAAAAGGGGCAGAAACAATTATTCTTAAAATTTTGAATTTAAAACTTCGTAATCTTTCAATATTGGAATATTTGGCCGATCCATAAACTTGGTACCCGTACGTCAAAATAGGTTTGAGGAAGTATGTATATGTCGAAAGTTTTGATTTTAATGGTATTTTTTTTAAATAAAAGTAATTTTAAAAACTAACCACCTGATTTTTGAAAGAAAAAATTGCCAATTTATCAACTTGGAAATGCTTATTTTCTCACCCTTTTAAGTCACGGATGCTCTTGGCGGCGGCCGGCTTGCCGGACGGGAGGGATGCAGGGCGCGTTAGCCCCTGTCCCTCGAGGACGAGGACTTTTCCATATTAGGTTTTTTTTATGCACATGGTTTTTATCCACGTCCTCCAGTGAGGAAAAGGGAGAAAAAAGCATCTCTCCCCTCCCGTCGCGGCCGTTCGTGGTGCCGGGGTGGTGCGCTCGTCCTCGTTTCCCGGGTTCCGGTTTTGCGCTGCTGGTATCCACCAATACTAGGGTCATGGGTAATGCGGACTCCCCAAACCAAAAAAAAAGTCACAGACGTGCGCTAGGCCTCAATTTTTTTTAAATTTTACCCTGAACAAGATGGCGTTTTTAAATTATTCCTAGCTTCACTTGTTCTTCAGTAAATTCAAAAATTCCGGAATATATTAATTTGTTCGCTTCAAAATGAGCTGTCAAACCTGGAAATTTTCTAGGAGCGGCACCACATAGCAATCGATTGGAAATTTTAATAAACTTTTCTACCGGTCACCTTCCACTTTGCCCAATTTCTCAGCCATTTTCAAGTTATTTGCGATTTTTGAGCAAAAACGTGATTTTTTACGCGCACATGGAAAAAACCGATCACTAGCTCTCCCGATTTTCAGGAATGCATAAATTTTGATCCTTCATCTTTTCGCAAATTTTACGCTCTGTAACTGTTGTTCCTAGAACTTTTTCAAAAAAGTGAACAGGGAAGCGACAATACTTATTTTTTCTTATTTTGACCTTTTTGGATGCGGAATGTTTCTGCTGTAGATAACCAATTGTTTACTTCAGTACAGAAATTCAACTTTTCTTTCCCATTTCATGTGTTGTGGCAGTTTGGCTGCGAATTGAAACAATAGGTTTATGTATGGTAAAATCGGGAGAGAGAGTGATCGATTTTTTTTTCGATGAGCACGTGAAAATCTACGTCTTTGCCAGAAATCGCGAATAAAATGAAAATAGCTGAAAAAGTGGAAAAGGTGGAGGTGGCCAATTGATAGCTTATTAAAATTTCCTATCGATTCCTATAGAGCACCGCATCCAGGACGATTTCCTGGGTAAATTTGAAGTTTTGCAAAAAGTGCAAAAATTAACATGTTCTAGAATTTTTCAATTTACTGTTGAATGACTGAAACTAGGAAAACATAAAAAAAGCCTTTCAGCGTTAAATTTTCTATGATGTGATGACCGTCTGTGACTTAAAAGGCTGGGAAAATATGTTTTCCTGCAAAAACCAGGTGGTCGGTTTTTTGTTTATTTTTGATGGGCAGTGTATATCCGACTAACCGTGAAGCGGGGATAGAAGTACATTGTTTGCGGTCGATGAGATAAAACCAACATTTTATACTACTGTATTTGTGTTTTTTGCATATTGTTCGGGCGCGTCTACGTCACCGAAGGGCCCGATTTGCGACGTAGATTGTACCCCTCTATCTACAACCCCTATCTTCTAGAAACCACCAATACACTTCCCTCTTTTTCGTCAAAAAACTCATTCCTTCCAGCCCTCTCGGGCTCTCTTCTCCGCCAGATCTCGGAGCGAGCACACATCCTACCGCCCTATCCCGCAAGTGTTGCGCCAGAGTAACTCACCTCCGTGTAAGATCGCCCTTCTTAAAGTTTTCTTCACCCCGCGAATCCCCACGGATTCCCCCGCAAATCGCCATACGATCTTCACCTCCGCCTGTGTTCCAACTCTCGACCGCATGGTCCACAAACCTATCATCGCCATTTTCCTTTAATATATCATCTCCTTCTTCCATCTACCATCATTATAATCCCGCGAACGAATCATCCTTGCATTATCCCCCGAAGACTCCATCATCTCACTGGCTACTACCTGGATTGCATCGTCTCATCCTCACCGCTACTAGATTGCATCATCCAGTATCATCATCAACGACGCTGAAGGAACCAGGTCGGTATACCGGCCTAATCATCGCCAAACAACGCACGATATCGCATTCAGGAGACCTTCACCCATTCCCGGTCTTCATCGCCTTCAGACCGTCATCGCCTTCACTTTGTAAGCCATAGAAACTTCATTAAACAGGAGTCTTCAACTATGCCTTTCGTTCATTACTTATTCCTTCATTTAACCATTCCTAAACTAACATCCCTCTTAAAATCGGCAATCTTCCATTCCCGTTGGTGCCGAAACAATCTTCTTATTAATTTCAATTCCTCTCTCCCGGCGGTGTTCGTCGGCGCCATTTTGAACTTGGCTGCTGGCGAACACATACCATATACCTTTGTGATTAATTTGGCTCCAACGTTTTGAAAATCGTAGGACTCGAAGAGAGTAAAGCAAATAATATATTCGAAAAATCGTAAATCGAAATACATTAATTTAAACGGTTTGAGGTGGGGTGAACTATAGCTATTCACTTGTTAGAAAGATAGTTCGACTCTAAATAGTTGATAGTACTCTAAACGATAGTTCTACTAAAAGTACCTCTGTGAGTAGAACTGTCTTTCCAAAAAAATAAATTAATTAAAATTTATACTAGATATTTATTCATCATTACCATTTTATAACACATCATTTTATACTACTTTATTGTTTTAAATAGTATCTGGATCTTATAGTTCTTCATCCACTTCCTCCAGTTTTCTCTTAACATAACTTCTCATCTTTAATATTTTGGCTGTGATTTCTTACTATTGTTTACCATGTTTATTTTGACAAAATCTGGTAGTTTCATTACTACACGAAAATTAAGTAAAACATCGGGTTTGCTAACGACCTAAAAATGTGATATTCGGTTTATTTTGGACAATTATTGTCAAGTCATCATGTCGTGAAGAAATGTTCGTTTTGAAATGTAGATGGGATGATATTTTAATTATTTTCCTTTTTCAGCACCCCGCAACAACAGGCAGAATAACAAAATTTTCCATATTTTCTTGTTAGTTATTAGCTAAGACAGTGATAGAAAAAATTCTGTGAAAACAGTACAAAGAAGTCCTTCCAAAGAGGAACTACGATTTTGTTACCAAAACTTTCCATTTTGTTTAAAATATGAAAACGCCGAACTTTCTAATATTGGCACTTTGTAAAAAGTGCTTTGCAAATTAGGTTATAACTTTACGCTTAAGCCAGAACCCGAGGGCCGAGTCAAAGAAATGGTTCAGAAGAGCGTTTTTGGATAATTTTCTCGTTGAACAACCTTATTTTACAGCCGGAAGTTACTTAAACATTTATCGCCGTGTTGTTTTACAACTTTAGTAGAATAGTGGCCATTTACTAATATTTCATGTAACATTAAAGGTCTTACCGAGGCCTGTATAAGCAGGGGCTTATAAACTTAACCGTTTTAATTTATCTATTGAAAAAGGGTCTTTTTTTCAATCTACTCTATTCATTTTGAACGCTATTTTCTCTAGTATACCGTAAGAGAGTGTTTGTTCTCCAATTCTCAAATTTTATCCATGCTTGAATTAATAATGGCTTGTACTAAGCAAGATCACATCCTTATTCTAGGACTCAGAGCCCATGAGGTTCACCTACTGATCTCGCAGATATATTACTTACTAAAATTTCCATAGGGGGACCGCGGTAGCCGAGTGGTTAGCATGAGAGACTCTCACGCCGCGGTCGTGGGTTCGATTCCCACCGTCGCCTCTGGCCCTTTTTTCCCGATAACCCCCAATTTGAACAACATATAAGAATTCGTCATGGCTAATATGCAAAGATCATAAGGCCAATTAAAAAAAACAAAAACATATCCATGTTAAATAGTATTGTATTGACCACATTAACAACGGTATTAAGCAAGAAGATACTTAAATTATTTAAATAAATTTTAAAAAATCACAAGAATAAAAAGTAAATAAAGGTTGTCGAGATTTCTACATGTTTCAGTATTGGAGTACCTGTATTATTTGCCTTGTCATTGCGCTTAGAAAAAAAATCATAGTAAGAAGACAGTAAAAATTGGAGGCAACAGGATTTAAAATTTAGAAGTGTGCACCCTTTTACTTGTCATGTTGTCTCCAATTTTCACAAGGCTTCTTGCTGTGTTTAGTACTAAGTAAAAAGGTGCACAGGAGCAATAATAAAAACTAAAATCAACCAAATGAGAAGCTAGAAACATCTGAAGTGGGGTACATAGTACAAACAGGACACCTCTAAAATCTAAAAACTCCGTCTACAAACGTGACACCCAGTGATTTATTATTTTTATGCGGTGTGAGTTGAAAAATTAGTGTTATGAGAATTCAAAGAGTTCATATGACACTGTACTTCAGACCGAAACCGTGCCAGTAATATTAAAAATCTTGGTGTTATCAACGAAATGCACCAAGGCTCGGTGAGACATCTAGAGCAATAACAAACTTATCCTTGTGGGGATACGAGGTCAAAGACGGCAGAAAAATAAGGAAGTCGATAAATAAACCAAGGGCACCTCCCTGAACCATTTTGCGGCAAATCTAATTGCTATAAATGTAAATCCATTAGATTATGGGTTAAAACAGTCTCGTTTTAATGGTATTGAACCCAGGACAGGGGAATGTGAAAAAGTTTATCTACCATGACAGAAACGGCAGAACTAATAAACCTCGGTCGAGTTAGGACTAGAATGAAACTGCTGACTGGACGCTGCAGACTGGAGGCCTATTGACTACGAAGAAACAAGACTTGCCAGGTAAAAGACTACTGCGGAACATGTCTTCCATTAGGGGGCAAATGGTGAGATTCTTACTACTAGGTGTGAAAAAAGCATGAAAGATACGAGATCCTTTAACAAATGTAAAGTGTCTTAAGCTCAGCCCAGAACAGTAGATAATAATGGAGTTTGATAATAAGCCAATATGGATGTAGTGTTCCAATCTTCGTAAAGGTCATTAGACGGGTGAAAAAAAGACTAAACGCTGAGTTCACCAAGCTTTCGGCACTTCATAGTGCCATCATCAGGGCTTTACCAAGGATGAAGAAAACGATTAATATGAGAAACTATTGTAGAAGGGGTTTGGGTTTAAGACTAAGGAGCATATGGCCAGCATAGTACATTTTGACGGTGAAAACAGTCACCTCGCTAAAAATCCATATTACTAAAGGTCCAACTATTTTTTTTGTTCTGACTAGCAATTTCATTTTGAGCTCATCATAGCAGTCCAACCGGAGGCGAAGGGGTTCGTCGCTCTCTCTCTCTCTCTCTCTCTCTCTCTCTCTCTCTCTCTCTCTCTCTCTCTTTCTCTTTCTCTCACACACATTAATTTTTAATCCTTAAATATATAACAAAAAGCATTTTTTGTAAAAAATTTCTGTGATCACAAAAGACGGCGAGGACATCTATCGACCCTGAACCATTTTTCGTCAAACCTAATTGCTATAAACATAAATCAATTAGATTATGGGTTAAAATTGCTTCGTTTTAACGGTATCGTATCCACGACAGGGCACGTGAAAAAGTGTATCTACCATGACAGAGACGGCAGAACTAATAAACCTAGGTTGAGTTAGGACTAGAATGAAACTGCTGACTGGTCACTGGAGGACTGGAGGCGTATTGACTAGGAAGAAACAAGCCTTCCAAGGTAAAAGATGAACTGCGGAGCAGGTCTTCCGTTAGGGCAAATGGTGAGATTCCTACTCCTAGATGTGAAAAATCAAGGCATGAAAGACTCGAGATCCCTTAACAAACCGTTAGGTAAAGTCTCTTAAGCTCAACGAAGGACTTTGGATAATAATGGATTTTGATAATAAGCCAATATTGGTTGCAGTATGTCGTAGAGGCTTCGTTTTAACCTTATCCTTAACTTAATTTATTCAGAAATTGAGATCTCTTCTTGAATTGAAGATGATGTCAATAAAGATCGAAACATTGGCACGATAAAGAAAATGATCTTCTGAAACCTACATCACACCAGACCGCATCTCACGATTTCTGATTAATCATCGACTAACAGTCACTAATCACCACACATTCTTAGCTTTAATATTAAAGCCCAATATTAATTGTTTTCCAGCAAAAAACATGTCGCATTGTCATTACATCAGCATAGATTCCAGGCATGAAGCCTGTTCAAGCTCTTAAAAGTATATGTTGTTACTCCCAGTGATTTATTATTTTTATGCGGTTAGGTTGAGTTTAAAAATTAATGTTATGAGCAGGGATCGTACCTAATTCCGTATATTGTGCGTTCGAGACACTATTTTTTCAACTCAACCATACTTTATATACAAAATAATAGATCAATTAAAGCAATTACTTTGGTTAATAAGGACCAACTAAAATATTTAAATATTTATTTATTATAACTCCAACAGAAAGAATCTACAACAGGAGTAGTCAAAAAAAGGCACATAATAACAAAAAGAACAAATGAACAATTAAGCAATAATAACAAAAACACAAGGCTTAATGATTCAAGGCAAGTAAACATTTTAATTTAACTTTAACTGAATTCAAGGAATCGCGAAATACATCTATTTCATTAGAATAATAATTCAGCAATCTCATTATCCTCGGTAGGGGTGAATTTAGTCCATATTCTGTTTTGTAGTGTAAAACAAAGAACAAATTATGGTTCCTAAGTTGTCGCTGATGTATGTAAGTTCAGGATATGGCCCCATTCCATAATTTCCAACCCCAAATGAGATCGGCAAAAATACGGCGAGAGCTAAGCTCATAGATCAAGCCAGTTCAGTCTTTCCAAGTAATTCAGGTGTGCACGACCAAATCTGAAGGCCATTATTCTGGTTGCTTTCTTTTGTACTTTTTCCATGTCGGTAATCTCACCAACGTAGTAAGGGGACCACACGACACTTGCATATTCCAAACCTAGTAATAAAGCCAAGATTGCGTAGAGCTTTACCTCGAATGTGTTTGATATGGTCACTGAAATCACCCTTTCTGCTGTAAACGACACCAAGGTCGGAGATAGTGCCAACCTGTCCCAATCTATGCCCATCAACGAAATAGTCAAAACAATCAAAGTCACGAGGTCGGATATTTTTAGAAAATTTAATATTAGTACTAAATAATAAAATTAATTAATAAATAGTAATAATAGTACCAAAGCTCGGCGGTATGCCTCTATTATACGCTAGACCACCTCTCGTGCCGACTTAAAGTCTGATTGAATAGGCGTCCAACGCATAAAGGTTGTTGATCTGTATGGAACCTGTAATCTGTATGATGTTCACAGGATGTCTTTTCTGAAGCGAGTTTTCGAAGTGCAGAAGTGTTCTAGTTTATGACTATCGGTAGGCATAGCTGATTAATGCGGGGTAGGAAGTCTTATCGCCACAAATTATGTGGCCACAAGATGCGTTTGGCATATCACCGTCATGAAAGAAAAACTCCACTGCTAACAGACATACAAAACTAGCAGGGATTGGTATACCAGGTTGATCAGAGACAACCAACACCAAATTATGATGTTGGTGGCAGTCTTATCGCCACAAATTATGTGGCCACAAGATGCGTTTGGCATATCACCGTCATGAACAAAAAACTCCACTGCTAACAGACACAAAACTAGCAGGGATTGGTATACCAGGTTGATCAGAGACAACCAACACCAAACTATGATGTTGGTGGCCTATTTTTGTTCTTATCTTTATTTTTTGAAAACACAATCATTTTATACAGTTAATTCATTTAAAAAAATTATGTCGTGGAATTATTTTCCTTTTTTAAAAATTTCGTCGAGGTGTTTTCTACAGTTACCGTTATATTTTTATGTTTGTTTTCAACATTTTATCAGGCGATATTGTCTTTTTGAATTCAGAATCTTGTTTGGTGGGACAAGCACGCTTATGTAGATTTGCAAAATAAGATTGGACGGAGACCCCGGCTCCCGGTCGTTTTGCTCGCGAGGCACGAATAATTTGGCCGACGTAAAAGTACAATCCGGCTAAACAAAGGGCATGCTAGACACGATCCTCCCTCGTCACCGAGAGTATTAGGACGTTTCCTCTCGGCGAAGTTTAGTCGAGACCAGTTTAAAATATTCTATGCTCACTTCGAGTGAGATACGGGACGGAAGTCTTAGTTTGAATAGGGGCATTGAACAAGCTCTCTGTTGTCGACAGTTATTAAGATGCAAATTTTCCCGAGGAGGAGGTCGGAAGGTGATAATCATAGGTATTTCCTACGATTTTGCACCAACCCTTTGCAACTTTTCTCTCGTTATTAAACATCTTTGGTAGGTGCTAAATTAATTCAGGTTTTGAAAATTTGTTTTATATTCGCAGGTGCTTGTTATATAAACAAAGCGAAATCCTCAAATCTAAATTATGGATTATATCCATTCTATTTAATGGTCTATTGAGCAAATCACTTCTTTCAATTAATTAATCTTTTTACGTAACGTTTTGGTTGAAATGAAAAAGTTAGTGTCACGAGCAGGATTCGAACCCACGACCTTTGGCTCAATATGCCGCTGCTCTAATCTCTTGAGCTATCGTCACGATTATGTAGTGAGCTGAAGGTCATGTGTTCGATCCTGGTCCTGAAACTAACTTTTTCATTTCAACCAAAACCTTACGTAAAAATATTAATTATGGATTATAACAAATATTTTTAACTGTTATCTTTTATACAAAATATTTTAGTTTATATTGAACTTAATAAAAGTGAGGACCTCCGAAGTTAAAAATGTCCAAAATAGGTTTTCGTCAAATTTATTTGTACGAATTTAAACTTGGGCGAACTGGGGCCCAAACTGCGCGTAGCACCAATTCAGTTCGGGAGAGGAAAGCATTAGCGATTGTTTTACAGATTTCGATTTCGAAGACAGGGAAGGTCACGGTAGACCTTCCGTTGAGGACATTAAGTTCCCGCATACTCGGTCATCCTAAAAATGACTCTGAGGATCTTTAACGTCCGCACCTCGCCTATTCGGCCTTATCGGACGTTTTGATTCTCAAGATGAGAGCTGACGTACTTCCACATACGACAGGATGGTGTTACTACCGCAGCATTGGTGTAGAGACCGTTGAGGACAATGAACAACCCAAAACGTTAAATGAAGAAAATTCACGTAAGACACGGGAAATTGCGGAAGAGTGTTGACTACTCAACCGTTTTTCGCCATTTAGAGCAGATGTGTAGAGTAAGAAGCTCGCCAAGTGAAGCACGAGCTAACCGAACCCCAAAGAAATCGGGGAATATTGTTGAAATATACACGTCTCTTCTGTTGCGCTACCAAAATGATCCAATTCGATCGAATCATCACGTGCGAAGAGAAATGGATTTATACGATAACAGGAAGCGTAGTCAGTGATTTGACAAGGGTGAAACGCCAAAATACTTCCCGAAACCAAATCTGCAGCCAAAAAATGTAATGGTGACTGTTTGGTAGTGTACTGCTGGGGTCTCTATCTTCTGTCTCTCGCTCTTGCTTTCATTCTTTCTCATCTCGCTTTCTCTCTCTCTCTCTCTCTCTCTCTCCCTCTCTCCCTCTCTCCCTCTCTCCCTTTCCCACTCTTCCTCTTCTCTCTATCTCCTATCCCTCGCTTCTTGCTTTCTTTCTTTCTCTGTTTTCTTTCTCTTCTCTCTCTCTCTCTCTCTCTCTCTCTCTCTCTCTCTCTCTCTTTCACACACATCCAACAAGTTAGGTCAGATATAATGTACCCTCCAACTGTTAAATTTAGTAAAACTAATTAAAGGTAAAAATACGTATGTTCCATAATCATTTTTTTGTTTATTGTGTATTATTTATTTTTGTAAAACCGGACTCGTTTATTGTAAGAAAGGTCTATATGACCTGCGTTTCACTCTCTGTCACTCTCTCTCTCACTCTCTCTCTCTCTCTCTCTCTCTCTCTCTCTCTCTCTCTCTCTCTCTCTCCCTCTCTCTCTTTCTCCCCCCCTCTTCCTATCTCTCTCCCTTTCTTCCCCACTCTTCCTCTTCTCTCTATCTCCTATCCCTCGCTTCTTGCTTTCCTTCTTTCTCTGTTTTCTTTTTCTTATCTCTTTCTCTTCCTTTTTATTACTAGATGCACCTCTCTTTTTCTCTCTCTTTCTTTCTCTTTCTCTCAAACGTTTTCGTACTAGTACATCTCTCTTTCTTTTTGCTCTTTCACACTCTCTCTCTCTCTCTCTCTCTCTCTCTCTCTCTCTCTCTCTCTCTCTTTCTTATCCTCTTACTCTCTCACGTTCTATCTCTCTTAGTTCCTCTCACTCAACGCACTGATTGAGAGTTTTGTAAAGCATTTTGACAATTCAATTGCTTTCGGCACGCCAGAGTTTAGTTAAAGAACTAAAGGAACAAAACATTACGACTCCACATGAAAGAGATTTATTGCTTATCCATTTAACGAAAAAATATTCTTATGTATGTCAAATACTTTTATAATTAAAATACGAATAAATGGATTTACCATGAAATTTCCCTTCCTCGGATTTACATTACTTGATACTAATAATGGTACATAATAATTTATATTAGAAATTGATATAAATTATTTCAAGAGATTTCTGAATGTTCCCACGCGTTTAAATGTGTAAAATACGACTGAAACAATATTTTGGCTTGTATGAAGTAGAATGATTTGAAGTTAATCTGAGAATAAATTGAATGAGTTCCGGGTTAATAAAGACGAAGCCATCATTCTGCAGTTAATTCTTAATTGATCCTGTTCTTAACCAGGTAAATTAATAAGCTCGGTTTATTTCGAAAATGAGACGGTGTGAAAATTTTCCAGCTAGAAAACAGCGCGAAAGAGTGAAATATGGAGAAGTAGCATCGAGAGACGAGTTATTCGGATGATACCAATCAATGAAGTGGAGGAAGCAAGGGCGGAGCCGTAATTGAATAGAGCGATTCACCCCTTGCTCTCAAAGTTGTCCCTCGATATTATGTTGCAAATTCGCCGTTATACTCTTGGGAAGTATTAATATTAGACAATTCTCGTTTTGGGAGAGGCGGAAAGTACTCATTCCCACTTTCGTGCACACAATGACAGTCGTGGAATTGTTTAAAAAATGCTAGTTTTTGTGTTTTGCGAACTTTAAACAACACCAACGAATTTTCTATTTGGGCATGATAAAAGAAATTAGTTATTAGTGTTAGTTAGTATTTGTTGTAATTAATGGAGCCAATTAAAAAGCAACATATTTTATGAGAAAAACTAGTGTCCAATATTATGGGTGTTCAGGGTTCTGTGTAGTGCTCAGCACGTGCCTCGAATAATAGGAAAATGAGAAAACGACCTCCACTGCTACCCTGGATATCCTCCTGGATCTACCCTATTTTTATACTGAACAAAGTAGATCCACAATTCAGAAGCTAATGACATGCTCCAATAACCTTTTCCCATAAAATGGAGCGTAGGGGCGCAACTCCAGATATACACATTCTGGGGATTACCTGATGAAACGCTGATGACAGAATTTATAAATTGCCAGTTTAAATAACGATAGAGCAGTCTGTAAGAAAAGGGTCCCAGTTTATGCTATCATATCTGGTATGCAGATACCTCTAAGTCCGAGCATAGATCAGAAACTGATCTATAGAATTACATAAGATTCATGTAAGACTTTGCTTTCCCGTATAATCGGTGGTCCTTGAAAGGACAATGAGGATCTTTAACCTCCGCACCTAGCCTGCCGGCCTTATCTGACGTTTTGATCCTCAAAATGAGAGCTGACGCACCTCCAAATACGACCAAATGGTGTTACTGCCGCAGCATTGTTGTAGAGGCAGCTCAGCCCCGAGGGTCCAAGACAACCTCGTTCCCCGTTTGGCCATTCCGAGTGGTCGGGTCTGCATTAAACATCACACCGTATGCCACGCGCAAAGAGCTACCTAGGCCGAAGCATCATCCTGGTCTCCCGCGCACTCCCTAGATAGAAAAGGCCTCTCTATCTCCGAGAGTATTGAGGCTTCCCCAGCGTAGAAACTTCCGGATCCGCTCCGGCCGCGGTTTCGACGAAGGTGGATGAAATGGCGATGGCAGTGATATGGCGAAAGGGAGTTTCTCCTAGATGATGAGCGATGATTCTTGGTATACGGATGATAAGGAGCGAGGGATGATATAACGGGAATCAACGGAGATGAGGATGTTAAGAGAAAATGGCGATGATAAGTTTGGGACCATGGGGTTGGGAGATGGGATGGACGCGGAGTTTAAGATCGTATGGCGATTTGAAGGGGAATCCGTGGAGATTCGCGTGGCGATGAGACTTTAAGAAACGGCGATGAACGGGCGATCTTATGCGGTAATTAATTACTATTATGCAACACTTAGGGGAGATGACAGGGCGATAGGAAATGTGCTCGATCCGAGAGCTGGCGGAAAAGAGAGCCAAAAAAGGTGGAAGAGATGGGTTCAAAAACAATTATTTTTAACTGTTATCTTTTATACAAAATATTTTAGTTTATATTGAACTTAATAAAAGTGAGGACCTCCGAAGTTAAAAATGTCCAAAATAGGTTTTCGTCAAATTTATTTGTACGAATTTAAACTTGGGCGAACTGGGGCCCAAACTGCGCGTAGCACCAATTCAGTTCGGGAGAGGAAAGCATTAGCGATTGTTTTACAGATTTCGATTTCGAAGACAGGGAAGGTCACGGTAGACCTTCCGTTGAGGACATTAAGTTCCCGCATACTCGGTCATCCTAAAAATGACTCTGAGGATCTTTAACGTCCGCACCTCGCCTATTCGGCCTTATCGGACGTTTTGATTCTCAAGATGAGAGCTGACGCACCTCCACATACAACAGAATGGTGTTACTGCCGCAGAATTGGTGTAGAGGCGGCTCAGTCCCGAAGGGCCAAGACAACCTCGCTACCCGCTTGCCCGTTCCGAGTGGTCGGGTCTGCATTAAACATCACACCATATGCCGCGCGCCAAAGGCTATCTAGGCCGAAATACATCAGCCCGGTCTCCCGCGCACTCCCTGGATAGAGAAGGCCACTCTATCTCCCAGAGTATTGAACCTTCCCCAACGTAGAAACTTCCGGATCCGCTCCGGCCGCGGTTTCGTTTAAACTAGAATTGCTAACCACCCCCTAGAGGAGACTGCCTACGGTAAAAAGCCGCCAATCGAGCACATTACGTACAGGTGCTAGCACAGCGCACTGGAATAGGAGCAACCGATTCACTACCCATTTCCATCCGCCACTACTCACGCATTCGCGGGACTCCGTCAGCGTAGTCTGAGCGTCCTCAACGCTAAACGCCTCGACTGTCCGATCCTTAGTATCCCATGAGGCCGGGAGAAAACGATGGTCATACTCGAGTTTCGTGCAAAGATCACAGGTAGAAGACAGCATCTTCTTCAGGTACCCGCCAGTGGTGTCGCCACGGTCAACTACGAGTCCAATCCCAGAATAACAGGGGCTGAACCTTGGAACATTTCTGTTACCCCATAATACAGATGGTTATGCACCCTCCCCCGTCTATGCAGACAGGATCTGGTACGTGTGTCTCTGATTAAATTCATATAAGACATATGACCTTGTACTTCAGACAGAAACTGTAGTCATCAAACACTGTGCTAGTGATATTAAAAGGCTTGGTATTACTATTGTATTATATTACGAAATGCACCAAGGCTCTACCGAGGCTTTTACCAGACATCTAGAGCAATAACAAACTTACCCTTGTGGGGATACGAGGTCAAAGACGGTAGAGGAAAAATAAGGAAGTCGATAAATAAACCAAGGGCACCTCCCTGAACCATTTTGAGGCAAATCTAATTGCTATAAATATAAATCCATTAGATTATGGTTAAAACGGTCTCGTTTTAATGGTATTGTATCCAGGACAGGGGAATGTGGAAAAGTTTTAAAAAAAGTCTAACTGCGGAACAGGTCTTCCATTAGGGGGCAAATTGTGAGATTCTTACTACTAGGTATGAAAAAGGCATGAAAGATACGAGATACTTTAACAAATGTAAAGAGTCTTAAGCTCAGCAAAGAACTTTAGATAATAAGGAGTTTGATAATAAGCCAATATTGATGTAGGGTTCCAATCTTCGTAGAGGTCATTAGACGGGTGAAAAAAGACTAATCGCTGAGTTCACCAAGCTTTCGGCACTTCATAGTGTCATCATCAGGGCTTTAACAAGGATGAAGAAGACGATTAACATGGGAAACTATTGTACAAGGGTTTTGGATTTCAGACTTTGGAGCATATGGCCAGCATAATACATTTTGACGGTGAAAACAGACATCTCGCTCAAAATCCATATTACTAAAGGTCCAACTAAAAGTAATTTATTTTTAAGCTCATCACAGCAGTCCAACCCTAGGCGACGAGGTTCGTCGCTCTCTCTTATTAATTTATAATCCTCTGTACACAGTTTCTGTACATAGCTTTAGTTTATTTTCAAATATATAAAAAAGGGCAAATTTTGTAAATATTCTCCGTGATCACAAAAGTACCTGAAAGAAATTGCTCGTCAGAACAAAAAAATAGTTGGACCTTTAGTCAAATGGATTTTTTAGCGAGATGTCTGTTTTCACCGTCAAAATGTATTATGCTGGTCATGTGCTCCATAACCTTAAAGCCAAAGCCTTTTTACAATAGTTTCTCATATTAATTTCCTTCATCCTTGGTAAAGCTCTGATGATGGCACTTTAAAATGCCGAAAGCTCGGTGAACCCAGAATTTAATCACTGTCACCCGAACCCTACATAGCTTATCTGCCGGCCGATCAACGAACATCATATCTTCAAGCCAATATTGGTCGCAGTATGGTAGATCGAAAAGGCTTCAGTTTAACCTTACCCTTAACTTTAATCTTAAAGCCCAAAAGTGTTTTCTAGCAGATTGTTATTACAACATCATAAATTCCAGTCATGAAGCTGGTACAAACTCCTAAAAATATATGTTGTTTTTTGTTTTCAGATGACTAACGGCACATTTCCGCACAATTCCGTCCTCTATGCCAGGTGCAGGGAGCCGCTGGGTCTTTACAAACTCTTGGGAGAGTCTCAGTTGACGTGCCAGAACGGGGTCTGGAGTTCGAAGTTGCCTTCTTGCATCCCGACTACCGTTCTTACAAACTACACAGGTGAACTAAACATTTCCAGAATATGATGTTTTCATAGAGAAAAATTTGTCCTCTAAAGAATAAGATGAATTTAGCGATCTCCCATACGTTTATATCTTTAGTTTTTCACCCGATTAAGGATAGGCCAGAGTGGTTGACACACGGATACTTCATTTGGGACCAAGGCCCGCATATATATCCGCTATCAAGGTTTACTTATATGAAAGGTTGCTTGTGTCCCACATAATTGAAGGGTGTAATTCCTGGTTCCATATAAAGAGCGTGTAAGAATGCCATACGAAATGAGAATCGTGTTTGAGAACGGCAGGTAGTATCTGGGTCCGTATTCCGATTCATGGAGGAAGCATGGTTGTTTTATTGTATATAGTTTCGTGTCCCTAGGATGTGTTGAAAATGAATGTATTTATTAGTGTGAAGTGTATATTGAGTACCCCAAATTAGAGTAGTTATGCAGTGTGACTGGCTATAAGTGTCGAAAATTTCAGTAGGTGTTTAAAAGAAGGTTCAGTAGGTGTTTCTACTCACCATACGCAACAAAAAACTTCCTATAAACCCTTGTCCAAATCTCAACAGTAAAGAAATAATTTCAGGTTTTAGGTTTTTTGAATTTTTTGACTTTCACTAAATTGCTTATAAACTTCAGAATCACTGACTGTAGAAAAATCTGGTTTGTGCCTCCTAAAAGAACGTTAAATTTTCTATAAGGTAGCCTATTTACATTTTAGAATTGATGAAAAAGTTCTACACGAAAAATTCAGAGAAAACAAAAATGTTGAAATTTGGATTTTTTTTTTTAAATGTTGGATTGGTAACTGTTATTAACTACTAATTCCTGGAGCTTTGCAAATTACGTCAAAAGTTTTCCATTCAATTACCTTCCAGCGGTATACCCACCTTTTTGGATTGTTCTTCTAGAATGCCCAAAAATTGTGCATTTTCTTGAGAAAAAAACTGGTGTCGATGAAGGTGGGCACGTTCAGTTTTTCAAAGAAATCCATCTGGCTCTTGAGTTTCGTTTCAGTTCTTTAATGTTCAGTTCAATCAGTTTGGTTTATGTTACCAGCTGACAACTTCCTCAGGTTGATCATTTTAATTATGCCCTTGATTCCTAATGCACATCTTGCTGATATGCATTTCATTTACGGTTAGTGCAACGGTAATGCTATTGCTGCAAGGGGAGAATACCAAGCTCGTTTTCCACATTGAGACGTTCCAGCAGATCACACCAACTATTTCATCAGAGGCTGAGGAAAACTGGTCTTTTACTTCGAAGAACGAGGGAAGGCAATCAGTGAATTGATGTTGATGAGGAAATTTTGCATCCTTTTAATCATGATCCCGAAACCAGTACTGGTGCGTTACGTACAAACCTTGGTGTTTCACAATGGAGCGGTTGGGATACATTCCGACGGGAAGGATTGTACCCTTAACATTTTACGAGGGTGTTTGTTATGGATGAGGAAAAAATCAACTCACGCTGGTGGTCATTTCGTTCCAAACTGTGCACTGTCGCAAAAGTGTGAAAGAACCAGTTTCCCTCAGCGTCTGATGAAGTCGTTGGAAGGTACGATCTGCTGGGACGTCTGGATGAGCGTAAAAAAAATTTCAGAAATGTACTTTGAGGAGTATCATGCCATTTTAAATAGTTATTCGTACTCGTACTATTCGTATTCCGCTATACTGGAAAATTAAATCAAAATTTTTTGATTGATGAGAAACTAGACAAAAAATAAACGTTTACTCGATTCTGGATTTTTCCTAAAAACGACCCAATAAGAATAATTAAGAATGGAATAGAAGGTAAACTCAGCCTATATATGGAAAAATTCTTCTCGTGTGTAAATTTTCTCAATTTGGATGTTTCTTAGTGACCTGTTGTTTCGGTATTTGTTGAAGTCGTGAGGAGTGATCAAGAATGAGGTAATTTAGAAACCACCTTTTTTTGCCGACGTTTCGACCTATATTCGGGTCATCTTCAGGGCATAAAGTGTGGCGCTATTTTATTATTGGTGTTATATTGGTTTTGTGTGTCACAACACTTTCACACAAAACCAATATGACACAACAAGAATACCACCACACTTCATGGCCCGAAGATGACTCGAATGAAGATCGAAACGTTGGCAAAAAATGAAACAGGTGTTTTTTAACCTACCTTGTTCTTCACCGCTCCTCACAACTTCAACAAAATCTTTCCCGTTTAATTCTTATTTTCATTTGATTATGGTCTTGCCTGTCTTACTATAAAATCATAAAACGAAGAACGATTAGTTTTTCCCGTGTGTGATTGACACCAATGGGCCGAGCTTTGGTTCACAAATTGCCTTGCCACCTGTGCCCATACATCTGGAGTGTATCAATAGCGTGTAATCAAGTCATTAGACGTGATAATGGAATTTGCACTATGCGTTTATGCGAACCAATGGGGATTTGACCGAGGTATTAATGGTAATCAGGCTTTAAACATCAGCGTTTAGCTCGTATCAGCGTTCATGCCGAGCAACGAAAATAGCCCCACCTTCTGCATTAACGGCTCCTATCTGATTCTATTAATCAGCGCGATTTATAGTGATGGCACGATAACATGACGGAAAACCTTGTTACTATGATGTTTACACAATTGGTCTGCCAAACATTAGCAACGACCTCATGGGAAATCTTTTACGCTTGGCATTAACTACGTTCACCTTCTTTATTTTCCAACTGACTTTACTCCACACATTATATTTCAATTTTAAAATACTCCAATATTAAATACATTAAATTCACTAGTTTTCGTGGTCCGCTTGACCAATTAATATCATTCAATTAATTAAGGTTTTCAGTTGAGATGAAAAATGGCAAAAAGAAGTGAAAATTCAAAAAGATGGGGTTGAGATAGGAAGTTAGTGCCCGAGTGGATCGAAGTCACGACAGCTCAAGTGGTAGAGTAGCGACGTATCAAGCCGAAGGTCGTGGGTTCGAATCCCGCTCGTGACGCTGACTTTTTTATCTCAACTAAAAACCTTAATTAATTGAATTAAATACATTATTTTTGGGCATTACCAATGATTAAATCGTGGATAAAACTTTGTTCCTTTCATTGTAATAACTAATAAAATAGTGAATTCTTCGATTGTTTGTTATTAACACGTATTTAACCTAAACATTTTAGGGTTGAAACGAAACGAAAATTAATCATTACATTAATTGATTACCGTTCGTGAACTTTTCCTTGTTTTTATTATCTAATTTTTTATTTCCGAGTTCTCTGAAATCAGGCCAATAAAAGGGAGTATCCTTGGTCCTATCCTTTATACCATCTATACTGCTGATCTACCTACTAACCCCAATACCATCATTACCACCTACGCGGATGATACCGCAATTTTGTCCTCTAACTTGAATCCTGCCTCTAATAAAGCTACCTCTAATATCCAAGAACACCTTGAGCTTATCGAAGGTTGGTGCAAAAAGTGGAGGACGAGATTAAACGTGTGATTAAACGAAAAGTGCATCCAATGTACGTTCACTTTGAAAAAACAGTCTTGCCCTCCACTATACATCAACAACGAAGAGACACCGACTTCCACTCAAGTCAAATACCTAGGACTATACCTTGACAGTAGACTGACGTGGAATCCCCACACAAGACTTAATAGACAACAACTCCACAGAAGACTTGGACAATTACGCAGACTACTAGGACCAAAATCCGGGTTGACCATCAGCACTAAACTGACCTTATACAAGACTTTATTGCGACCACTTTGGACATACGGTGTGGAACTGTTGGGTTCCGCCAAACCATCCAATATCCAGCGTATCCAGTCCTTCCAATCAAAAGTCCTCAGACAAATCGTCAAAGCTCCTTTTTACGTCTCTAACCTCACTATCCATAAAGACCTCAACGTTCCTTTTGTCCACGAACTGAACCATTTCCGATTCCAAAAATTTCATACCAACCTATCGATCCATCCTAACCCTACCGCTAGAGCCCTCTCCACATATTCCCATCCCGAGAATCCACCACGTCGGCTAAAACGACGATGGCCCTGAGACCTCCTTGCCCCTTAATCTATTAAAATCAGTGCCAGCACTGGCTGGCTTTTCATGGCATGCGTCCTCCGGGTGCAGCGCTGGCATCAGTGTTAGTGTTGTGACCGAGCGGTGAACAATATACATTGTGATCACATTTGTATTATGTACAAGTACATATAGGCTACAAATAAATAAATTAAATTTTAAAGAAAATTTATTTCTTGTTTTTTCTTATAAATAAAAGTAAAACATTGCTTTAATAATAAATACATAAAAATTAAAACATCGAACATCGATGGTTTGACGTGGATGTCCCATCCCTAGGACTCAGTCGGTTCTATTTACATGACCATTGTCTGACTCATTCTGTGTGGCCTGAACTTGTAACATCAGTAAATAAGGTTCACGGGTTCAATTTGTCATCGCCCGAATGTAATTTATTAGCGTGAAAGAAAAGTGTTGTTTAACTCATCTGTCGAAATTGGACAAAATTCAAAATAAATGTCTCAGAATATGTCTAGGAGCCATGCATTCCTCACCAATAAATGCTCTCCAGGTGGAGGCCAAAATTATGCCTCTGAACATGCGACGATCTTTGGTGGCTGGCAGATTTTTATCTTCCCGCATGGTTATTGAAAATCACCCTGTTATTGCTCGTATCAGACACTTAGCTATGCTTTCTAGCACAAATCGATACTGGAAAAACAAACGAACTCCATTGCTGGTCCAGTCTTTCTTAAAACTTTCTCAATTGACCCTCTCCATCCCCCCAACCCCCAATCATCCTAGGTACCTTACCCAAACTTTTCCCTTATTGTTTAGCCATACTTGCGCTATACCGGATCCCTTAGCTTTACCTGATTGGTCTCATTTCCCTCCTTATGTAGAACAGGCAGCCAGGGGGGTCAATC
Organism: Cimex lectularius; assembly: GCF_000648675.2. Lineage (NCBI taxonomy): Eukaryota > Metazoa > Arthropoda > Insecta > Hemiptera > Cimicidae > Cimex > Cimex lectularius. The sequence continues at coordinate 1,108,611 of NW_019392655.1, forward strand.
TGACGCGGCATTAACCCTATATACGGACGGATCCAAGCAGGGCAATCTGGTGGGCGCTTCATTTTTTGATCCCTGCAATAATTTTGCCGTACAAATTAAACTGAGTGGGGTCGCCTCCATTTTTACTGCTGAAGTGTTAGCAATCTTGGAAGCCTTAAAGTATGCTCAGACTTGAACCCTTCCGACTTAATTATATTCTCTGAAAACCAAAGTGTGGTCCATTCCCTTCACAGTATCCTTAAAGCCAATCACTTCATCCTCCACAGATTTTCAATTTAATATGCCAGTTAAATACCTCCAACACTAACATCTATGTACTCTGGGTAAAAGGACATAACGATAATGTTTACAACGATGAAGCCGATAGACTGGCTGAAGAAGCAGCCATATCTGGTCCTGTTCAGTTTTTCATTTCGGTTGGAGATATTAGATCTCATTTGTATAGGCACTCCTTGAGATCTTGGCAAAGGGAGTTCAGATCCACAAGTAATGCCAAGGTTTACAAATCAATTCAAACCCATAACCCTCCCTTCTCGTGGTTCCGTTCTATGAATTATCCCCGACAATCCCTTACTTCCATAATCCGTCTCCGACTAAACCACAATAGTCTACCTGTCCACCTTTATAAAATCAAAATCCTTAATTCCCCTTACTGCTCCTGCAACAACTTAGTAGTGGCCAATGCCAACCACGTCCTTCTTGAGTGCCCTCTTACCGCCTCAGGCAGAGAAGCATTTTACAGATCGCTGATTATGCCCGGCATACCTCTTCCCATCACAGTGTCCAATCTCCTATGTTACTCCCACAGATCTGATATAATTGAACCCTTAATTAAATACATTTACCGCAACAAAATCATAATATAACACAAAAAAAGGTGTTGTTTGATTGCACCCCGAGGAATATCGAGTATTCGGAGATGGGTGTGTGAAGTCTGGAAAATAAAAGCAAGTTATTAGGGAAAATCGAGTGGGTTCAACAACGCACCGACGAATATCTAGTACTCCATATTTCTATGTTTGTACTGAAGTACTCCCGACGCAGGCGTGAGACTGCGAAGTACTCTGCCCTGGTGCCGAGGCTTTGGAACGGAACTGCTTCGTTTGGTGGTTTCTGTAAAAATATAAGTCCTGGTATCCTGAGGGGTATAGCCTTGCAACCAGTTCGGGCGTGAGGGGGGGCGTGTAATTCCTGAAATCTGTCTGTATATTATGTTTTCGTTTCTATTTGATATTTGATAACCTGGGGCTAGCATTTTATGATATCTGCAAAATAAACGTGCAAAAGCAATGAAACACATCTAGTGCGATACGCTCAAACTGCTGCAGTTTTAAAAAATACGCTTCAAAGGTTAGAAAAAGAAGTAAAAACGCATAAGCCCTGAGATGAGCTTAGCTGTTAATCGACCCATAAAGTAAGTATTCCTCTTGTCCAGGTACGCTCCACACTCTCCTGTCCACATCATGCCCACGCAGCTTCTGCATGTCTACTGGGTCTTTATCCTGATCACCGGTCTGGAAGGATCACCTGCTTGTTCGCAGTACGGCTGTCAACAGCAACGGCATTTAAACCATATTTCCCGCCGCGTCGGCCGAACTATGTTCCAGCACCACGTGGCATGACTCCGCCTTGCGCCAAAAGTGGCAAAACCTATTGCGTCCACGTCGACGAATATCCACAACAGCTGATAACAACGTTGGTCTCAGGCTGGCAGTACATCTATAACACATTGCTCGCCAATGAAATGGTAGAGGGTGCCACACCGAGAGACACTTATGGCCCAACACCACCACAAAAAAAACCGTTTGACAAGAAATAAAGAGCAAATAAAATAAAACTGAAGAAGAGCATCAAAGAAGTTTCTGGGTTGAGTCCCGACTGGGTGTAGTAGGGTACCAAGTTTTGATGTGAAGGTCCGTCCAGTGTTCAGAAGGTCCACAGAAAGAGGACTTCTTTGTTGGTCTCCTCCGTCTTCAGCAGACGTCCTGAGGTCCGCTTGGATTCGCTTTCCTCCGAGAGTTTCAGCCAGGCTTGGTGAATATTCTGCATCGCTGCATACTTGCTGAGATTAGGTAGAGATCTTCGAAAAGATTTTCAGTTTGATGTGTTGGTAAACAGGAGATAGTGAGTTCGAATCTCGCCGGTGCCTCCAATTTTTTGTGAGGATAATAAATGGAATAAAATGGGTCAAAACAGTATAATTAAAATAATAATAAATTAACTTCTAAAATTAAAATTAAAATTTACTAAATAATAGATACCTTTAAACAATATAAAACAAAATTACAATTAATTAAGGTTTTTAGTTGAGATGAAAAAAAGTTAATGGCACGAGCGGGATTCGAACACACGATCTTCGGCTAGATAGGCCGCTGCTCTACCACTTGAGCTATCGTGACCTCGATCCACTCGGACATCAACTTCCTATCTCAACCCCACCTTATGAGTTTTCCCTCCTTTTTGCCATTTTTCAAATTTTTTCGGGGGTTCGAATCCGCTCGTGCCATTAACTTTTTTTCATCTCAACTAAAAACCTTAATTAATTATAATGATTTAATTGGTCAAGCGGACCACGAAATTAGTGAATTTAAAGAATAAAACAAAATACAAACTCTTGACAAAAATTATTTTGACAAAAAATAAGCAAAGAGAGAATGAAAGAAAGGATCAACTTACAGGCCTTTGTACGTCCGATACCAACTCTGCAAACCCAACTGCTTTTTTCTTATCTTATCACACCTTGGTGGGTCACCTCCCACCATGTTACTATTTGATCGTTACAAAATCTCCAACATTATACATACGAGGATAAAAAGGTGGGGTTAGGGTGGGAAGTTGGTGTCCGAGTGCATCGAAGTCGCGATAGCTCAAGCGGTAAAGCCGAGAGTCGTGGGTTCGAATCCCGTTCGTGACACTGACTTTTTTACCTCAACGAAAACCTTAATCAAAGATTAATTAATTGAAAAGAATTTTTCGGCCAATCGGACCATGAGCTCTAATGAATGGAATTACACATATAGTTCAAATTTAGTCACGAATCTCCTGTGATATGTACAAGAGTCGGTGTTTAAAGATGACGAGTGCTCTTTAAACTCCAAACCGTCTGTTTTGTAAAATTACATTAGCCGTTAAATCTATTTGAACGGTAATTAAATATGATGTGTATTTCTTAATCGGATTATAACACGCTGTGTGTAAATTAATCCTTTAGTGTAAAGAGGTAAATCCTGGCGAGATTCAACTGCTTCCCAAGTCTATGTTCGCGTAAAATGAAGGCGCACGGTTGAATTGAAATGGATCTGATTTAGGATCATTATCATCAATGTTTTTTATGTATGATAATTTGATTCAGTTTTCGTAGATAGGATTGTCACGAGTTGGAAATAATTTGAAGCCCTGCTTTTCGCCAGTTTGTGTGAACAGGAAAATTTCTATGACTAAATCTTTTTTTTTTTTTTTTGTAGAAAACATCATGTTCCATACAACACTATGAAAACATTTACAGTTTTTCTTTTACAAGTTCAACATATTATTTGAGCTGACTTGTCAGAGGAATACGATTGGAGGCAAAAAAATCGGCAACCTTTAATATTTTTGATTATCTCTTAGATAATCTCCATAGATTTTCTTTCAACAATATTTGGTCCCTTTTAAAGGATTAGAGGTAACTAAAACTAGGTAAATAAAAATCTCCCACTTGAGTTTACAATTGGATTTTGCAAATAAATCTTTGAATAATCAATCTCTTATTTGTCGGTTTTGCTGTAAAGCATCTTTCTAACGTTCCGTGGTTTGATTTTTTTAAGTTGTAACAAATTTTAAGTTCCAAATTTGTTTGAGTGATGGTTCCAAGTGATGCAGATTCGGCTAGAATAATAGCATTGTTGGAAAATGGAAGAAGTCAAGCCACGGTGCTTAAAATTCCCAGAATCCCAGTTCGAAGGGTCTTCCATCTTCACCAAGATACTGTAGGTTACACAAAAAGACATGGATCAGGTCGCCATCGTCTCACGTCTAAGTGATCGTTTTATTGTTTTGAATGTACACCATAATCGACAACCTACCGCTGTTGAGACCAAGACTTCAACAAGTTAAGAAATGTTAATGTCAGTTTAAGCACTGTAGGGTGATAATTTTCAAAAGTTAGATTACATGAGAGAAGGCCTGCTGTTGGGCAGAACTTATGACAAGGCAGAGAAGAGCTCGGTGAAGTTTCACAAGAAACCACATCGATTGGTCTGAGCAAGATGGACTAAATTCGTGTATTTAGAAGGTTTTATTTGAGGTCATGCGATGGCCGAGAGAGGGCTTGGAGAAGAACTGGTTAGCGATATATCCCCGAACCATTTTCACTCCGGAGAAACTATGTAGGTGGAGTTATGATGTGGGCAGGCATTTTTATGGAAGGTCGCTCAAATTTGATCTTCATCCTTGGATCCCCTAACAGCCGCACGATACTTTGAAGATGTGTCAGAAGAAGTTGTTCCTTATACGCCACCAATTGACGACGGTTTTATTTTTATGCAGGGTAATAAAAGGCCCCACACAGCTAGGATCTTTGGGGACTACTTGGAACGGGCTTGAATTCGATGTTTGGAGTGGCCAGCATGTTATCTCGACTTAAACCCGAACACCTTTGGAACGAGTTGTCAAAGAGAGTAAAAAATGACCCAGCGATACCAGAGAGTTTGCAGGAATTAAGTATGGCGCAGGATTTTGAAAATATTCCATAGCATATTTGGTTTTAAAAACCTCATAAAATCGATGCCACGTCGAATGCAAGCAGTGATCAACGCATAGGCTATATATATTTGTACAATGGATACCAGGAACTGGAGGAGTTCCCCCTGAGCACTACAGCTATACATTATTCCTGGCTCCATTTTTGGGGGTTCGCAGCTCGAGTGTGAATTTGAGCCCCCTGTGTGCCGGTATATTTTCATCGAAGAAACTCATTTTTGAAGGTGGTTGGGACCAAATTCAGGGTCGCTGAGATCTGATCCCGCCCCTTCCGTTGATGAGTGCCGTGTCAATATCTTTCAATTGCGGTCACCGGTCCCCTTAAGCTGGGAACACACTTACCCGATGCTACGCCATGCAACGCTACCCGATGCTACCCGACGCCTTGCCACGTTTTGGTGGGGTGTGCACACGTCGCGTACCGTCCACAGCGTTTATCACAATCGCATCGCATCTTTTGTTCTTAATTCACTATTTTGAGCAAAAGCTTGTACGGCCATGTACTAAATTGTTAGTTAAATTTTATGAGCACAAGTATCTAATAAATTGTTTGTTAAACTTAATTGTTTTAAATAAAGTAACTCCTAGCCATCATAATTAAACAATGTTTATAAAAACTTATGCATTTTTGTTCTCGTNAGAGAGAGAGAGAGAGAGAGAGAGAGAATATATATGTATATATATTTCTCTCTATTATACACGCACCGCACGCACACACGCGCGCGCACATAGACTAAATTTTTGATTACAATCAAATTCAATATGAGTGTGTTCATGGTTTCATGGCAACTTATAACAGCTTATGATTCTTCAATGAGTGTTTAGCTCAATGTCTAACGTTCAGATTGCTTAACGTAAGGTCTGACGGTTAACATGCCATAATGAAGTGTATTTAGGGTCTTAAAGGGATCGTCTTATTCTACTTGAGTAAGTTACGTAAAGTTAATAGCAGGTCAGAATCCCTTGATGAGGTCACGGGTTTTGCGAATTTCCAATCAGCGTTTCCCCTGTGATAAACAGTAATAATTTATATCATAATTAGATTGTCACGAAAGAGTCGAGTTGTTAATTGATTAGTGATTAATATTCAGAATTTAAGGTTGGAGATTTACCGTCATCCTTTGGTTTTGTTTTATATCCCTTTCACAAATATCGTTATGTGTTTTCAGCGATTTCAATTCATTTACATATATATAGTAACTCCCCTCTAGTCGGACCTCCGACACATGTCAAATCACGATCGATCTCGGTTGCGGCAAAGAGCTCGTCCCCAATTGGGCCGCTCCGATGGTTTTTCTACATTGGTTTGTTTTCTGCCAGGCTTATCGTTCATTTATTTACACAATTCTTAGCGTACATCTAGCGTTTGTTCAGACAAGAGCCATAGCGTGGATATTTCATTATAGCTTTCAAGGTTTAGCAGTATTGCTGTTGTGTATTAGTCTTGACGGTCTTACTGACTGTCGGATGGTTTAGGTTCTTAAGTAGTTTTAAATAAAACTAATTTTGATTTAATCAATTGAAAAAGCTTAGAGTGGGTTTTAAGAAGGCCTTTTCTTAGGCAGATGGAAAGGACGTTCACGCGTAAAAATACGTCTCGATTTACTTGGCAATCGTTCCAATATTGGCTTCTCCGCAGATCGTTTATCATCGATAAGCCCATTGTACCTAACAAAGGTTGTTCGTGCACCATTTAAAAGCCGAGGCCCTTAATTATAATTAATTAACTCGTGCTGAATTAAATATAAAGAAAGAGCACAATTTATCCGCAGTTAATTCTATAGAACCTGCAAGGTAGAGGGGGCGGGTTTCTCATTTTATTTTAGACAAAATCTTTTATTTTCTTCTTCTTTTTTTTCCGGCCGGCTAGCTGCCTGGTCTATTGCCGGCACCTCGCATTTCTTCCACCATACGTTTTAAAAATTTATTTATTTTTATTTTTATTTATTTATATATTTTATTTTATTTTTAAACTTAGCTTTTCCGTAGGAAGTCTGGTGATTTTTCTACTTGTGTTCTGGGACGTTATTTCTATATTTTTAGCTCTCCCACACGTGGCGAAAAGGCTCTGAAAACTATCTCATTCGCTAACATTCAATCCTAGCCTAGCCTATATGCGGGTTTCAGAGTACTCGATATTCCTCTGAAGACCCGCCCTCCTTCACGCTAATAAATAAATCCATACATTATGTACAATTAAAATTACAATTAATCTAAAATATTAACCTAGGTTGGTGGGTTGATATTCCACCATAGACCCACCCATGCATACACTACTATCGCACTAATAAATACATTCCCTCAAACAGTAACCGATCATTCTAAATTTACAAATAAAAAAAATGCGGAACCACTGGCGCATTTAATATTACAACAGTGCCTCCGCCCATTCACTCTAAAAAATATTATAGCCTATTACTAACCTAAAACGGTGGGTCTGTGGAGTACGCGATATTCCTGCACAACCCACCCTACACACACATTCTCGCCAATAAATACACTCACTTCAGGAAGGGAAAAGAAAACCACGTGTGGAGAAGCATTAAAGGCGACTATATGCATTTATTTGCTTCAGATATTCGATTATTTTCTTGCTGTTGTCATTTCTGAGTTGTAAAACCTTTTTCAAACTCGAGGAAAGGCCACACTTTATTCTATGAGGCGCTAATAGTTCGCATTCGGTTAGTAAATTCTTAACAGTTATTTGTGCGCCGCACAATGGGCATCTCCGTGGACTTTTTCTCGCCAAGAGATGACCATGCGTCAGTCTAGTGTGGCCTATTCGCAATCGGGTCAACATTATTCTCTCTGTTTTGCTCATACTATCCATGGCCCACGGTTTGACTGTTTTAGTTCTTTTAATTTGTCGGTCATTTTGTCCCAGCGGTTCTGCCAATCTTTCCAACAAAGATTCTTCATATATTTTTTGACGTCCACTGGGCTCACGGGAGTTTCCGGGTCATATGGCATTATCGCTGCTCGTTTGGCAGCTCGGCTTTTCATTATCTTATATGGCTACATGGCCCGGTATCCAGGCAATAACTACCTCTTTTCTTTGTTCGTTTATTTCCCTGATTTTCTCTTGTATTGCCTGGATTAGTGGGTTCATGGTGAAGATATTACGGATGGCTAAAAACGCACTGAGTGAGTCGGTGCATATGACATATTTGTTGCACCCAATGTGTTCAGTTTCACTCAGCGCGGATGATATGGCAGTCAACTCTTTGGTTAAGATATTTGCAGCCTTTGGGAGAGGAATTGTTTCAACGTATTTTTCCCAGCATACTGCGCTGCCGACCCCCTCACTGACTCTCGAACCGTCTGTATAAATGAAGGTTCCTTCACTGTATTCTTCTTTGAGGGCATTTTCATTTAGCTTTGAATACATATGGCGGGGGCTCTTCTTTCTTCAATTCCACCATATCTACCCGTATAAGATTGAGGAGAGCATCCAAGGTTCTTTCTTGATTCTTTGATTTCCTCAAATTTGGGAATTGTAGCTCTCCTGAAGGGCAGTATCTCCTTCATCCTGATACCTAATGGCCTAGTACGGGTTCTTAGCATGGTGTACTCCTCGTCGCAGGCCGGATCGTACAGCACCTTATATAAAAAGTGCTCTTTTCTAGCCCAGATATTGGCACAATAGTTCAGAATTAACTGAATTATTTTTTCCCCGGGAGGTAACACCCCGGCTTCTGTGCATATACTACTTACTGGGCTAGTCCGGAAAGCTCCTGTAACCAGTCTTAATCCTGCGACATATACATTGTCCAATTTTCGTAAAGTGGTTTTCCTCGCTAAGGAATACACCACGTAATACAGTTTCGTACACAGCAATGACTTGAAGATCTGAAGCAATACTTCTCTCGATGCTCCCCATTTGAAGTTATTTAAGAACTCCATTAGATTTAGGACCTGCTTGGTTTGGGATAGCGTATTGTCAACGTGCGTCTGCCATCTAAGTTTAAAATCAAAGGTGAGGCCGAGGTATTTAATTGATGTCACATACTGGAGGGCCAGTTCATTCATTTTGAGAGGAGGGGCTTTACAACTAAAAGTAAAATGATTCGAAGCATTACAAAGGGGACCGCGGTAGCCGAGTGGTTAGCATGAGAGACTCTCACGCCGCGGTCGTGGGTTCGATTCCCACCGTCGCCTCTGGACCTTTTTTTGAACACACAAGAATTCGTACTATGGCTAATATGCAAGATCATAAGGCAAAAAAAAAAAGCATACAAAAACTATGCATTGCGTAGGGTTACATGAATTATAACCAAAAAAATGAAAACTATTAAAGAGGGGTAGATTGGAAACATTCCTTAATTATAATTAATTAACTCGTGTTGAAATAAATATAAAGAAAGAGCACAATTTATGCGCAGTTAATTCTATGGAATCTGCAAGGTAGAGGGGGCGGCTTTCTCATTTTATTTTAGACAAATCTTTTTTTTCTTCTTCTTTTTTTTCCGGCCGGCTAGCTGCCTGGGCTATTGCCGGCACCTCGCATTTCTCATTTTATTTTGGAAAAATCTTTATTAAAAGCACTATTTTTCGTGCTCCGCTTGACCAATTAATAACTTTCAATTAATTAAGGTTTTAAGTTGAGATAAAAAAGTCAGTGTCACGAGCGGGATTCGAACCCACGACCTTCGGCTTGATACGCCGCTACTCTACCACTTGAACTATCGTGACTTCGATCCCCTCGGGCACTAATTTCCCATCTCAACCACACCTCTTGAATTTGTTATCTCAACATAAAACCTTAATTAATTGAAAGTTATTAATTGGTCAAGCGGAGCACGAAAAATAGTGAATTTAATGAAATAAAATGAAGTACACTTCACTAAAACTCTCCGTGGCCATTTCATTTTGTCACCGAGAATCCAATCCGATTACACGACATTTGAAAAATGGCAAAAAGGAGGGAAAATTCAAGAGGTGTGGTTGAGATGGGAAGTTAGTGCCCGAGGGGATCGAAGTCACGATAGCTCAAGTGGTAGAGTAGCGGCGTATCAAGCCGAAGGTCGTGGGTTCGAATCCCGCTCGTGACACTGACTTTTTTATCTCATCTTAAAACCTTAATTAATTGAAAGTTATTAAAAGTAAAATGACTCGAAGCATTACAAAAACTATGCATTGCGTAGGATTGCATGAATTATAACAAAAAAATGAAAACTATTAAAGAGGGGTGGATTGGAAATATTCCTTAATTACAATTAATTAACTCGTGCTGAAATAAATATAAAGAAAGAGCACAATTTATCCGCAGTTAAGTCTATGGAATCTGCAAGGTAGAGGGTGCGGGATTTCTCATTTTATTTTAGAAAAATCTTTATCAAAAGCATTGCGACAGGGTTACATGAATTATAACAAAAAAATGAAAACTATTAAAGGGGGTTGACTGGAAACATTGCATAAATTTAATCAACATATTTATTTCCGCCTCAGGCCCACGTCACGTTTCCTAAATAAACTATTGAACTATCATAGTTATACGGCTAAGCTTGACTAGGGCATTATGCCGGGGCTCAGCGAGAATTAGTTATTGTTAAGGAGGAACTAGCTGAAGGTGAGCTTGGAGATCAGCGAGATGAAGAAGACGTAATTCCAGAAGAGGATTAAACCCCGGGTTACAAAGTGAAAAATGTCTTCCTTCACCTTTGAGATCACATAGGACGAGGATTATCGAGGTTCTTCCAAGGCAGAAAGTTTCTCCCTTGGTCGTATTTTTATTTTAAGAGTATTCAACAAAATATGACTTAATTAAATATTGATGTAAACTTGTAAATTTTTATGTAGACTTTTTCCGTGCAAGTGTATAAATTTCTCAATCAAATCTTTAAAAAACGATCGGGCCAGAATTCAATGCTGTCTCGATAGAAAGAAAATTACAACATAGTTATCTGGCTAACGAATACCATATTGTTTATACAACTTAAGTACTCTGGGCTGGTAATAAAATGAAAACAAAATTTATATTAAAATACCTGTCTTCTTCGGCGTCTGAGACGTAGAAAAGATTAGCGGACAAAATTCATGCAGATTTTGGTCAAACTGTATAAAAAAAACTGATAAAACGATAAAACGACTTTCAATAACAGTCTGAGGATGATGCTAAGAATGCTTCGGTGCAGAACTCGACACTCGATCTGTTCCATATACAATAATAATAAAAAGGACTTAATGAAACAAGAAAAATTGTTTGGAGCGAATTTACATTGGACTTTATAAATTATCTCGTATGCAAGTCGAAGTCGAAAAGTACGTGACGGGAACGAACAGGAAGTGAACTAGAAATGCCCAAATTCAGGTTGGAATCGAATAGATAGTGAATTAAAAATTGAACTGCGAAACATAGCATTACTACGAAACTATGTTGAGTTTATATGAACCCACGGTGTTTTTGGACGTACCTTTACCTAACAGCGATGACCGCCATATCAACGCCTAAACCGTTGTGGCTACAGACGCCCACTGACCTGAAAAATAAGCCCTCAAGAAGTGAACAAAAAATGTTTATTAACCAACAAGAAAGAAAGGCAGCAAACGTCGAAACGAACTGGAAGGTAACAGTAAGCTAACTGGGGTGAGCTAGGAAGGGGAAAAAGCAAACAGGAAGCAAACCACGACGGGTACTGGAAGCTTACTGGGATTCGAACAGGAAACGAACTGAAAGCGAGCTGAGAATCAAACAGGAAGTCAACAAAAATATAACAGAGAGCAAACTACGAAGCGAAATGGATACAAACAGAGAGCGATCTGGGGTTCGAATCGGAAGCGAACAGGAAACGTATTGAAAGGAAACTGGGAATTAACAAAACAAGCAAACGAGCTAGGAAACGAAAAATTGAAAACGTGAAGCAAACTGCGAAGAGAACCGGAAGCAAGCAGAAAAATAACTGTGAATCGAATATGAAAAAAACTTAAGGCGATCTTAAAAGTGAAAAAGAAAGAGCTGAAAGCTACCTTGGAATCGAACAGGAAGGGGACTGGGATTCGAACAGTAAGCGCTCTACGAAGTGAAAAGGATCACGCCGCGGTCGTGGGTTCGATTCCCACCGTCGCCTCTGGCCCTTTTTTCACAATACCCCCCCCCCAAATTTGAACACACATACGAATTGTCACGTGGCTAATATGCATAGTTCATAACGCCAAAAAAAAAAAAAAAAAAAAAAAAGTGAAAAGGAAACGAAAAACTAACGAAACGAAAGCAAACTGTGAATCAAAAAGGAAATAAACTGGGAAGCGAACGGGAAATCAATAAAATAAGCAAACATAAAGAATACTAGAAGCCCACTGAAGGGAACTATGAAAGGGGAAAAACAGGAAGCAAACCGCTGTATGGAAGCGTACCAGGAACTGAACAGGAAACGATCTGAAAGCGACCTGAGAATCAAACAGGAAGTGAACAAGAAAAAAACAAGAAGCAAACGGCGACGGGAGCCGCAAGCGTACCAGGAGCTGAATAGGAAGCGATCTGAGAATCAAACAGGAAGTGAACAAGAAAAAAACAAGAAGCAAACGGTGACGGGAGCTGCAATCGTACCAGGAACTGAACAGGAAACGATCTGAGAATCAAACAGGAAGTGAACAAGAAAAAAACAAGAAGCAAACGGCGACGGGAGCTGCAAGCGTACCAGGAACTGAACAGGAAACGATCTGAAAGCGAGCTGAGAATCAAACAGGAAGTGAACAAGAAAAAAACAAGAAGCAAATGGCGACGGGAGCTGCAAGCGTACCAGGAACTGAACAGGAAACGATCTGAGAATCAAACAGGAAGTGAACAAGAAAAAACAAGAAGCGAACGGCGACGGGAGCTGCAAGCGTACCAGGAACTGAACAGGAAACGATCTGAAAGCGAGCTGAGAATCAAACAGGAAGTGAACAAGAAAAAAACAAGAAGCAAACGGCGACGGGAGCTGCAAGCGTACCAGGAACTGTACAGGAAACGATCTGAAAGCGACCTGAGAATCAAACAGGAAGTGAACAGGAAACGATCTGAAAGCGAGCTGAGAATCAAACAGGAAGTGAACAAAAAAAAACAAGAAGTAAACAGGGACTGAATTGCAAGAATAGTAGGAACTAAACAGGAAACGAACTAAAAGCGAGCTGAGACTCAAACAGGAAGAGAACTGGGGATCAACAAGTAACGAAAAAGAAGCGAACTGGGAATTGAACTGAAAGCGTAGTAAGAAACGAACTCGCAATCAAAGAAGAAGCGAATGGAAAACCAACTGGAAAACAATTGAATGCTAACAGTAAGAAGACGTGAAACAAACAGGAAATGAAAAGTGGAAAAAAGAAAGCAGTTGGGGTGAGAGCAGATTCGCGAGATCTGAAAAGAAAATATAATAATTATACTTAGCGACTTTTGGCGTGAACAAGTAGTTTTTTATTATTTAACGAGGGTATTTTCACTACAAGGTTATATGAACCCTCGGAATGCCGGTGGTTTTGGAAAATAGCCCATTTGTTGGATTAGAACTCGCCACTTTTTCATTACAGTGATGAGCGCCGTGACAGCGCCTATACTGTTGCGGCCAATGATATCCCATTTAAAATAGTTTTTAAAAAAATATATCTTACTGGTGAAACCGGCATAATTCAGCTATCAAGGTAATCCTTTATCTGGCTATGTTCATCGATATACTCCAGTCTTCGCAGCATTATTCAAAAAATTTAATCTTATGCGGCAAGTCTATATGGCTATCGGATACTATAACCATAGCTTTTTACAACACGATTTTTATGGCTTTTCCCCCCACGCCGGAATTGAGCGACACCATGAACCCGTCGATAAACAGAGAGAATAACAAAAGCCTTAATGACACTCCCTCCCTTCGATGTACCCGCCAAAAAGATGAAAGTGGATTTCACAATATTGACAATTTTCTAGGATAATCCCAAATCACAAAGTTTCAGCAGTAAAGCTCTTGGATCAATACTGTCAAATACAACTTTCGGGTTTACTAATACCGCGAAAGACTTTTTACCTAGAACTTGATTCAGTTTATATTATTTTATACGAAAGTTATTGATCATATTGTTCGTTAAATTAACTTATTTGCTTACAAAGATAAACTAAATATGCTTTCGTAGAAAGAAGCTAATTTGGAAAAACAAACAAAATTGATCCATAATTTGACAGTTCAGCACTCAAAAACAATGGAAGATATACGGTTTGGCCGACAGCATATATCTAGATTCTTTAATAATAATTATTCAGAAATCGTCAGATGCGGTCTGGTGTGATGTAGGTTTCAGAAAAACATTTTCTTTATCGTGCCAACGTTTCGATCTTTATTGAGATCATCTTCAGGGCCTTGTGTTATCTGCATTTCAGCAAAAACGTTCTGTGGTTGATAGATTGATAGGTTCTGAAACCTACATCACACCAGACCGCATCTCACAACATCTGAATAATTATCGATTAACGGTCACTAATCACCACACATTCTTTAATAATGTTAGAAATATTCAGTAGATATAGAAACAGACGTTTTTATGTTCTCTATATAAAATTCCATCCTGTTTTTTTGCTCTGTGATATGCTCATCCATAAGATCCCAAAATTGCAGATTTTGTTTATTTCGTGAACTCTATGATGGTAAACATAATAAATCCGTTTAAGAACGGAAAAATTTCGAATGGTACAGAAATGGCAGTTCATGTAACTTAGACGATTTAATGCTGCTGCTTTAAATCCATTCACAAGTTATTTGTAGATCAGTGGAATGATTTCAGAGTTATCGCCAATTTTTTTACTTTACTAAAAAATCAAGGGGCTTTCATGTTTATCACATATTAACTTTGAAGAAGGAATATAAGGTAGAAGGAAAAAAGGGCATAAAACTTGGACTGTGAAGATCTCCATCTCCAATTTGCAGATGGCCGAAACTATCAGAAATCGCCAACAGCGAGCCGGTTTATTTTTTAAGCTATCAAAAAGTTCGTTTTGGCGAACTTCAAGGTTTCCCCTTCAAAAAAGATTTTGATCAAGAAGTGCCTGAAGAACGAAGTTTCGGGCCGCATCGTTCAGATCAAAGGGCACCAACGTCAATGAATGCAATTTCTTTTCGGCGTCTTGTTCTTCTTGTTTTAATGATTTATAATAACTTATAAATACATGCATTACAAAGAAAAGAAACTACATTAAACAAAATAATATGTAACAAGAATATTTGTTTTATCGTCTGCTAAGTTGTCAAAAACGCTCAGACCATATAATATTTGTCGACCTAATATCAGCAAAAAAGTTTCTTGCTAGTAGTGCTTCATAATAGAAAAAAATGGACCTGTTTTCGCCAAGACCACGGGAAAATAAGGCATTTTGTCTTTTCTAGTGTCAGGACAATTTTCTACATGGCCATCAAGATCGACTAATCTCTTTTCAAGTAGGTTTCAACGTCTCATAAAGCCCTTAATAAATAGAGATAACAAAATATGGTATATATCATACATTCGAGCCTTTAAAATTTGTCTGTTTCAAACTGTAAAATCGTAGGTTTCAACGTCTACTTGAAAATAACAAAAAGAAGCCCTTTATAACTAGACATAACCGACTGTGATATTATCCAGAATTTATATCACTTAGTGACGTGGTGCTCAGTAAACTGCCTAGAACTTAATATTAAAAAATGTAATTTAATACGCTTTCATCGTATTGCGATGCCCTTTAATCGGTGATTTTAAGATCTGTGATATTAAACTTTCTTCACTAGACTCCATAAAGGACCTAGGGGTAATTTTTGATTCTAAGTTAACGTTCCTTGAACATATAGAATATACAAAAAACAAAAGCCTAAAAATGCTAGGTTTAAGCGTAATGTAACTAATATAAATAACATTAATGTAATTAAAAACCTATATTTCGCTTTGGTCAGGTCCCACTTACAGTATAACTCACCTGTTTGGTCACCCTACTACATTAATCATGTATGTACATTAGAAAAGTGGAAAACTAATTTTTAAGATTCTGTGGACTCAAACTGCAAACACGTTTTGAACCAGATGGCCAAACCATTCAACTGAGGTCCAAATTAGGTATAAATTCACTAGAACCTAGAAGATCAACGACTGATGCTCTAATATTTTTCAAAATAAGTAACAATATGATTAAATGCCCCTCTCTACTTGAAGAGACAAAATTTCAAATACCTGTCTATAGAAATAGACAAATTCAGTTGTTTTATGAAGCACACCATAAAAACAATTTTTGAAAAATGCACCTGTGAAAAGGGCTTATAAAATACTAAACTGTGCAAACAACCACTAGATATATTTTACCAGTCACAAAACTGATATACAAAAGTATTATTGTCAATTCTGAACCAACGAAGGAAATCATGTATATATTCAGGCCTGATTATACTATTCATAAAGTATCTGTTAGATTTGTAAATGCCCCTATTATGAGGTTTGTAATGTATACATACTGTGTAAATAGGAATATTTTCCGTAAATAAAGATATTATTATTATATCAAAATATGGTAGATATTATACACATTAGCCTTTAGAATTTGTCTGTCCAAAACTATAGGTTTCAACGTCGATTAAAAATAACAAAAAAAGCCTTTTATAACTAGACATAACATAATAAGGTAGATATACATTTTAGCCTATAGAATTTGTCTCTGTAAAATTGTAAAACTACTTAAATTTAAACAAAAAATTAACGTCTACTTAAAAATAATCCAAAAACCCTCTCTAACTAGAGATAATATAATATTATATTCACTAATTTCGTGGTCCGCTTGACCAATTAATATATTACTTTAAGGTTTTTAGTAAGGTTTTTAGTTGAGATAAAAAAGTCAGTGTCACGAGCGGGATTCGAACCCACGATCTTCGGCTAGATACGCCGTTGCTTTACCGTTTGAGCTATCGTGACCTCTTACCTCTTATCTCAACCACACCTTTTGAGTTTTCCCTCCTTTTTGCCATTTTTCAATTAAGGTTTTTAGTTGAGATAAAAACGAATCCCGCTCGTGCCATTGACTTTTTTATCTCAACTAAAAACCTTAATTAATTGTCATATATTAATTGGTCAAGCGGACCACGAAATTAGCGAATTTAGTAAATTAAAATGAAGTATACTACATTAAAGCTCTCCGTGGCCATTTCATTTGTCGCCGAGAATCCAATCCGATTACACGACATTTCAAAAATGGCAAAAACGAGGGAAAACTCAAAAGGTGGGGTTGAGATGGGAAGTTAGTGTCTGAGTGGATCGAGGTCACGATAGCTCAAGTGGTAGGGTAGCGGCGTATCTAGCCGAAGATCGTGGGTTCGAATCCCGCTCGTACCATTTACTTTTTTATCTCAACTAAAAACCTTAATTAATTGTAATAATATTATATATGTGAGCCAGTAAAATTTGTCTGTTTAAAACTGGAAATTTTAACGTCTACTTAAAAATAACAAAAAAAAAGCACTTTATAACTAGAGATAACATAACATGGTAGATATTATAAATTTGAGTCTTTAGAATTTGTCTGTCTAAAATTTCAAAACTAGGTTTCAACGTCTACTTTAAAATAATCCAAAAGTCCTTTGTAACTGGAGATAACATAATATTATACATTTGAGCCAGTATGATTTGTCTGCTTAAAACTGTAAATTTCCATGTCTACATAAAAATAAGAAAAAAAGGACTTTATACCTAGAGATAACGTAAAATTATACATTGCAGCCAGTAGAATTGTCTGTCTAAAACTGTAAAACTATAGGTTTCAACGTATTAAAAATAACAAAAAAAGCATTTTATAACTGTACATAACATAATATGGTAGGTATACATTTTAGCTTTTACAGTTTGGCTGTCTAAAACAGTAAAACAATAGTTTTCAACGTCTACTTCAAAATAACACAAAAAGCATTTTATAACTAGACTTAACATAATATGGTAGATATTATACTTTGGAGTCATTAGAATTCGTCTGTATAAAATTTTAAAACTAGGTTTCAACGTCTACTTAAAAATATTTCAAAAGCCCTTTACAACTGGAGATAACATAACATGGTAGATTTCATTCATCGTAGACTTTAAAACTTGTCTGTCTAAAATTGTAAAATCTTAGGTTTCAACGTCTACTTGAAACTAAGAAAAAAACCCTGTATAACTAGACGTACCATAATATGGTAGATATACATTTTAGCTTTTACAATTTGTCTGTCTAAAACTGTAAAACTATAGGTTTCAACGTCTACTTAAAAATAACACAAAAAGCATTTTACAACTAGACTTAACATAATATGGTAGATATTATACATTGGAGTCATTAGAATTCGTCTGTATAAAATTTTAAAACTAGGTTTCAACGTACGTAAAAATAATTCAAAAGCCCTTTACAACTGGAGATTACATAACATAGATATCATTCATCGTAGCCTTTAAAACTTGTCTGTCTAAAACTGTAAAATCTTAGGTTTCAACGTCTACTTGAAACTAACAAAAAAACCCTGTATAACTAGACGTACCATAATATGGTAGATATACATTTTAGCTTTTACAGTTTGTCTGTCTAAAACTGTAAAACAATAGGTTTCGAAGTACACATAAAAGTGACAAAAAAAGCCGTTTCACATATGGTCGATGTATGATGTAAAATTGTCACTAGATAATGTTAGACTACGATTAATCGAATATAAATTAAACACCCTGAATTCTAATTAAAAGATGTAATCGAGAATAACAAAGACTTACAGGTCAAAAACAATGATGATAAAGAAAAGAAAGGTCAATTAATAATAATTAATGAAATCTTCACTTAATAATGAAGTCGGGTGAAAAGACGTGCCCTTAAATTAACACCAAGGCTTTAATTTCGTCGTTTTTTAAATATCAATGAAAAATGTAGTATAGAAAAGAAAGCTGATTTACAGAAAATTAATTTGTAAAATAAGATAATCGTGTTCATTATCATTAGGAAATATTTTTTATCAACTTTTCTCTAGGAAAAGTGTATTTAATAAATGAAAGTTAATACTTCATTGGATTTTATTACAAAATGGGTCATTAATCAGTATCGATGCAGTTCTATAAATGTACAGTGCAGTGTATTCGGTCGAATGAGGGCACGTACAAGGTAAAGGTGAAGGGGCCAGGGAAGAATGGAAGGATTTGAATTGAATTTCCCGTCACTCTGGGCCAGGAAGGGGGAGCACCTATATTCCTGGCTGTTGCCCTTCTCGATCGATTGACAATACATACGATGATAAATTAGCCAGAACGAATTGCCGAATCGAAAAACGACCTTATTTCCTGTCCTGCCATTGTGAGAAAATCTGTATTTCGATTTTATTACCTTGACGAATTGGTAAACACTATCAATTCGAAAATTAATTAAAATCGAGCAGCTTTTCTTAATTGTGTAATTAAAAAGGAAAGTGAGTTTTTTTTAGCAAATACTCACAGCTTTTATAAAGATATTCCTTATGACGTTAATTAAATAGACAAAATTATAGTCTCATTTAACTACTACCAATGGTTTCAACAATCTTGTATGTTTTTTCCTCTCATAGTTATTTTTCACCTGATTAAACGTAGTTGTAACGAATTTCCAATAATTACAAAAAAATTATGAGAATATAAGAGTGCAATATGTTTCAGAGGATTCGCCGCCGACAATACTTGTCAGACTACCTTCCGGGTCGGCATCTTCAGAGTCGACTGGTATCCTAGCGGTTTTTCCTGGATCGATTCTTCACCTGGAGTGTTTGTTTTCAAGAAAAGTCGGAAATCCAGAGTGGACGTGGACGTCTCCTTATCGAAGCTATCTAACAGGTAATAAACATCATTAATTATGTCTTAAACAACAGGGATAAGGTGAATTTGAAAAAAGAAAAACTTATGTCCTTCGTCAAGTGTTCGAAGGACATAATCTCATTCATCACTATTTCAAAATGATTTACCCGGTTAACAAATATAAAAATATACTTAAAAATATTTGAAATCATGGCAATTAAATTAATTAATTTATCTTAGTAAAATCCATTCTACACTACAATAACCTCCGTCCGGTGTATCCTATCGCGTATAGCCAATACATCTACTCTAAATTTGGAAAAAAATAATAACAGCCTTGACATATTTAATGCAAATTAAAAGTCCTCCCTCAAAGGGATAGGGATAGGGATAAGAGAGGCGGTCACAAGGCCTACTGCACCTCGACCTAAATAGATCTATGGTGCTCCTCTGTTAATTATAACTACTGGCCAGCTTCAGGCTATTAGCCAGCCTCCACAGCTTTGCCAGCGGTTCCTTGGTGTACGATCTTGCTTGTGGTTTTTCTTGTCTAAGTTGCAAGAACCCGCACCTATAGACCTTCATAGAAACATAAAATATGTTCTGCGGTCTCCTACTCTTCCTGTCAGTATCAGAACAGTGTTTCTTCTGTCTGTACTCCTATCAAGTGCATGTGACTTCTTAAGTGGCAGTGCACCGTCAGGAGTCCAGCTAGAATCCTGGTTCGGTTGCAATTGCCTTCAAGTAGTTCTTTTGTAAGTTTTGCTGATGGTCCTTCTATGAGTCTCGTCGCGTACCTCATACCTGTGGTATTGTTCAACCTGGTTTTGGACTCATTAAGGATCCATTTTAAGATGTATCCTCATTTGTGGCAAGCTGTTAGGCCGCAGTAGGTTTTTCGTTGCCTCTATGCCCCGAATGTCCAGGAACCCATGCCAGAGTCAGGTCACTTCCGTCAGGGCCTTTATGCATTTCCAAACGACTCGCATGAGGCTAAGACCCTGAGAGCTGCATGGCTGTCAGAGAAAAGCTATCTTCCATGAATGTATTCCTAGCTGTTTTATCTCTCTCGCACATTGTTCGATCGCTATGATTTCAGACTGCCTAGGTTTACCGTCAGTTCGCTCTTGAAGTTCATCCCAAAGATCCCCAGCTCTTGTACCCTTGTCGGTTTTGGAGCCGTCAGTATACCAGTAGGAATTTGCCTTTAGTGGTGTTCCTTTGGCCCATTCTTCCCGTTCTCGTACCAGCCCTACTTCTTGTTGAAGTTGTATTTTGGAGTAGTGGCATCAGTTGGCATACCTAGAATGGCATATGCCTGCATCTCTTCCCTCAGTTTCCATTGGTTATTCACATGGCCTATCCTAGCAGATACTCCTAACATACACTGCAGATATTCCTAAACATGCATTCGCTGATGACATAGCGTAATTCGTACCCCTCAACATAATGTTGCCGAAAGCTTGATGATCTCAACACTTTTGTCTTTCTTTCACCTAGTAAAGACCTTAAAGAAGATTTGTATTTAATATTTTTCATTCTAGTTGAAAATTGCGATCTGTTTTTGAAGCAAAA
The DNA here is from genome assembly GCF_000648675.2 of Cimex lectularius. Lineage (NCBI taxonomy): Eukaryota > Metazoa > Arthropoda > Insecta > Hemiptera > Cimicidae > Cimex > Cimex lectularius. The sequence continues at coordinate 1,129,674 of NW_019392655.1, forward strand.
ATGGTACCACAAGACCAGTACAGATTTATAATTTCAAAGGAGGCTCTTCGCCTTCCGTCACATCATTTTGAATTAATTTTCACGATGAAATCTATGCCATAATTTGAATTTAAAATGATCAAAAAATAACAAAGCTATAGCACAGAGTTTGGATGATGATGGTGATGAATATGGATAGGAGGTAGCCCAACCCAATCCAAACAATGGAAACATTTTGACTTATCTTTGGACAAATAAATGGCCTCGGAAACTTGATAAAATGAAATAAAATTTTAGCGTTTATACAGAATAGGTCAAACGAAGCAAAGATACTTTGAGGATTCATGGTAATGTGTAAAAATCGTGTTTTTTTAGCTTTTTTCAAGAATTACTCCTAAATTGCTCCGGGTCTCAAAATACGTACCAAAATAAACTATTCGAGCATTAAATTTTGAGTAGAATGATACTAACGTTTTTAAGCGTTGCCGAGACATGATTATTTTTTTGTATAATTTGAATTTTGTTAGGCGAAAAACATCAACTGTTATCATCGGTTGATTTATTAGTAAATCGCTTGAAAGGAGGAAAACAAGGCAAATGAAGAAAGAACAAACATGAGCCATTGTAACTGACGTAAACCATGGGAACGTCATCTATGTTAACTCAGTTGGCCTGGCCATAGTATATATGGAGCATATCTAAACAAAAACAAGTCCAAATCGTCTCCAAACAGCGCATCGTGTGATGTTGAAGAGAGTCTCGAGCTCTTATTGCACGAATGTGTTGTGTATGACGACCAAAGACAGAAGTTTCTGAAAATTATAAACCATAAAAACATAAAGAGGCCATTTAATTTAAGCTGGCTGCTGCTCGAAAATAGAAGTCCATTTACGACTTCTTTAAAAGATGCCATCTGGATGAATAAACTGTTGCAAAAGCTAGATGTGCTCCGAAATCTTTGTATTCTGTTACATTTACATAAGTGTATTTAATGATATTTGTTAATTTATTTATCTATTTATTTATTCATTTAGTTATTTAATTATTTATTTATATTTCTCAAATTGCATTATTTATCTGTACATTATTTAATTTATGGAATCCTGATTGTTATTTACATAAATATTTATGTTATTTTTATGTGGATATGTAGATAGAATATTTATATAGTTCTACTTAGCCCTCTACCTAGTGTATGATATTTAGTAAGTGATAAATTCTCGTGCCATTGCAATTGGCCGAATATCTAAGATAAGGCCACAAAAAATCTTAGTTGGTCTTGAAAATGCCTAGACTATACATGAATGAAGAGTAGGATTATGCTGAGCGTTACTCTCCACCAACCACACCTCTCCGAATTTGTCAATCGGAATTTGCGGGAATACTGCACTCTTTCATGTAGGACAGGGCTTAGTACGAAGTGCTGAATGATTGATGCTTCATTTCACTAAGGATCGCAACTGTACTTTCAATTTACAGGAGCAACATTGATACTACCCACCTAACCAACCCAAAGTATTGAAAATTGGCCGAAAATCATGGCTCCAGTGCCTATGAGGTTGGCGTTAGTCCCATTTTACGTAGAATTTAATTTCCTACGACGTTTATTTCGAAAAGTTAACATTGAAAAATCGTGTTGAACCGGCACACGGGCACTACTGGGTCTGTCTTCACTCCCGGGTTTTTTGTTTAAATTATTCAAACGCGTTTCGGCATTACGCCATCTTCAGTGAAAAACTGTCTTTCATTTAGTCTGAGTAGGGTTTATATAGTATTGCGTCCGTTGCTTGTCGCTGGGGGTGTTGCGTTAGGGGGCGTGGTCTCCGTGCTTGTTGGTCGGTCTTGGTGGCGATTATTTCCATTGTCAGTTATTATTTGTGCGGTTTTGGTTTTTTGTTTTTTCCTGGTGTTGGTTGCGATGTTTTGATCTTCTGAACGTTTTCGTTTTTTGTTATGAAGTGTTTTTAGTGGTGTAAAGGTGGTGTGTGATTGTGAGTTTGTTTGTGCGTTTATAAGTTTTCCGTCTTTAAGTGTTATTTGTTTGTATATCTCGAGGTTCTCCGGTATGTTTAGTCCTTTTTGTGCGTTGTGTATTAATGTCATGCTTGTTTCTATTGTGTTTGGTTCGTGGTTGTAGTGTATTAAGTGTGTGGCGTAATTTGATTTTCCGTCATTGTCTCTGAAGGATCTAAGATGTTCTTTGAATCGATTGGATCTTAGATCCTTCAGAGACAATGACGGAAAATCAAATTACGCCACACACTTAATACACTACAACCAACAATAGAAACAAGCATGGCATTAATACACAACGTATAAGGTTTTGGTTGAAATGAAAAAGTCACGAGCGGGATTCGAACCCACGACCTTCGGCTAAATACGCCGCTGCTCTAACCAGCTCTGAGCTATAGTTACTTCGACCCTCTCTGACACCAACTACTCACTACAACCTTTAACTTTAACCTTAAATTTTTCGTTTCAACCAAAACCTTACATAAAAAGATTAGTTAATTCAAAATTTATTGTTCGAATAAGTTTTTTCGATACATATTTTGAGATTTTGAGCCATTTGGGAGTAATTCTTGAAAAAAGCTATGAAAAACACGGTGTTTAGAGGTTTTTGCGTTTTTCTCATAGAAGCATAGCTTCATATGACCTTTGTTTAGAGGAACGTTTTCGTTCAGCATGAAATTTCCCATAAATCCTCAAAGTGTCTTTGTCTCATTTGGGATCACCCTGTACATTTAACTAAAAAGTACATATTTCTCTGAAAAATAAATCCGTATCAAAAGTAAAATCTATCTGATAGAAATATAGTTAATAAAGCCTACATTAATTAATCGTTTTATGTAAGGTTTTGGTTGAATATTTTGAGACTTCGAACCATTTGGGAGTAATTCTTGAAAAAAGCTATGAAAAACACGGTGTTTAGAGGTATTTGCGTTTTTTCTCATAGAAGCATAGCTTCATATGACCTTTGTTTAGAGGTACGTTTTCGTTCAACATGAAATTTCCCATAAACCCTCAAAGTGTCTTTGTCTCGTTTGGGACCACCCTGTATATTTAATAAAAAATACATATTTCTCTGAAAAATAAATCCGTATCAAAAGTAAAATCTATCTGATAGAAATATAGTTAATAAAGCCTAATTTTGTAGGAAAAATTATCTTTTAAACCTTAACTTCCTAACATTTAAATTGAAAATCTGAAAAAAGCTTATCTTTATATCAAATTGCGTCCCAACTCATAAACAAACAAAATTCTTTCCCGTAAAAAAAACTTCTCACACAACTTTAATAGCTCTGTTTTTCCAATGTTCTCCTGACTTTTCAGTTCAGCGTCAGAAGGGAATAAACTTATAAAGCCATTGCTTCCTGCCATTTAACATCTTATTGTCATTCTCCACCTTTGTCCCGTTTTCCATCAATCCTCTGTAGCAACATATTACTTCGAAAGACCCTAAAGGACATACCGCAAGATTGCTTCCTCCCAGTCTTCCCCTGCGTTTATTCAAAATAAAATCATCACGCTCCCCCTTCTAGAACCCGATACGTTTGATAATGTATGTCGTTTATAACTGTCGGCCCCGGCAGACACCCTATCGTCCCCATCCGAGGGATTTCAAATTCAATAAACCCGTGTTTTTTAGAATTAAAAAAAAAGTTTTAATTTGAATCGTGTAAATAACACTACCTTCAATTTGTCGGAGGGTTGTTTGTAGTTGAGAAAAGCGTTCTGGTTAGGAAAAGGGCTGACATCTCTTCAATAATACAAGATACAAACGACTTTCTTCCTAATGTGTGTTAATCAATACTTGTTTGTTTTAAATTCAGCTTTAAAATAGAACGTTTTGCAGTTTTCAAGAATGCCTGTTTATTAAGTAAAATATTTTACTTTTACAGTATCCTATTCGATTTTTTTCTAAGGTCTTCAAGATTTGTCCTGAAATCTCAAATGCGCACAATGTGCTTCATTATTAAAGGTAAATTTTCCAGATTTAACGTCAACCAAGAGAAGAGAATATTAGCGATTTTATTATATCCTTGTATGGGGTCGCATCGCCTAAGACATAAAGAGGTTCTGTTTCACGCGCGTGGCCTTATCAGACGTTTGTTTTTAAGAAGGGCACTGCACCGTGTACACGGCGGAACTCTATGCGATCTGGCACGCACTCGGGGTGATTTGAGACGATGAGGGCTCTGCCTTTCTTGTCTGTACGGACTCCCTGAGTGCAGTATCAGCAATCCAGGACAGATTCGCAAAGGACCCTCTTGTCGTGCTCCTTTTAGAAAGATATGCTGAGCTGGAGCGCCTGGGAAAAAACGGTAGTTGTTGTCTGGGTGCCCGGACACGTCGGGCTGGAGGGCAACGAACGTGCAGACGAGGCAGCGATGGCCTTCGGTTTCTTTACCGCCTACAAATTTCTTTACCTCTTTCACCAGTATGCGATTACATCTTGTAATTTAGAGAGAGTGCCATCTCTCTGTCTTGCGCCTGGAAACCACCTTGTAACCATGGGTTGGACTAGGTATAGAGAAGAATAGGACCAAGGACAGAGAAAGGTTCCTCTTGAATATCAAGCTTACTGTTTCAATCTGGATCCACACCATGCGTTACTCCTTATCCTATAGTTGTGATGGTCTATGTTGTTTTAGGGCAGAGGCTACAGACCAAGAATGGTTTCAAATGGCTCTAGACACAATCCACTCTATCTATACTGTATTTCCCACTCTTCACTAGATGCGATTACTGATTACCGATATATACACACGTGTGCAGAGCTGAGCCCGTCATTTCTCGCAGTCCGTTGGCAATTCAATTTGCAAGTTAAAATAAATTACCGGTAGATATCGAGTGTCACTCACCCGGGTCCGTCCCGCCACTTAGTTTTTTCTCCAGGGGCTATCACAACACAGTCTCCGACTCTAACTCACTCTTAATTATATTCTTTCCTAATTACATAATTTATTCAGTTAAGATATTGTAGTCGCGACATTCCTCCAACGCCTTTTACACATTATATAACAAAATAATTGAAGGCCGATGGAGTACACATCGGCCTTTTTACATTCACGCTAATAAATACATTCACTCTTAACATACATCAAGTGACACAAAAATATCATCACTGTAGACAATGATTATTTGGAAATCGTGAGGTGCGGTCTCGTGTGACGTAGGTTTTAGAAAAACATTTTCTTTATCATGCCAACGTTTCTATCTTTACTGAGATCATCTTCAGGCTCAAAGTGCTTGTTGTCGGTGAAGATGTGTCATTCTTGTGAGTCGTGTTGAGAGGCCCTGAAGATGATCTCAATAAAGATCGAAACGTAGCATGATAAAATGTTTTTCTAAAAGTTCACTATTTTTCGTGGTCCGCTTGACGAATTAACCTACGTTTATCTACTTGGTTTTTCTAAAACCTACGTCATAACAGACCGCACTTCACGATCTCCAAATAATCATTGGCTAACGGTCCCTAAACACCACACGCTACAGACAATGAAACAACCCTGATTCCTCCAAAAATCGAACAGTGCACCCAAATACTCGCTTCCGTGCTCCAACACTATTCTAATATATGGTGGTATTCCTACGCGCTATGTATGTGGACCGTTCAATTAATTGAGACGCATCGTGCAACCTTTCTCTGGCATGCCGGACACAAACGCAGGGTTAGATCCATCCTGAAATGACCGTGGGTCAACCTCGCATGGCCTATCCTTAATCATTGAAAATGTTCATCTCCTCCTACGATTATGATATTCCGAACGCGACCTATTGACAGTTCTCTTGATTCGTTGGAACTCTGCCTATCCAATAATATAATCATGTTTTTATTGCATTATTTGCCTCAGGATCGCAGGATATAAATCTAGAAAATTGGTCGTGCCGGTTTTTGTCGCCTCGACCGTCTTTAGCTAACTTCGAGACCTATTCGGGTGTCAAGACAAAAATCACCGTTTGCCGAGACGCTCAAGCTATTAATATCTCTCCAGCAGATACGCGGATATCTTTGTTTACTACATTTTTTATTTTTTTTATTACTGTATACTCTGTGAACTGTTGATCCTATTTTCTCTACTGGGAGAAATTCAGATTGTAAGCTTCTCTAGCGCTTAATTTAATATCAATGACACGAAATTCACCTTTAATACGTAATCACTGGTTTAACACGGTCTCTCAATCGAGATAAAACTGTCGGCTCAGTTGAACAGGAATCGAAGGAATAATTAAAAAGGGTGCCGGCAAAAAAATTGAGCTCATAATTTCCGACACACCAATGCATACAAAGTAGTCAGCCGAGAGAAATGTTTTAATGAGGTTCTTAATTGAGTTGGGCAGAAGAACCGGGTTCAACCGGCCGGTAGAAATATCGGAAGTTAGAGAGCCGTCCAGGAGGAAGATAAAATAGAAGGAATAATAGCGTAGTGGTTTTAATCAAGGCGTTATTTACAGGGTTGGGCAGGTCACGACGGTAATTGGTTTGCGGTGAATTATAATGTTGCCAGCCTACCTTTCTTTCCTCCCCTATTGCCTTTTCCCTCGATATACGCCGAGTAAGGGTGCTTCATTGGGGTTGCGAGTTTCCATCCTTTTTTATATACATACGCAAACAAATTATCTGGGCTGCGTGGATATTTTTCATTTCACAATCCTATTACGTTCATTTTTTATTATTTGATTGAACATCTGAAGATAATCATAAAAAATATAACAACGTGCTTATTTGATCTTCTGAACTCAAAAGATAAAATAACGATACAAACACACACTCTTCAATGAATCACCAACTGCGAATATTAACTATTTATGGATGGTAACAAATAAAATTTTTAAACTCTCTTCACATCCGTTGGGCCTTGTCTAAGTAGTTACTTATCACTCTGACAGACATGATACAAAAACAAAAAATAAATAACAAACGACATATACTCTTTCTCCTTAAACTATTCGAACAACGTCGGACAAACAACAAAACGTCCGTAACCTCCCAAAGAAAAAACCCTGGATATGACTTGATAATCATAAACCCTTCTTCAACTTTCCCCCTAAGCAATAGTTTTCCTGAAAAGTCTGCACAACTTACCACAATAACCTCTGACATCCTGATGATCCACAAACCCTACGAACCAACCGTTCACCGAACTGCCTACCATCTGTATAATTTACTAATTTACTCCCAAAAAAAATACTCGAGAAGTTTTTCTTCATCTAACTGCGATCCATATGAACTACTAGGCCGATTACTTAAATAAAACTACTTTATAACCTTAAAAACACTACTATACCACAGATTGAAATTATACGTTGACAGCAAAATATTTAAGAAACACATCAGCTCTATCATCACAAAGGCGACACGAGCTTTGATGGTGTGCAGAAGAATAGCAGGAAGAAACTTGGGATGCAGACCAGAAATCCTGTTATGGATGTACACTATAATAGTAAGACCTTTACTTACATACGGAGCTATATCCTGAGCTGATAAAGCAGAACAAATAACCAAAAGGAAAGAACTCACAAAAATACAGAGACTTTCATGCATCTGCATAACGGGAGCAATGGGAACATGTCCTACAATTAGCATGGAAAAGATATTAGGACTAATCCCCCTACATCACATGGTAGAAAAAACAGCACAGAAAACCATAATCAACTTTATCAGAGAGAAACCTCCAACAGGAATAAAACTGAAATGGAGAGACAGAAACAAACTGTGGAAAGACCATCCATCACTCTTGGCTCCAAGAGACGACATGAACAAAAATTCCGAATATATCTGGGCACCAAAAAGAATGGGAAGGAAAGGGAATAACTCCTTTAAAAATGGCTCCATCCACTGGTACACAGATGGATCTAGAACACAAGAAGGTACGTGGGCAGGAGTATTTGGACCCGAAACCAAATATTCAGAACCCATGGGAAAACACACCAGTATCTTCCAAGCTGAGATTCACGCAATTGAAAGATGTATCCAATTCAATCTAAGTAAAGAATACAAAAACAAGAATATAGCTATCATGTCAGATAGTCAAGCAGCCATCAAAGCACTAAGCTCAAGTATCATTAGTTCAAGGATGGTGCTGAACTGCAAAAACAAATTAAACACACTAGGTATGCAGAATAAAGTCAGCATCTGCTGGGTCCCAGGACACATGGGAGTAGAAGGCAATGAGAAAGGGGACACCCTTGCAAGGAAAGGGGCTGCCACACTGCTGATAGGACACGAACCCTTCTGTGGCATAGGAATCCACACTATTAACGAATATCTCAGGCAGAAGGACAAAAAGAAAATGAAGAAACAATGGAATTCACTCATTGGACATAGACAATCCAAGAATCTTCTAACCAATTTTGACAAGAAAGAAATCACAGAATGTGTCAAAGGAAGCAGGAACAGACTGCGAATCCTAACAAGATTCCTAACAAGACACTGTAGATTAAATGGACACCTAAAGAAAATTGAAACAATCCAAGATGGCACATGTAGATTCTGCAAGGAGGTAGAAGAGACACCAACACATTTACTAACAAACTGCGGAGCTACATTAGCCCGCAGGAGGAAATGTTTTGGGATGTATAATGTGACCATAGAAGAGCTTCAACCATTAAAACCGGGCCTATTAATCAAGTTTCTTGATGAAATAGGACTCACCGATGTGCTTTAGGTAGAGAACGGGGGATACAATAGCTCTCAAAGGGCGCAGTATACCATACCCTGAAAAAATTTCATCTACATCTACAACACTACTCAGTGTATAGTGCTGATATTCCTTCCTATCAAAAACCGTTATCCTATCATACTCTGAAGAAGCTACCATTCTATCCACCAACTGCGACTTTATTGTAGCCCACCAAACCTTCCAGACACCCAGACAATAGCTAATTTCTATAGCTAACTTGCTGAAAAGTACTATACAACCTAAAAAGCACTACTATACAACAGATTGAAATTGTCTGTTGATAAAAAAAAACCAAGAATCACGATACTTTATATAGACTTAAGGCTAACTACGAGGCTCAACCAAACCGTCTTACCTCAGTCGAATCCAGACCTAAAACAAATCCTAAAATCCATTAGTCACGCTTATTGTACTATGTTTCAAACCGCACCATTCAAACGGTTAAGTTTTCATTTATAAAAAACATTAAATGATCCCAATCTTACAAATCTCCAACCGCATATCGATCCATCCTGATAAGTCTCCACAACTTACCACAATAACTTCTGACATCCTGATGATCCACAAACCCAACGAACCAACCGTTAACCGAATTGCCTACCATCTGTATAACTTACTAACTCACTCCAAAAGAATAGTACTCGAGAAGCTTTTCTTCATCTAACTGCGATCCATATGAACTACTATTAATTATATTCCTGACTCTAGCATATAAACTGCCAAGGCCATTACGTAGGCATCATCGATACTGCCTTGAGTTGAATGAAGCAATACTGTTCGGATATATGGACAACAACCATGTCAACGTGTATGGCAATTAGGCCTGCTTTTGAAGAAAATGCTTCTTTCAACCTAGTACATCATCTTCTCGTCTTGCTTCATATGATCGTCACTTTTATGCAGCCCGAGGTACATGCTTGTACATGTTCTTCTAAAAGGATTACGACAAGGATGTATATTGTCACCTTGCTTATTTAAAATATATGCATCATGCGAAATGCTGGCCTAGTTGAATCACAAGCGGGAATTAAAATTGCTGGGGAAAAGATCAACAACCTCAGATATGCAGGCGATACCACTCTAATGGCAGAAAGTGAGGAGGACCTAAAGAGCCTCTTCCTCAGGGTAAAAGAGGAGAGCGCGAAAGAGAGCTTGAAGCTCAACATCAAAAAAACTAGGATCATGGCAACCGACTCCATCATTCCTTGGCAAATTGAAGAGGAGGTCGTGGAAGTAGTGACAGAATTCACGTTCCATTCACGATCTGGAATCCCAGATCACCGCAGGCTGTTACAGCAGCCATGAAATTAAAAGACGCCTGCTCCTTGGGAGGAACGCAATGGCAAACCTAAACAGCATGATAAAAAGTAGAGACACCTCCGTGCCAAAGTCCGCATGGTCAAAGCAACGGTATTCCCAGTAGTCATATATGGCTGCGAGAGTTGGACTATTAGGAAGGCCGAGCACCGAAGAATAGATTCGTTTTAATTATGGTGCTGGAGAAGACTCTTGAGAGTCCCTTGACTGCAAGAAGATCAAACCAGTCAATCCTAAAAGAAATCAACCCTGACCCCTGGAATGCCAGATAAGGAAACTGAAGCTCAAATACTTTTGCCACCAAATGACAAGGGAGGTACTCACTGGAGAAGACCCTGATACGGGAAAGATTGAAGGTCAAAGAATATGGGGACTGCAAAGGATGAGATGGTTAGACAGAGTCATAGATGCAACGAGCATGAAATTGAGTCAACTTCAGAGGACAGCAGAAGACAAGAGGACCTGGCGGGACTTGGTCCATGGGGTCGCAAAGAGTCGGAATCGACTGTGCGAACCATGTTCTTCAAGGAATTAAACAGGCACTGCTCCTATACACCTCTACACTGCTTAACTTCCCCTTCTCGTTAATATTAATGACACGACTATCCTTAATCCTAATCCTAATCCTGTCAAACTTCGTCATATCCACCAACACCTCATCAGCCTTGATCCCTGATTTTGCACTTGGAAAATTAATATCAATGAGAAGTGGGTTTTGGACTGTGAGTCGGTATGTTTTGATGGCAATTTCTCACTGAAGGTGGCGCAAAGCTTAAAAGCGTTTGAGTCACGTTGAAACCAGTAGGTGACAACAATCTGACTATACCCACGACAAATCACGATGTTACTAATGATTACCGACAAACGATTAAACTGAAACCCACATACTCGTCTATAGACTATATACAGAGGTTGACAATGATCCAATGACTTGTAGACTCCAACTTATTCAGTCTTTTCGATGCAAAGATCTCCGTACAAAATAATGTCTATGTCAGGAAGTAGACCATTTACATCGATTTAAAAAAAAAGCAGGCGTGTGCGCGTGATTATTAAATTTTCACAAATGTTACTCCAAGTATATCGTGTAGCGTTACACTGCAGGCTCGGCGATGTAACTCCGACTCTAAAATTATTCCCACGATTTAGGTGATTTGCACATGAGTCAGTACTATTAGCAAATTATTCCGTTAATTCGTCAAGGCCAGCTTTAGTCACGTGATACGGTCTAATTTCGTATTGCACGGACTGATACGTGCGATGTCGCCAACATCGAGGAATATCTAGAGGCTTAGAGGATAGTGGCTGTTCATTATTCAGAATTCGAGATCAAGGTATATTCGGAATTGTCATTAGGTTGATTACTTGGTATGTTTACGTAAACTTGGTCAATAATTAGATTTGCCATATTGTGTAAATATTTAGTACCATCTTTCATTATTCAATTCACTATAGTAGTTAAAATACAGTATCATAATGTCTTCATATGTTATCCTTCTGTTTTCCTTTTGTCGTTTTCATCAGCTGACAACGACCAATGCCAAAACGAATATGTGAGCCCAGATGGACCAGGTTGGTCGGAGACGATCAACAAAATATCTCACACGATTCTAATTACAAACATTTAAAACCTTAAAGTGCAAAATTTCATTATTTTTGGGATTATAAGAATTAATATGTTACACGCGGTAACATCATAGGTCTATTGTTGTTCGCGGTATACACTGCTCATACATTCATGAACGTACACTGTCCTCACATATCGTAGTCACCTACAGAAGTGGCTACCTAAAGAACGGTGGATTTCAAAATGTCTCGGACTGTATTGAAACAAGAGACTACTTGAAACCATCACAGATCAGTGCTGAATTACTAAAACGACTAGATACATCCCTATCTACCATGACTCTATTAACCTGATTTATCGTACTGACAGTTTCATTCTATCCTCCAATATGTAGTAGCTCATCGGACCCTCCAGATAAACAGATATAACCGTGAACTATAATTCAAAATACTAAAAAAAAATTTAGCCTATTTTGCTACAAGTCACTTGGTTTTTCAGACTTCTTAATAATAATAATATACCTTGATTATATGCTTAAGAAGGCAGAAAATCATATTTAATCGATAAAAAAATTGTTACTGGGATCCTAACGTCCTTTGGAAGGATACACGGACATTTTTCTAATATTTTTTTAGTATCCCAAAATGAGATTTAGTCAAATAAATCTGTGATCCCATATCTTCACCTAGTCGTATCAAGCCTCCAATGTACTCTAAGGGCCGATGGGGTACACATTATTTCTATATAAGTATATACTTACTACACTTACTCATTTACTTATTCATACAAACTGTACAACAAAAATATAAACAATAAATAATTTATGCATATAATAGTTAGAGATTAAATATGGGGAAACACTTTTTCCTTAAAAATCGGAGGGGACTGCTGAGGACGGCTCTCGACTTGGGGATGAACGAAGCGGCGGAATGGGTAAAAGCCAAATGGCAACAAAGATGGGACGCATCAACCAAAGGACGCCACACATACGCGTTGTTCCCGAGCGTGGCACATAGAATGAAGATGAAACACGTGGAGCCCGATCACTTCGTGTCCCAGCTGCTGACGGGCCATGGCGACTTTGCCAGCAAACTACACCAATTCAACCTAAAGGAATCCCCAGAATGCGAATGCGGCGAGATTGAAACAGTAGTGCACCTAGTGTTCGAATGCCGGATACATGCACGAGGAGGAACCAAATGGATGCGAGAGATTGGTGCCATAAACGCAAGTTTGGACGCCCTGCGGGAGGCAATCTCCACCCCCAAAAATTACAGATTAACTGTAAAAAGGTGGCGCACAATAATGAGAAGAAAAGGATGGCCCGCATAAGTCATCAATTCATCAAAATGTACACGCAAGTACTCATAAGCAACACTACTGGCCCCCTCCAACATCCCGACCGGACGCCTCCGCGCGGCCCATCCCAGGGGCGCATAATAGCGCCTCAAAGATCCGGTGGAGGGGTGCTAGCCAACCGCTAGGCGACAAATAGCCGCCTACCTCTGTAAGGCTCGGTCTTGGGCTTAGGAGCAGAGGAGAAACAAAGAGAAGACCTAGCGGCTCTCGACTTGGGGACGACACTTTCCTAGGTCCTTCCGGCCGTACTCGTTTCAAACTCAGCACCACCAAATTCCAAGACATAAACTTCAACCTACATCGCTCCACTGTACTCCCAACCTATTTATAACCTAACGTCCAATTTTTACCAAAAACCTTGGCCTGTATCTAAGCAAGCCTTTGACCTCAAATAGAAAAATCTGACAATACCGTTAATTAAAAGAATATTATACTGCACATTGAACTTATTCCATGACAGCAAAAGATCTGTTTATAACACTGCTTGTCTATACGCTGAATAAACTGCTATTCTACAGTCAAACTTCGATTTATTAAAGCTCACAGAATCATCACACATCTAGTCATTTTCTTGAACAATTGTTCAAAAAATAGCGAATCAAACTCAACTTCGCCAAATCCCAAAACATAACCGCAATCTGCCGATCTTTTACCACCTCATCCCTTCTTATTGAAAATCTTGGGCAGTATGTATACAAAAGGACTCAACTGAACTGACATACTGTGTTAAAAAACTACTGTACAACCTTAAAAATAATGCTATACAACAGATTGAAATTATACCTTCACAGCAAAAAACCTATGTATATACTAGTCAGTATAAACTGCTGATATTCCTTCGTATCCAAAACCCGTTATCATATCATTCTATCCTCCAACTGCGACTTTATTATAGGCCACCAAACCTTCCAGACACCCAGACAATCTTTTGCACAATGGTTCAAAAAATATGGCATCAAAATGAACAACGCTAAATCCCAAAACATAACCTTAACCTTAACCATGGCATCGCTCTCCTTCCAATGTTCTATAATTTGACCAACCTCTTACCAAGAACATTGAGCTGAATCTAGACATGTGACTGACCAGGAAAAACACCGAGGCCGGTTACTTAAAAAAAACTACTTTATAACCTTAAAAACACTACTACACAACAGATTGAAATTATATCTTCACAGCAAAAGACCTATGTACATACTAGTCAGTACAAACTGCTGATCTTTCTTCCTATCCAAAAAACCGTTATCCTATCATACTCTGAAGAAGCTACCATTCTATCCTCCAACTGCGACTTTATTATAGCTCACCAAACCTTCCAGACACCCAGACAATCTTTTCCACAATGGTTCAAAAAATATTGTATCAAAATATACAAGGCCAAATCCCAAAACATAACCTTAACCATGGCATCGCTCTACAAGCAATGTTCCAGTTCTATAATATGACCTCCTTCTTAACTTGAGCTCAATCTAGACATGTCACTGACCAGGTAAACACCGAGGCCGGTTACTTAAAAAAACTACTTTATAACCTTAAAAACACTATTATACAACAGATTGAAATTATACGTTGACAGCAAAAGACCTATCTATAACACTACTCAGTGTATATTGCTGATATTCCTTTCTATCCAAAAACCGTTATCCTACTCTGAAGAAGCTACCATTCTATCCTCCAACTGCTACTTTATTATAGCTCACCAAACCTTCCAGACACCCAGACAATAGCTAACTTGCTAAAAACTACTATACAGCCTGAAAGCCACTACTATACAACAGATTGAAATTGTCTGTTGATAAAAAAACCAAGAAGCACGATACTTTATATAGACTTAAGGCTAACTACGAGGCTCAACCAAACCGTCTAACCTCAGTCGAATCCAGACCTAAAACAAATCCTAAAATCCATTAGTCACGCTTATTGTATTACGTTTCAAACCGCACATTCAAACGGTTAAGTTTTCATTTATAAAAAACGTTAAATGATCCCAATCTTACCAATCTCCAACCACATATCGATCCATCCGGCCACGTCCTAAATCCTCCTAGACCTTTCTAGTATCAATGACCCAGTGCATCTCAGATTGCGAATATTTTACGTGAAGGGGTAAATGAAATTAGTGTGTGTTTGGTGCTAGCCTACTTAAAATAGTGTTCTTATTATATTAAAATTTTTACAAAAATAAAGCGGTTATACATTGTAAGTTGACCAGGTCTAAAGAATTTGTATATACTGAAACATTATATACCTACTTATTTAATTCCTTGAAAAGATTTACTACCACTTTATGAGAGTTCTTTTGGTTATCAACTTGGGTTTCTCTTTAACAGAAGGGGCACAAATTCCAACTTGCACACTTCAGCCGTCAGTTGTGTCCGTTTCAGTGTCCCAGGAGAGCCGCCCGTCGTGGATCCAACGCAATAGTCAATAAATAGGATAAGAAAATAGGTTGTAAGAAACGAGAATTCCCATCGAACCTCATCTCTTTCTCGTTGTAAAAATCAATAGGAAGCCCAAATAAAAATTATTCCAGTAATGTTCAAAAAAATCATTAAAGTAATGATATTTAAGCGAAAATCCTTTAATAACGAAAATCTGCCGTATCGACTTTGCGAAGAGCGATCAACCCTCCATTTAGGATCTAATGCCTTCCCTTAATGGCTCCATATTTACACTACCTGTAACCGCGGAAGGGTAAATACTAATTCCTGCTCCGCATTTCTCTGGGGGTATTGTTCTCCTTTCCGAAAACGGAATCGATAACGTTCGAGTATCGACTACCCAGAATGGAACACAAAAACGTTGAATATCGTTAAAAAAAACAACCGTTTCAAATTACCGTGAAAGTTGTTCAGATAAAAGGCTTTTTGTTCTTGAGGCACCGACCGTTTTTCCCTCTTACAAGTTTTGATTTACCGTATACATATTTCAGACTCTCCTCTTCCGTCACGATAGTGAAATTCTTCCGATTATCTTTTCTTTTATCTCTGGGTTCTTTCCCCCTTGACAAACTAGTTAAGTTGACCTGTAAATTGACATTCTGAGTACCGTTCTTAGATATAAAAAGTAGAAGTGAAGAACATAAAAAAAACTCTATTTCCCAAAGTTTAAGCAATGAATAAGTGAATTTAAATTTTTGAACCTTCACTAGAATGGGTTCAATCCTCCCCGAGGAATATCGAATACTCTGGGAGAGTGAATGTGAACAGACTTCTATGTTTCTATCGAATGTTGTGTTTGTGTTAATTTACTGTCATGAATGTAATTTATTAGGGTGAAAGGAAGGGGTTGCTTATAACCCCGCCCCGATGGTTATCAAGTACTCTGGGGTAAGAGTATGACGTATGGAGAGTAAAAGTAATTTATTACCGTGAAAGGAAAGGGTTGCCTATGACCCCGCCCCGAGGATTATCGAGTACTCTCGGGAGAGTGTATGACGTTTGGAGAGTAAAAGTAATTTATTAGCGTGAAAGGAAGGGGTTGGCTATGACTCCACCTCGAGGAATATCGAGGACTCTGGGGTGAGTGCATGACGTATGGACAGTAAAAGTAATTTATTAGCGTGAAAGGAAGGGGTTGCCTATAACCCCGCCACGAGGAATATCGAGGAATCTGGGGGAGTGCATGTGAACAGACTTCTATGTTTCAATCGACTAGAGTGTTTGTGTTAATTTATTGTAATGAATGTAATTTCTAAGCGTGAAAAGAAGGGGTTGCTTATAACGCCGCCCCGAGGATTATCGAGTACTCTCGGGAGAGTGTATGTAACCAGACATCTATGTTTGTGGTGATGTATTGTATGTTTTGTTTCTATTCTGTATTTGAGAGGTAACCTGAGGTACAAACGGAGACTAGCATTCTAGGAAATCAACGTAGTATATATTTGAAATCAGAGAGTCAGTAACCAGAGCGAGACGTTCAAATGGCTGCAGTTGAAAACAAAATACGCGCGAAAGAAGAGAAAAAGAAAGAATACACGCAGAGGGCCGGCGATGACCTCAGCTGTTGTCGGCCCATAAACTTCCTACTTTATTATTATTGAATCTTCACATAATTCACTATTTTTCGTGGTCCTGTTGACCAAGTAATAACATTCAATTAATTAAGGTTTTTAAGTTGAGATAAAAAGTCAATGTCACGAGCGGGATTCGAACCTACGACCTTCGGCTTGATACGCCGCTACTCTACCACTTGAGCTATCTTGACTTCGATCCCCTCGGGCACTAACTTCCCATCTCAACCCCACCTTTTGAATTTTCCCTCCTTTTTGCCATTTTTCAAATGACGTATAATCGGATTGGATTCTCGGCGTCGGAGAGCCTTAGTGAAGTGTACTTCATTTTTAATCAATTAAATTCACTATTTTTCGTTGTCCGCTTGGCCAATTAATAACATTCAATTAATTAAGGTTTTTATGTTGAGATAAAAAGTCAGTGTCACGAGCGGGATTCGAACCCATGACCTTCGGCTTCACATAATTGTTATATTTTAACACATGTAAGGAAACGAAATAAAAGTGCGAGCATAGAGACGAAATAAATATCCATCGCCATTTCACCAGATATGTATTCACAAAATATAAAATTCGTTGTTGAAACAGCATAAGATATACACTACGAACTGGGTTATTTAAATGGTTTCCGATATGGTAATTTAATAGCTGTTATCGATTCATACGGCGAAGGCAGACGAGCAAGTATGCAGAGGAGCAACCATATAAATTACGTTTTCCTTTTCCGATGTGTTCGCGTTTCATCATAGCATAAACAATCGATTTTGACTTCCTGTCAACGATGGGAAGCCTTTCATAAATTTGCACGATTTGGCATGAAATTGCTTAATAGAGTTAGTTGGTGACCGAGAGGATCGAAGTCAAGATCGCTCAAGCGGTAGAGCAGCGGGGTGCGGGGTATGGAGCCGAAGGTCTTGGGTTCGAATCCCTTTCGTGACACTAACTTTTTCATCTCAACCAATACCTTACATAAAGATTAATTAATTGAAAGAAGTTATTTGGTTAATAGGTCCACGAAATATAATGGATAAAAAAATCTTTTAATTTGCTGAGCTGGATTTCATTTGGCTTTAGTCTAGGTTTTCCATCGATAACAAGAAGAAATGAACTATCATCATAAGTATTCATTACTTTACCAATACGACCCTAGATAGATCATCCGCTAAGATAAAAAAAAAGCCAGCCGAAAGTGACAGCACTGTACGTCTAGTTACTTCATTAATCTAATATACAGTTTAGTGCCATTCATACGAGATTTTCATAAGGGACGGGGGAATAAAATGTAGTATCCACCGAAATGTTGAACAGCAGTGCAATATATTTCTCGAAGGGTGGATTAGGGCCCTTGTCAAACCTAAAGAATCCCCTCTTAAGCCGTAGGTTAATCCCCGGAGGTCCAAACCACGATGCCTTCCAACCTTCCGGTTTTCTATACCTGCGGATGAATAGGCTGTTTCCTCTTCCAATATCCGTCCCTTCATTCATCGTGTGAACCAAACTCGGATTCCCCTCGCCTCTTTTTACTTTTTCCCCTAAACGTCTATTTTGTTTAGCGAATTATAGCTTTTCTTTTGAAAAGTGTTTAGCAACTTGGAAAATCTAATGATCGCGAAAGTGAGTCTAAGGTGCTGCTAGTCACGTCCTCTTAAATTGAAAAACTCTGTAAGCCGCTCCTCGCCCCTTGACTTTTTCGTTTCCCTACACCGTTTTCTCTATCTCCCATAGCTATTTTGGCTGAAGTCTTTCTTTTAAAAAGGGTTTCCGCTATGCTGACTTATTCTGTCCCGGTTCAATTCAATATTGATTGAAATGTCGAAACACAGTACAAATAGGTTGATTATTTGGAGGTCGTTAAATGGGCTCTGGTGGGACGTAGGTTTTAGGAGAATATTTTCTTTATCGTGCGAACGTTTCGATCTTTATTGAGATCATCTTCAGGGTCTGGGATTTATAAAAATTGTTTAAATTTTACAAATACATGTAGGATGTGAAAAAAAATGAATGTATACAATGCTAGAAAATTTTAGATTAAAAAAATGTATTTACACAAGGCTAAAAAAATTTAGATAAAAAATATGAATTTATACAACGCTAAAAAACTTTAAATAAAAAATAATAATTTATACAATGCTAGAAAATTTTAGATTAAAAATAAATGAATTTATTCAACGCTAGAAAATTTTAGATTAAAAAAATGAATTTTTACAATGATAGAAAATTTTAGATTAAAAAAACAAGAATTTATACAATGCTACAAAATCTTAGATTAAAAAAATGAATTTATACAATGCTAGAAAATTTTAGATAAAAAATATGAATTTATACAATGCTAGAAAATTTTAAATTTAAAAAAATATACAGTGCGACAAAATCTTAGATTAAAAAAATGAATTTATACAATGCTAGAAAATTTTAGATAAAAAATATGAATTTATACAATGCTAGAAAATTTTAAATTTAAAAAAATATACAGTGCGACAAAATCTTACATTAAAAAAATGAATTTATACAACGCTAGAAAATTTTAGATTAAAAAAATGAATTTATGCAATACTAGAAAATGTTTAGATTTTAAAAAATTCAAAAAAAAAATTTCTAGCATTGTATAAATTCATTGTTTTTTAACCTAAAATTTTCTAGCTTTGTAAAAATTCATTTTTTTCACATCTTGCATGTATTTGTAAAATTTAAACAATTTTTTTAAATCCCAGGCCCTGAAGATGATCTCAATAAAGGTCGAAACGTTGGCACGATAAAGAAAATGTTTTCCTAAACCCTACGTCACACCAAATCGCATCTCACGATTTCCAAATAATCATTAATAAAAATTTACAATAGTCATCATTGTGGTCACTAAACACCATACATTACAAATAGGATTATTTTTTCTTTGACTACTTATTTTTCAGTTATAACAACCCTTATAACTTTAACGTTGATAAATTCACTTAAAAAATGTAAAATTTAAAAAATAAAAAAAAAACAAGAGAGAGAAATCTGGCGTAGATCCTCATATAATTTGTCAATTCAATATTAGTTGAAATAAATTATGTTTTATTTAAAATAATTTATTTCTACTTTATACATTCTTTTTTCATTTTACTTAAACGAATACCATTTTTTTTTACTTGACCTGAGCGTGTCTTTCAGAAACACGCACATCACAAAGGGTGAAATTCTCTAAGAACAAAAGCTAATCAAGCTACTTAAAGAATAACCTATTCAATTAAAATTTAGAGTGCGATTTACTTTTGAGCCCTTTGGGGCCAGCTTAATCTCGATTGTTCCCTTAGCCGGGAATGAAAAATTCAACAGAGGAAAATATACAAGGTAGTAGAAAATTCTAAAATACAGGGCTTTCGGAATTAAGAAAGATTGTGATGTGAGATGACCTCGTTAAACATGCAATGGTTAAACCATCTTTTTCCCTCAGTTAATGCAGTTTTAATTATCCAACAGCAAATCATTAGTTTTTTTTATAATTCAATCTACTTTATAATACATATAATTAAAGGACAAGAACAAATTATTTATTTATTAGACGATGTTTTTGCTATTTACGAAATTTGGCAAAAATTACCAAGTGATTTTAATATATGACCACAGTTTATTGCTATCTTGGTTGATTTATTTTTAAATTTATACTATTTTTGTAACCAATCATCATTAATTAAACGAAGAGGATAGAAGAAAAGAAGATAGATTGAATTTTTTGGTTCTGAAGTTATTAGCGGTTGTTATTTCCTTGGTTTTCTGGGTAAAAAATATACACAACCACCACTTTTGTACACAATAACCACGGCAACTATTATCTAGATTCTGACAAAAATATGAGGTTAATAAATCAAAAAGTCGAAGTGTAAGTACGGAAAGTGATACATTATTAAACATTTTTATTTGGTCAATCGGACCACGAAATCTAATGGATTTAATGAAAATAATGGCCATACTTTGCTCCCGAGCCGAGGATAAAGTGATAAATGAAAATTGAGAAATGAGTGATGGCACAGAGCCAATCAGCGGATGTCGAACATAAAACAATTTTGGGAAAAATTTCGAAGAAAAGCGTTATAAAATAGATTTTACGCTCAATTGGTTTAATTAATATTCTTAGCCCATAAAGTTATGTATTTCACGTAACTTTTACCGTAAAAACATGCAATTTCGTGAAAAAATAACGTGTCCAAAGAACGTCCTTCCTCGATTCAAATTTCTATTCTGGTTTCATCGCAAACCGGCTTAAAAATAAAAACCGAAATTTCCAGCCTTCAATCAAAATATTATTCTGTAATAAATAATACCATGAAAAAACAATGAAAAAAAAGAGTAATCGACCCCGTAAAAAAGGTGCGTATTGGATAAACGCGTAAACCATTGCTGACGTATGGTTGCAAAACATAAAATATCACCAAATAATTTATACAAAAAAACGAACCACTCGAATGACCGTGGTGAAGATAATGGACAAATAATTAAGGTTTTTAGTTGAGATGAAAAAAAGTTAATGGCACGAGAGGGATTCGAACCCACGACCTTCGGCTTGATACGCCGCTGCTCTACCACCTGAGCTATCGTGACCTCGATCCACTCGGACATCAACTCCCCATCTCAGCCCCACCTTATGAGTTTTCCCTCCTTTTGCCATTTTTCAAATGTCGTGTAATCGGTTTGGATTCTCGACGACAATTGAAATGGCGACGGAGAGCTTTAGTGAAGTGTACTTCATTTTAATTCATTAAATTCACTAATTTCGTGGTCCGCTTGACCAATTAATACTTTACAATTAATTAAGGTTTTTAGTTGAGATGAAAAAAAGTTAATGGCACGAGAGGGATACCCTCATAAAACTCATAAGGTGAGGTTGAGATGGGGAGTTGATGTCCGACTGGATCGAGGTCACGATAGCTCAGGTGGTAGAGCAGCGGCGTATCAAGCCGAAGGTCGTGGGTTCGAATCCCTCTCGTGCCATTACCTTTTTTTAATCTCAACTAAAAACCTTAATTAATTGTAATGATGTAATTGGTCAAGCGGACCACGAAATTAGTGAATTTAATAATGGACAAACATAAAAATAAAAACTCAATAGAATTGAGGCGGCCATGTAGGAAGATTGTAAAACAACAGATGTACATAGGTATAAGAAATGGACGCCGACAACAAATGCAAGAAAAAGAAGATGTCCAATAAAAAGATAAAACGATGACTTAAGAATGAAGAATGTGAAACAAATAAAAGAATGGAAGATCGGGCTTGTGGTCAAAAGGTCTGAGAAGGAAGTACATGTATAGAATTTTCTGTATAAAATATATTGTACTATGAGAAAAGAACAATTTTTTTTTTAAATTTAGACAGACAGAAAGCAGAAGTGCATAAAATAGTTTAAGAGAGATTGAATAAAAAGATTTAGATTCTTATAAACAAAACGTAGCAGACGATTTACGCAATTACAAATTGACTTTGTTTAACAGAGGTCTAATGTTCTCGTAGAAAGGCAGCGGGCCCGAATTGAAATTTGCAATATAAATTCAATTTGGGAGACCGTTCCGAGTTTTCATTTCCTACCCGTGCCCTCTCAGGGATTTGTGAAGGCTACACGGCTTAGAGGGGTGAGACCACAGTTTTCTTCCCGGCTCTTTTTCCTAAAAAGAAGCCAAACTAGTTTAGGCCCGTGAAAGCAAGTGTCGACAAGTTTGTAACGCCTAAAGGGCCCATTGCCCTAAATCGTGTCTTGTAAACAAAGCTCTTCATTGATTGCCATACGCCGTTGTGCCGGGGGGGGGGGGTCGGCTTCTCTCGAAAAATAAATTACCCTTTTAATAAGTCACACAAGGAAGAAGCTCCGCTAAGAGCTTTATGCCAAAGAAGAACCCCTCCATTAGATTAGACTTTTAAAACAAGTTTCTACAACGGTGAGGCTCTATAGCCTAACTTTTTTTTCACCCCCTGGTAAAAAAAAAGGGATTTATCAAGAAATCCGCGTGACACAGGCTACTCTATTTGTGTTAGACAAATACTGTATTTATTTAATGTATAACTTAGAATCAATTTTCTTTTTGGTTTCTTTTTTACCTCTAAATCAAACATATAAATTGCCGTTTCAAAGACCGTTGAAATATCGATAAAACAGGACGTAAAATCGTTTTCTGTTTTATCGTTACACATTTTATTAGTGCTCCAAGTGTGGGGCCTGTTTTATTGCAGAGATTTATTTATATGAGAATGCCAGAAAAACACTTTTTCAACTTATAAAAGAAGTTTTATTGGAGTGAAATTATGACACTTATTGATTTTATAGCTGTATCAGCGATTTTGGTGTAATTGGGAATGATGATTGCCAACTGTGGTTCAAATTTTGAAACCTATCTATTACGACAAAATAGACCATAAAATCAGGAACATTTTATTTCATCCGATACAACAAATTATGCTTTTGTTTCTTATGCAACCTACACTTTTGAGGCTCATATTTATTTAGTAGTGCTTATACGAAATCAAGCTGGTGATTAGAATGGACCGAGATATGTATATTTGAAGATTTTTTTTATATACAGGGCTAATTCTGAATTCCTTAAACCATGCAACTTAACCAATTCCTTAACCAACAGGAAATATATAGTTAAAAATTACAATCTCTCTCTCTCTCTCACTCTCTCTCTCTCTCTCTCTCTCTCTCTCTATCTCTATCTATCTATCTGTCTATCTATCTATCTATCTCTGTCTATTGATCTAGCTATCTATCTATTTATCTATCTTTCTGTCACTTTCTTTCGCTCATTTTCTCGCCCTCTTTCTCTATATCTATGTACCTATTTGTCTACCTTATCAAGCGAGATTTATTTTATTTTTACTTTTTTGTACGTTTAAATATTCTATTCTTACAACCAAACGATCGCACTGTAGTCCATTACAAATTAAAATTACAAAAAAAATGACGTAGCCACGTGAAATAAGTATATACATTTAAAATATAACATTTTCGTTTCGGTTAACAAAATTTATCACAAAGTATTGTTTTATTGGCGAAAAGATACATGCCTTCCTGAGTGACCTTCAATACCGTGGTAGGGATGGAAGACCCTTCGGACCGCTATTCGGTCGGTTTGTCGTAGGGTTTTCTGGGAATGCACCCTGGCCAAATACGCTTGACTTCTTCCACCTTTCAACAATGATCTGATTCTAGCCGAATCTTTATCACTTCAAACCATCACTAATAAAAAATTTTAACTTAAAAATCGTACACTTAAAAAATTAAACGACCGAGACGTTAGAAAAATTCTTTACAGCAAAACCAGCAAAGAAGAAATCGAATATTCACAGATTATTTACAAAATCCAGATGAAAACGCAAGTGGGTGATTTTATCTTTGGTTTATTTATCTCTAATTACTTAAAACAGACCAAATATTCTTGTAAGATAATCAATGGAGGATTATCTAAAAGTCAAGTGAAAATATTAAGGTTGGCGCCTGTTTTTGCTTCTTAGCGTATATGCATGTAATTTGTTTCGGAAAATAATTGTTTACTGTTATTTGTTCTACGCCATACTGTTCTTATCACTTCTTTTGATTATAGGATCTTTCGTGTTTGTTTTATTAGTTTTAAGGTAAATGATTTTCATTTGTTGATTAGTGGTTTACGTAATTCTAGTAGTACTTTGAAGTTTTTATTTTTCAAAAATTCAATTTTGTATCTACTTGAAATTATACATATTACTTAATTGTAACTTTTTGACATGTATGTTTGCGGTTAGTTTTCTTTCAGTACTTTTGTGTTGCTGGACAACTGTTATTAATGTCACGAGCCACAATTTAAAAACATCTAATAATTATTATAATTAAATATTAATTAGGATTGTATGTGTACGGGCAATGAAAAAATTAGACGGAAACCAAATAAAATACGCTAAAAATAAATTCAACAAAGAACCGAAGAATTAGTAAGAAAAGTAAAACGTTAGAAAGCATAAGAAAAGTGAAGTGATTCCTGGTGTTTTTATTTTACTATTTATCTGTATATTTTACCAATTTTAATTATTATTTACGTTGTGTTTTGTTATTTTTATTTCTAACTGTTCTTTAATCAAACTGAATAAAAATTTTATTGGAAAACGTAATATTTGGTGTGCTGCTTTATTTTATCCAAACGCCTCAAAGGTGCGTGTCTTTAATTTTTATTTAAGCATATTTAGTTATCAATAAATGTTTAAATTAGTTCAAACTATACAACAAACGTTATATTTTAGAAATGAAAATTTTTTAAGTTTTTTTCATTTTCAGTTCCTCTTTAAAGTTAAAGGGACTACTTGGATGTGTGAGAATAGTTTATGCAACGTTAAAGCCGTTTTGAAATATTTCTTCATTTCTGAGTTCTACGGCCTGATTTTAGCTTGGATAATTGAAGGTGTAGGACCAGGAGGTTTTGCTAGGTCAAATTTTAGGTTATTTTTTAACCTCACTAGACCTGACCCCACTGTTCTATTTTGAATCGACCTGTGTACTGCATTAATGCCTCTCTACCAATTTCGTTGCTTTCCAACCCTCACGGTATCTACATCACCAGCTTACGTTTTCCCAATAATTGGAAATTTATTTTTTATGGTGGCTTTTTCTTAAGTCTGGATTTCTGTGCAAGCCTAAAATATAAGCCATCAAACTCATTATGTCTTATAATAACAAATTAGAGTGCTGTTTCATTTTAACCGAACGTCTCAAAGCTACATGTTTTTAATTTTTATTTGAAGATATAGTTATCAAAAAAATGTTCACAAAACTTTATATTTCAGAAATGAAAAATTTGAATGTTTTTTAATTTCCAATTCCTGTTTAATGGGATTCTGTGATACTAAACCCGCACGACTTGTGTGTCTGGCAGAATTGTTGGCCTGGCGCGCCGTTACAGGTAACGTTAAGGTGGCCATTCACGATCGCTCCTAGCAGTCCAAACGGAGCGTCGCCGTTCCAAAAACCACGTCAATGGCAAAACTGAACTGGCGTGCCAGGCTGTGCCAAATATTCGACCGATCCAAACTCCATCGCGCCACTCCAAATATCTACGGCGCGGCGACGGCATGGCGCGTTCGTCAATGGGAAAACCTGGCGTGAACGCGTTTTTTTGGCGCAGTCTCCGTCTTTCTGTCACTGAGCAAACATCTCCGTCGTACATTCTCAAAAAGTCAAAAACGTTTATTTTTTATTGGTAATGACATCCAATCGAGATTTTATTGTTGAGGTGATTGAATTGTATGAAAGTTTACCATGTTTATGGAAAGTGGTGGGCAATGATTACCACGATAGAAATAAAAGAAATTCGATCCTCAACCAGTTGGTCGACGTTTTCAAAACAAAGATACAAACGCAATGAGAGAAGCGGTATTGATAACTCCGAACAATGATCAGAAATCGTAGTAGAGAACTTAAGTTCTTTGTAGTTCATCCCTGCAGCGAGAAATCGTAATGTGGCTGCCAACCTTTCATGTAGTGATGATTTCTCTCATGACTGTCTTTTGTTTTCTAATCAAGGGGGTAACAAGCTGGGGTGAATATAAATAAGACGTTAATCTTTTTTTTTTGTAAGGTTTTGCTTGAAATGAAAAAATAATATCACGAGGGGGATTCGAATCCACGGCATTCGCTGCGCTAACCACTTGATCTATCGTGACTTCGATAGTACGATCCACTCGGACACCAGCTCCCCATCTTAACCAACAACCTTTCGAATTTTCTCTCTTTTTGCCATTTTTTGGTGCCGGAGAGGACCGAAGTCACGATAGCTCAAGTGGTAGAGCAGCTGCGTATTTATCCGAAGGCCATGGATTCAGATCCCGCTCGTGTCACTAGCTTTTTCATTTCAACCAAAGCCTAACAAAAAGAGATTAATTAATTGAAAGAAGTAATTTGGTCAATAGAACGCTAAATATAATGAATAAATAAGACGTTTCATCCATCCTTAAATAGTTCCTCCAATCAGCGGGTTCAAGGGAAAGATCTTTCTTCAATTGCTGTGGGTATTACGGCTTCAGGAGCCACTTCTTACACCATTTCATCTTCAATTTTTTGCTTTTAATATATAAATAAACAGAAGCGTAGCACAAGAGATCGTCATCCATTACCAGAAGGTAATTCACTGGTTGACGTTTGGAGCGCCCCCTCAAATTTCAGGCACTCCAAATGGAGCTGAACGGCTTGGCGCGGTTCAATTTGGAGTGATTGTGAATGAACACCTTTACACTAATTGATCAATCACATAGATCATATATTAGCTGTTTATATTAAAAACGATCATGATGATGATGAAAAATGATATAAGTTAAGGTTAGACATGTAAGTTGGTTAATGAATTAACAGAATTAAGTCATGGCAAGGATAATGGGCATATTGTTTGACAGTTGCTTTGGATGATTTCTTTTAGTTACCCTGGTTCCATTCTATCAATTCTGAAACTTAATAACTAACATAACTACACTAAATCTAACAACTATACAATTCATTTAACCCTGAGATCATAACTGGGCATTGCACCGATTTCGTAGAGCTAACAGTCCACTGTGTCCCGACTGCGGAGTTGATGACAGGGTCCAACACAGACTATTCAAGGTGTCCTTGAAAGTGTGAGGGAACCACTAAAGCTCCTCTTCCGCCACACTTGGCCACCGACCCTCAACTGGTTAAAGAAAAGAGGACGTTTGAGGTCCTCAAACCTGTTAGCCGAGCTATAGTGGATAAAGTAGCTGATTACTTTTTTTCTTTTTCTTCCTACGATAAGTTACTTGTTAGATCTTAGCGTTTCCCTGAACTTTTAATTCCGGGCTGGTTACTCCATGTACCCATAATTGTTACTTATTTATTAAAATATTGTATTTATTAGAAAGTGTATTCAAAAGGATTAACCAGCAAGGGGGAGACCTATTAGATTAGATAAATTAATAATAAGAAAAAAATTTCCCTTCTTCCTTGGGTCTTCCCTTTCAGGGCAAGGTCGAAGGAAGAAGTTAAGTACAATAAGATCCCCTAAACTTGCATCCCATTTGAATTAGTTTAGTGGCCGCGGTCCGCCGGTATGGGGTCTCCGTTAAGTACGGCGGGGAGGTGGATGGGAAAAAAAAAGATAATGGGCATACTGTTTGACAGTTGCTTTGGATGATTTCCTTTAGTTACCCTGGTTCCATTCTATCAATCTGAAACTTAATAACTATCATAACTACACTAAATCTAACAACTATACAATCCATTTAACCCTGAAATCATAACTGGGCCAAACCAACGCCTTCAGTATAAATAGTATATGCAAAAAATCCGTTTATTTTCTATACTTTGATTTGTTTTGCTTGTCTCTTATTCGGCTTTTGTTCGCAGAGGCGAGATGTTTTTACCTTTAAAATTTAATAATGTTGTCACTGTATTGAAATGAACACGGGTGCTTTTATAAACCAATCGTCGAAATTAATTTCCCACGCTTTTACCGATATCGCTGATGGATTCAATTGTTCTTGTACACCCAACGGGAACACGGCAACAACCACGGGGCTTTTTTATGTTCATGGGCAGTTAAATATTTACTCTTTTTTTATTTATTTTCTTTATCAATTCGGTGGCAATTTTTATTAAAACAGTGAATTTAATTACTAAAATCTAATAAACTTGAATTTAGGGAATCGTCAACTTTTTGTTTTACGATGGAATAAATCTGAATCATTTCAATATTCACATCTGTTGAAAAAGATCTTCACGCTGACTAAAATCAACAAAATAAAAATTCCATCGTTTGATTTAAAAAAAAAAATCTTTTCTGTCGTTTTGTGGTATTTTTTTAATCGTACATAATTCATGCCATTGATAGTGTTTAGAAAAGATAAATGGTGTTGGTCAATATTTTTAAAATTATAGTTCCTACTCACAGTAAGTTTTTTTTAATAATAATATTGATAGTGTTTTGCCATTTCATTGTTTTAATTAATGTGTGGTGATTAGTGACCGTTAATCGATATTTATTTAGAAATCGTGAGATGCGGTCGGTCTGGTGTGATGTAGGTTTCAGAAATACATTTTCTTTATCGTGCCAACGTTTCGATCTTTATTGAGATCATCTTCAGAGCCTGGGATTTACAAACATTGTTTACATATAACATTACATTTTGGATGTGGAAAGTGAATTTATACAATGCAAAATATATATTTTTTTATATATTCAATCAAAGTATTTCTAAGTACTCAAAGTGTTTATCTTCTGTGTAATTGTGCCATTCTTGCGAGTCGTGTCGAGATTTTGATAATTAATAATATAATAAGGTCATAGATTAATTAGAAACAATGTAATCTATGAATAAATGAAAAGATATTTTTTCTTAGGCATAACACAACCAATAACAATATCTTAGTCGTTTCGTTAGCAGCAAATCGAACGGCTAATCCACTAATAATTGTGATTCATTAGGCACAATAGACTTCGGGTAATGAGTCACGGTCTCAAAGGAGTCCTTCAATGCAACGCCCCCAGCTCCCGTCTTCCGTCACCTAATTATGCCGTTAATTATTTTGTTTAAGTCGAGTGTTAATTACTAAAATCTTAATAGCTGGTTAATTAGAAATGTTTATTAAATATGTTTATATTTTGATCACAGGGTGGGCGATAGCTCCTGAAGAGAGAGACTGGAAATACAGGCTGTCGATATACTACACTAAACCCCAGGATTCGGGGGTTTTCACCTGCGCAACGCCGAAAGGTGTCACCAACAGCCTCACCGTACTAGTCACAGGTAATTGTTTCAGTATAATTCGAGAAGTGATAAAGATTCACTTAATTGAATAAAAAACTAAATATAAATCGTGAGATTTCTCTTGGAGGTTGTGTATATTGTGTGAGGAGTGATGAACATGGATTTGTTCTGTAAGATTTTTTTTTTTTGGCTTTCAGTACTGAGCTGATTGGCTATATATGTATATTTTTCGAGGAGCTGAGTAATGGGCTCGGGACCGGAAGCCCAAAGCGCCCCAGCCCGGCAGCGGGCATCCCGATCCCTCTCTTCCCAATATATCCTGATTAGACTTGTATAATATAATTAGTTGTAATAACATATTCATGAAGTCAGAAACCCTTTTCCAGAGTGTGCACGTGTGCCATGCCGTCCACACTCTGTAAGGCCCGAGGCTCATGTTAGCCAGAGTGACCGTGGTCGCCCCCAACGGGCCAGCAACGCCAGGACCCCCTGGGCATGCCTCCAAACACCGCCACTCCTCTTTAAACCTTATTCATTTGCTTTAAAGTATGTACTGATATTTTGTGAAATTATTATTAATTTTTTTTTTTGACTGGAGCTTCCGACATCTAGGTCATTTCAGCCCCCAACTATGTCTGTATTCTATTTACCCTTTCAAACACTACATTCATACAATACATTCATACACATAAATACATTCATACAATACACTCTTTCCATTTGGTCGGTGGAGTACTTCATGTTCCTCCACCGACCCTATATTAAAACTAATCTAGATTGGGGTCGATGGAGTACTTTTATAAATATTCCGCCATCGACCCCGAACACACACTCATACGCTCTCAACCTTCGAGGGGGGATGATGACGTTATATTTCACCATCAACCCTCGACATTCACGCTAATAAATACATGCATTCAGACAAAACATATAGACACACAACTCTCAAGATATATTATATACAATAAAAAAAACTCAATTTCCCCTAAAAACAGGGGACCCAGAAACCCGCTGAAGTGCGCGAGTACCATTTTCAGATTGGATGCCATGCCTACACGCTCCCTGTAGAGAGCCAAGGCATGACATGTTTCCGATATGTGGGACACATCGAGAGCAGGTGCCCGTGGGTCAACCGCGTATGGCCTATTCTTAATCGCGTAAGGACGATTCCTTGTTTCCGGCTCAGGTTCTCGGGGGGGGGGGGGCATCTACGAATCGTGCTCTTGACGTGCAAAAGCCTCTCGGACGACCCGGCCCACTGACGCTGCCAACTTTCTTTTATCACGTTCTTTACTTGTGTTATTGTTGTTTGAAATAGCAATAGAGATAATCTTTATGTAAAGTAATGGTTGAAATAAAAAAGCCAATGTCACGAGCGGGATTCGAAGCCACGAACTTCGACTAAATACGTCGCTGCCACTTGACCTATCGTGACTTCGATCCACCTGGACACCAACTTCCCATCTCAACCTACATTTCGAATTTCCACTCCATTTTGCCATTTTTAATTTTTTTATTTCATTTTTCATATTGGCTTTTTTATTTCAACCAATGTAAATATTGCCAAGGACTGTAATATTGGTTGAACCTTATCCCATTTAGTGTATGAAAAATTTCAGAATGTTCATCCACGTATATCCGATTCTCATAATACCGTCATAATAAATATGACGGGTGATGACGTTATATTTCACCCTCACCCCTCGCCATTCACGCTAATAAATACATGCACTCAGACAAAACATATAGACACACAACACATAAGACATACTATATACAAAAAAAAAAAACAATTTCCCCTAAAAAGCGGAACAGGGGACTCTGAAACTCGCTACCGTGCTCGAGAACTCTTCTTAAGTCCGGCGGCATGCCTCACGCTCTCTGTATGGAGCCAAGGCATGACACGCCTCTATTATGTAGAACACATCGAGCAACCTTTCTCTGCATAAGGGGCACCTGCGCGGGCTTTGGCCCAAAAGCAGGTGCCCGTGTGTCAACCGCGTATGGCCAATCCTCAGTCGGGTGAGGACGATCCCTCGTCTTCTGCTCAGATTCTCTGAGGGCCATCTATCGGTCGTGCTCTTGACTCGCAAGAGCCTCTCCGACGACCCCGCCCACTCACGCTGCCATCTTCCTTTTATCATATTTTTAACTGCGTGTTTAGCGTCAGGGGGCTGTGAAATTATTAAAGGTTTATTTTGCTGTTATTTAAGAAAGTGTTCAATTCATTGTGTATAGTTTTAGCGTTCATCAGTATGTTTATGTAATTGAAAGGTGAGTCTATTGTTTTAGAGATTTTATTAAAGAATATGTCTTTCAGATTTGTATTTAGTACAGTGTATAATTATGTGTTCTGGGTCCTCAATACTTCCACATTGCTCGCATTGTTCGAGTGATTTTGTTTTATTGTATAGAGATATTTGCACAGACGGTATGATTGGTTCTTAGTCTACAAATGTTTTTAGTGTCCTTTTTATTTTTTGATAATCCTGTAAACCAAGGTTTTTTTCCCTACCGGGAGTACAATAATTTTGTAAAATTTGCCTTTATTATATTGTAAATATTGATTTTGTCATTCTTTAAATTGTTGAATCTTCAGTTCGTGTACTAGGCCACTGTATGGGACGTTGACGATATGGCGTACCATCTTTTGTAGCTTGTTTGGCGTATTGGTCAACAGTCTCATTTTGTCGAATGCCACAGTGCCCTTTTAGCCATACTATTACTATTCTTTTGTTTATACTATGTGTTAAATTGTAATATTCCTTAATTATTTCTTTATACAAATATGATGTGTTGCTGTCCAAATTACTGAATTGCAACTTATTTACAATGCTTTGGCAGTCTGTAAAAATTAATATTTGTTTTTTATATAAATTCCTAGCATATTTTAGGGCCTCTATGATAACTATGCATACCGCAGAGTACACCGTTAATTCGATTTTAAGTTTTATTTATATATTGGTATTTTTGTTGAAATCATATATTGCTGCTCCCACTTCATTATTTATTTTTGAGCCATCAGTGAATAAGAGTTGAAAATCATTGTAATTATCAGTTAGAAAAGCTCCAAATTCAAAATTTATGTGAACAGGGTTTGTTTGTTGTGAGAAAAAGTAATCTACAGATATCTTTTGGGTGTACATTTTATAATCGATATCGCTGATACCACATTTGGGGGTTTCTTTGATTTTAGCTGCATAATGGGCCAGGTTTGTAAAACTATTCACTAACAATGGAGTTCTAGCTTTTTGCCAAAAACCGTTTAGCAAAACCTTTTACGCGAGTTTATTTTTACAAGAAAGTTCCTGTCCTTGGACATATTTTTTAGTAAGTATTTGTTACTTAAAAATTGACCTCTATATTCTAATGGGGATTCGTTAGCTTCAGCTAAGATATCTATTGGTGTATCTGCCAGAAAACCAAGTGCCATTCTGATGCTTTTGTTTTGAATTATTGATAATGAATTTAATTTTGTTTTCGATGCTCGACTTCACATTCATCACAAGACCACAAGAGAAAATCGCACATTTTTGTATTAATCTCACAACTTTATTACATCACAAGTATTTCTATGTTTCAATTGTTTCAAAATATTCCAGATGCTCAGTGTGAAAGGATCGACCCTGACGCGAGCCGGTACCAGAAGATGAATCTCAGGATCAGATCCGAAGGTACAAAACTAGGACAGAGCGTCCATTTTCACTGTCCGATCGGCTTCCGGTTGAACGGGACCGCCAACCTAACGTGCAAAGCCAACGGTAAGTATTCATTATAATAAAGTATACAAATGTTAAGTTATTGGGTCTAAAGAAGCTTTACTAGTGAACACAGATGGTAAGAAGTACTGATTTTGGTAAATTACTGCAAAAAGAATACAGAAAGATATTGCGCCATCTACATGATAAATAGTACATAAATAATCTTTTACTGTTTACAAAAGTCTTTAAAAAAACGCTAATTTTATGTTTAAAAGTTAAAAATTCTAAAGAAATATTTCCCACAAAAATAAGTACTACCTAATGGACAAAAGTTGATCAAACGTGCGAGGCCAGTTGTTGATAACTATTTGCATAAATGTGTGTTTTCTTTTGAAGAGGACAAAAATTAGATGAATTTATTAAATGTATATCATTGTTAAAAGTCTATTTTTAATTATTGTCAGTATTATTTATTATAACTACTTATTTATTTAGAAATCGTGAGATAAGGTCTGGTGTGATGTAGGTTTCAGAAAAACATTTTCTTTATCATGCCAACGTTTCGATCTTTATTGCGATCATCTTCAGGGCTCAAAGTGTTTTTCTTCTGTGTAATTGTGCCATTCTTGCGTGACGTGTCGAGAGTGCCTCGCTCGCAAGAATGTCACAATTACACAGAAGAAAACACTTTAAGCTCTGAAGATGATCTCAAGTAAATTGATGCTTTTGAATTGAAAGGTGTTTAGTTTAATAAGCCTTGTAAACCACTGTTTTAAGTACAGGTTGTAAAATAAGTTTGTGGCGTTTATTGAAGGGAAATTCAATGAAAATTATAGTTAATTGTAAACCAATTTAATCACCATTAGACAAATCAGTTTGTTCTATAAATTTGCTGCCATCTTACTTGCAATTTTGTCAAATCCGCCCTCCCTGAATTTATCTGGTTTATGAGCGACGAACTCAGAATCACGAAAATTGTTTTTAAGCAAACGTCAAATGGGTGGAGGTGGTGTCACGATCTGGTCGGGGATAGGGTATGGAAAAACGGAGTTGACAATTTGTCAGCGCAAATTAACGCAAAAAATATAATGGAATTATTGAAGAACCAATTACTAAAAGGGGAGAAGAACTGACAAGAGTGAGGCTCAACTTTCAGCAAGTCAACCAACCTATCCTCACAGCATGAATAGCAATGGATATACTTGGGGGAAAAAAGTTTACTCTGGGCAGGTGACTAAATTTTAACATTATGAAAAACCTATATAAGTATTTAGTTTTCTAATTGGCCGTATTAATTATTTCAATTAATTGTACTCTTAATCTCACGAGCGGGATGATTCGAACCCACGACCTTCGGCTAAACCCGCCGCTGCTGTTACTTGAGTTATCGTTACTTCAATCCACCCGGACCCAAATCTTCATTAAAATTATTAAAATCATGCAATTTGTATATAAAGTTTTCGATATATCGACCACGGTATTACTCATGAATAGCTAGATCTTGGTATGGTCTGGATGAAAATTGATATTCATCAAAGTTTCGACCAATTTTAAGGTCATCATCCGAGTGGAAGACATAAGGTTGTTTTCCCTTCATGATGACCTTAAAATAGGTCGGAAGTTTGGTAGTAAAAACTGAATTTGCTTTTTCCATCCAGACTAGTTACCGTAACTTCAATCCACCCGGACCCAAATCTTCATTAAAATTATTAAAAACTTGCAATTTCTATATAAAGTTTTCGATATCGACCACGGTTTTACTCA
This sequence comes from Cimex lectularius, assembly GCF_000648675.2. NCBI lineage: Eukaryota > Metazoa > Arthropoda > Insecta > Hemiptera > Cimicidae > Cimex > Cimex lectularius. Next base: position 1,164,771 of record NW_019392655.1, read on the forward strand.
CGAATAGTCTAGATCTTGGTATGGTCTGAATGAAAATTGATATTCATCAAAGTTTCGACCAATTTTAAGGTCATCATCCGAGTGGAAGACATAAGGTTGTTTGCCCTTGATGATGACCTTAAAATAGGTCGAAAGTTCGGTAGTAAAACTGAATTTGCTTTTTTTTTTCATCCAAACCAGTTACCATAACTTCAATCCACCCGGACCCAAATCTTCATTAAAATTATTAAAAACTTGCAATTTCTATATAAAGTTTTCGATATATCGACCACGGTATTACTCACGAATTGTCTAGATCTTGGTATGGTCTGGATGAAAATTGATATCCATCAAAGTTTCGACCAATTTTAATGGGTGGGTAAAACTTAAACTTAATCATAAATCTTAAAGTTGTTTTCAAAGAAAATTAAAACCATTTATCAAAAACTTAATTAGTTCAAAATAACTAAGATTGTTTTGCCCTGATGATGACCTTAAAATAGGTCGAAAACTTGCCAGATAACAACTGAATTTGTTTTTTCATCCAGACACCGAGATCCAGATCATTTTTTTTTGTACATGCAATTTTATCGTTTTCAATTTTGTTCTGCCTCTCCTGCCAGGATTGGTCTGTAAGTTGGGTTTCGGTATTTCACCATCATCAGTGTGTCTGTGTTCATCCTATTCTTACCGTAGGGACCAATCAGACCAGCCCCTTTTATGGAGTCGGTTTGTGTCAAAATTTAACTTTTTGTATTTGAACGTTTTACATTGTGAACCTAGATCCTTTTACGCAGTGATGCCGTGGTGAAAATCAAATTTTAAATTAATAAGCATTCAGTTAATATTTTGATACAACAATGACTGGGTCTTATATAGGATTAATGTTAGCATCAAGTCGGTGGGTTTATTTTTTATTTTTCATTATTCGTTCATCAAAAAGAAGGAAGACGGCGAGGACCTTAAAACGGAGTAATTAAAAGAAATAGAATAGGCGAGAGGCTTTAATTAACCAGTTTTTATTAAGGTCTCCTGTCTGACTATAATATCTAATAACGTCCCCATCGACCCTCTCGTTACAGGTAATCCAGTAAAATCTAAATTACCGCTTCTTTTTTTGTTTTAAGGTAAACAATTCGACCGCGTTCCCCTTCTTCGAGCCGTATCTAATGATTCCATTAAAATTTAAAAGGAATCCAATTAACATTGCTGTTCAAACAGGGGCCGACGATATTCCCCAGGATGATGATTAACCACTTTTTAAGGGCGTTGTCAAAAAACTCATAAAAATAACATCTTTCTGTCACATTTAATCACACATAGTTTATAAAAGTACTTTCCTGCGTTTTCATTTGGGTTCTGAATATTTAGTTGTTTGTTCACGTCAAACTTTATAACTCATTTTTGCAAATTGTATTTATTATTAGAGGACTAGTTCAAGTGGAATGTACGCTTTTATAAATTACCTTTTCCGTTTAGAAAGGAAAAAGTTTTGACGGCTGCTCGGAAAATTCGACGATTCACGATGACGGCTCAGCAGCCAGTTACTTAAAGACCATCAAGTAATAAAAAAGGGAAGGATGGCCGAAGCATACTCCGACTCTTCCGGAAGGAGGGTGTCTCCAGCTTTACAATGTCAGAAGGCTGAATAGAATCTATGACACAATAGCTCATTTAGGTCCTTCGACTTTGTCTATCCAGAAGGTCGGAAAAAAGAAGAGAAGATACGACAGTGACTTATCATTCATTGAGTACTATATATAGAAACCTAGGATGCTTCCCTGCGGCACGGCCGAAAAAGAAGGGAAAGGAATCTGCACCTGGTCTGGCATGTTAGTACTTATCACACCGACGGATCTTTGGATCAGGTAATAAATCGACTGGAGAAGCGTCAGTTTAGAGAACACGCGAGTGCAAGAGTTCAAAGGCTTGCGCCAAGGATGGTACATTTTCTACCCTTCTTGCCCGGAAACACCTGGTCCGCCGGGTCATCCCAACCTTCCTTTTGGATAAACCGCATTAAGCTTTGGCTTTCCTACTCCTTGGTAATCACCAAATGTTTCTTCGAATGAATAACGTCAGCACACAGTGGTTCGAAAACAAACCTTTAATTTAGAAAATCGCCCCGGGTGAAAAACTCGACTCACGAGATGTCATCTATAACCAGATACCTTGAATGGTGCAGTGGTGTGAACGAATACGTAAATGGTTCGGTATGTTTTGGCAGTTTAGCACAGGATGCAGAAAATAAAATATTTAAAAAAAATAATTGCAATAGGCAAATAATTGCAATAGATTTTTTTAATGATACCGAAAAAATGGCACATTTTTAGCCTCTCTTTAAACCTGACATTGTTGACCTTGAAAATGTTACAATTAATTAAGGTTTTTAGTTGAGATGAAAAAACGCTAATGGCACGAGCGGGATTCGAACCCACGATCTTCTTTCATCAAAACTCATAAGGTGGGGTTGAAATAGGAAGTTGATGTCCGAGTGGATCGAGGTCACGATAGATCAAGTGGTAGAGCAGCCGCGTATCAAGCCGAAGATCGCGGGTTCGAATCCCGCTCGTGCCATTGACTTTTTTATCTCAACTAAAAACCTTAATTAATTGTAATGTATTAATTGGTCAAGCGGACCACCAAATTAGTGAACTTAAAAATGTTGTTCAATTAAGGTCAAATTTTATAATATAATGGTTAAACGAAAAGACCAAACTCATTTGAAAAAGAAATGCTTATCGAAATGAAAATCCATCAAGTTGTAAGGGAGTTTAATTTAAACAAAAATATGGAAATAGACTACGCTTAATTTTTTATGTTTTTGACAAATTAATAAAAGGAATAATAAAATAATTTTGCGGAAAATTGCTGAACTGTCTTGACCTTAAACAAGTGAAAATATGGTTTATAGTGTATTAGGAAAGTTGCTGAAATTGTTTAAATATTTCTTACATAATGTATAGAATTTATTATGCAATTTTTAAGAGCTTGTTAAAGAAAAATTGGCTCTCGTAGGTTAATTTTTTTTAAATTAAAAGAAAAATATTAAAAGGGATTATTTGTTTAAATGAGAGCCGGGAAGCAGCAAGTTGGTAAGTGTGTGTGAATCCGATGTAGTTGCAGATACGTACTGGTAAGGTGGGATCAGACCACGAGGGGACAAACACCATTTATCCAAAGTTGGGAGAAAGTTCGAGGTTGAGGCTTTACAGAGCACCATCAGATACTCACGGTGTTCAAATGAAAGGGGTTCGGGGCTTTAAAACATTGATTTCACAGGATCCTCTCTGTTCAATTATTCACGCACCTTTCGGACGAGCTAGGTTGTCGGGTAAATCAAAGAAATAACCATACTATAATTTTTTTAAACTGTTTTTAGAGAGAACAATAAGGATTTTAAAAATATTTTCCTCCACTGTACCTTCAAGTTCACCTTTTCTTCTAAGCCTAAGAACTTTTCTCGGTATATTTTCGCGCACCTCTTTTGCTGTATGAATTGCTTTACCGAAGTGGCTGTACTGTAACCGGGCTTAATATTTTAAAGGATATATGCAGATGTCTCTCGTTCCTCCTGACCAGAGAAATTTTCTCTGTTTTGCCCACCTTTATATGGTAGTTAAGAGGGCAGTAGAGAACTCTAATTTTTTTCAAATTCTGCCTGCTGAAAGTATTTCATTCGCCTTCCTTTTTGGGGGATTCTAAACTCAAAAAATTGGTGATTTTTGCCTCGTAGATGTGTGCTTTTGTACAGTGCTTGAGTTTTTCGTTCTAAGTCCATTTTTCCACTCCGCTGCATCTAGTTCATTTTCTTGTATCCGTCTCAAGGATTAGAGGGCTTTTTTGGAGGCTTTTTCAACCTGTCTTGACCTTCTAACTCCTACTGATGTTGAAAATATTATTAAAACATTAAGGCATTTGAAGCCATTTCAACCAGTTGAAATTAAAAATTTTTATTTCAAAAGCATATGTAGTATTGCTGATACTGTCTTGAATACTAGCTCTTCAAAAATTAGCAAAGTCTGCTGTTTGCACCTAAAGTAAGAAAACCCCTTAGTAATAAACATAAAAAAAATCATTCATGATTTGGTCCCTTGGGAACAAATCAACATAGCCAAAAAGATTATTCAGAAATCGTGAGATGCGATGTGGTGAGATGGAGGTTTCAGAAAAACATTTTCTTTATCGTGCCAACGTTTCGACCTTTATTGAGAACATCTTCAGGCCCTGGGATTCACAAACGTTGTTTAAATTTAACAAAAACATGTAGGAGTGGAAAAAAGTGAATTTATACAATGCAATTAAATATTGTTTTATATTCATTCAAAGTATTTCTACTCACTCTAAATGTTTGATTGAATACAAAATATAAAAAATAAATAAAAATATTTATTTGCATTGTTTAAATTCACTTTTTTCCACTTTTCACTTTTTTTTGTTAAATTTAAACAGCGTTTGTAAATCCCAGGCCCTGAAGATGATCTCAATAAAGATCGAAACGTTGGCATGATAAATAAAATGTTTTTCTGAAACCTACATCTCACCAGACCTTATCTAACGATTTCTGAATAATCATCGACAAACGGTCACTAATCACAACACAGCCAAAAAGATTATTCAGAAATCGTGAGATGCGATGTGGTGAGATGGAGGTTTCAGAAAAACATTTTCTTTATCGTGCCAACGTTTCGATCTTTATTGAGATCATCTTCAGGACTCAAAGTGTTTTCCGTGTAGATGTGTCATTCTTGTCTGTCGTGTTGTGAAACTTTTTTGGACTCTCAACACGACAGACAAGAATGACACATCTACAAGGAAAACAAACACTTTGAGCCCTGAAGATGATCTCAATAAAGATCGAAACATTGGCACGATAAAGAAAACGTTTTTTCTAAAACCTACGTCACACCAGACCGCATCTCACGACCTCGAAATACCACACATAGCCAACAAAGTTAAAAATATAAATCCATTGCTGAATGGAGGCAAAAATTAAAGACATGAAAGCATTTTGACCGTACTTGTAACCTCAAGACAGGAACTTTTATTAAAATATTTTGCAAAATAATTCATACCACGAAGGAAAATAACGTGTTAATCTCTCTTTAAATAATCTTTTTCTTTATTCTTATGTATAAGTTGATTTGAAATATGTTACAATATTAAAATTGATTTTTTTTTCAGTCTCTTTTTTTATAATAACTTTAAGGTAAATAGATATGTCAAATATTTTTATATATGCACGTCTCCCTATTTCAAACGGACACACAGCCTCATATACATACAAAAACATTTTGTAATACTCCCATCAAAAGAGTAGGAAACGTACTGTGGCACTTAGATTATTGATAGCCCACTAAATTGGGGAATTAGATAGAACTTTTTCCAAACTATACATATTTTTTTAAAATAATTAAACATATAGTAATGAATAAACATTTACAACCTGGTAAAACGATTTCTCTAAGTATAGTAGAACATAAGGACAGCAAAAAATAATTTATCATAAACTTCATGATACTTCATACAGCAAAATCTCACCTGCTGAAAAATTTCAAAATGGCAGTTAGACCCTTATTGATTTCCACTCTTCAATTATATTGTTTACATGAGATCTGGAGATTATCTTGGGTAAAAGTTAATTAAAAATTTAACGACTACATTCGTGTAATAGGCAGAACTGCTGCGTAAGGTTTCTTTTCTTTTTTTTTTCTTCGCTTTTCTTCTTGAAATTCGAAATAGGGCCAAGAAACAACAAACATCGAAGTATCGATTGTGATCATATTGGCCGGCCGGGCGGAAATAGAATTCAAATGGATAGATGATTAAGACTCACAGGGCAGAGACCGACTCCCTCTCGAGGGAGTGATTCCGTTCCGTTAAGGGCTTAACTTCGCAAATCAATTTACCCTGATCGAACCGTTGTACTCTTCCATCCACTCACAAAACGTTTATGAACCCCGGGTATGACCTGGGTTTTTATCAAGTTACTACAACGTCAAATATACCACACGAAATTAATTAGATTTTTTCCATTGGCTTCCTTCAGCAAAAGTAAGAAAAAACAAGATTGAATTGGATGTTTTGTAATAAATACATAAATTATAGTTTTACCACTTAACTTATAATAATAAACTAATAAAATAAAATTCTTATAATTATGATCTAACCACTAGGACTTTAACTACTCGTGTCCCGCTTCTTGGCCCTAAAAAGAACTTTGCAGGTGACCGTCTGGCTTCCTCTGCCTAGAATTATGATCTAACTAGAAGCAGTGCTTATAGAAATCCACTTGACCTACGCCTTGATGATGATGATACTAGGAAGCGGGTTTTTTGCTCCCCAGGCACTGCAGCCTTCTGTCTTGTTGAACCTTCCCAGTTTCCTAGTTCAGTGCAATAGACTCAATCCTTCTTCTAAAAAGTATTAAGTTATTGACTATTTCTTCTACAATTTCATTCCCTAGGTTTTTTCTGTATACTAGGTTATGTCTGGGGGGCTGTTTCCTCCTCCTCGTTACATAATATGCAAGTGGGATCATCATTACATAAGCCCATGTTATGTAGATGTTTTTTCAGATACCAGTGACCGGTTAATAGTCCTGTTACTCCTCTGAATCTGGCCCTTAACAACTGGCAGTGAGTTGCCAGTCTTGGTGAGGGTTTATCATAAGTTTACTGTGTTACTGTGTTATTACGATCTTTGCGTGAATCCCCTTCACACGAAGCAAACTTGTTTCCTTTCGAGTCTAAAATAAAAATGAAAATAAATATTTGTGCCACAAACTCAAACAAATTAATCGGAAAATACAAAAATCGGGACCTGATCCAAATAAATTATAAGAAAGCTTTCAAAAAAATAAATGTATTCAGATTTGAAAAAAATAAAAATAGGCGATCTATGACATACGCAACTAACTCCTTGCCATTTACATAAAAAGAGCAGGTGTCTTCAAACAAATTGAGAGAGAGTCCTTCCTCGTCCTTTGGTGGCTCAGCTCGCACATTCGAGCCTGAGGTTAAGGATTAGCTTATCCTTGAGATAAGCTTCTCGTTTTTGAAAATATTGTTATAAAAAATTCCCCAAAAAAACTAAAAGAAAAACGTGAAAAAAAGAAAATTGTTTTAAATTTTAAATAAAAAATTAAATTTATTTTCCTTCATGGAAATATTTCTTAAGTTTTCATTTAAAATTTTATTACTATTAATACCATGGCTTACGGATAGGTTTTATATTTTGCAATCATGAAAGAATTATATTGTAATTTTAAATAAAGTATTACACTTCTCATTTAAAAAAATAAAAAATAAATAGAAAAGTTCCAAAAAACAATTCTTTTCCATTATACACAATGTAAATAAATATTTAAAAAATAAAATAAATAAAAAGTGCCACATTTGCTCTTAGGAGGAAGTGTTTTGGAATGTACGACGTAATCGTAGAAAATTCAACCGCTGAAACCTGGCCCATTAATCAAGTTCCTTGGTGAATTTGGACTTATCGGTGTGCTATAAGCACAAAACGGGAGATCCAATAGCTCGCCGGGGTGCAGTGCAATACCCACTCCGAATCATCTATCTATTTACAGGATTAACATTTTATGAGGTACAGAATATTTGTGGAATAAAGTCGTGAATGAGTGAAGCGACTTTGTGAATTATCGCGAATTAACAGAGGATCCAGACAATGGTGAGTAGGGACTTTTTAGTCTAATTCGACATTAGGATACCCTCCAGAGATATTCACATCTGGTGTATACTAACTACATAGCAAGCTGTTACTAACGAATAGAGATTTACGATGATGGGTGCAAAAAAGTGCGGGTTTTCGCTCCCAGGACAGGGTGGCTTCTGGCTTAGTAAGTCCTCTAGCTCCTTAGTTCATTGGTCATTGCTGCAAATCCTTTCCCTGGGGTTTCTTTGTATCTCTGCGGTTGCTTTGCATCGATATGGGAGGTTGGTTCTTTTTCCTCATTGCATAATCTTCAAATGGGATCATCATTGAATATGCTTACGTTTTGTAGATTTCAGATGCTAGTGACCGGTAAATAGTCCTATCACTCCGCTTAGTTTGGCCTTATCTAACTGTAGCAGTGAGTTTGCCCGTCTTAGTCAGGGGTTTGTTTCGATCCATTTTGTGATGGATTCTGTATTTGTTTTTGTTATCCCAAGTATAGGTTCGGGGCCTATGTATGGTTTTGCAGATCCTCCTCTGTCCAGTGTGTCTACTTTTTCTTTACCCAAAATTCCTGTGCCCTGGCACCTAAAGTATCACCAGGTTGTTGTGTGTCCCCAGTTTGGGAGATTATGGGTGCATTTACTGACTGATTTAGATGTAATTCTTTTACGTGCTACTGCTTTAATGGCTGCTTGGCTATCAGATCTTATGAGGATTTTTTTGCCAGTGTAACGTCCTTTAAGATTTTCCAGACACAAGCATTGATGGCATGTATTTCTGCTTGAAAGACCGACGTGTACTTCCCTAATGAGTTTGATTGTTCAAAATTTGGGCTTGTCTGGGGGACCATATCATTGTAGCTCTCCTGAGTCTTCCTCTCCTTTATAGTCTGTAGAGACTTTATAGGGTGTTGTAAACAATGTTTCAGGGAGTTGTTTTTTTTATGTTCAGTGGATGTTTTTTTTCTCAGTCGGGTCTAACCTTATCCAACTGCAGCAGTGAGTGTGCCTGTTTGGCCTACCAACAAATAATAAAATAAAAATAATACAAATAATAATAACAAATAATAATAATAACAAATAATAATATTAAAAAATAAAAACCTAAGGCAATTTTGAATGAATTTATTAATTTTTTTAATTATTAGTATTAATCTTTCCACCTTACCAATCCGTCAAAGGTTCTTTCCTTTCCTTCATCAATTTCTTCAACTTTTCAAAAAGTAATTAAACAATCATTTATAGCACTAGAAAGGAAATTAAATAGAGTACTGAAATTTGCTGGCCTCTAGCTTTAGAAATAGTAGTTTAGAATCACCATAAGTAAGTATTTCAACATTTAAAAAAAAATTATTTTTTAAAGTTCCGGCTACAAAAATGCTTACTTCATCCACTTTTGCAAGTTTAGTATTGATCATATCTTATTGGAAATTTAACATAGTTTTCAATGGTATCTACGGATTTGTCCAAAACCTTTCAATTTTAGAGTTATCACTGTTGTTAGAAGCAAGGTCGTGAAATTTTAAAAAATCGGAATAAAGAGGAATAACTCCGAAACTGTTGATATTCGGACCATAGTTAATCAGGACTTTTTGATACAATTCTGAATGTAGAATCTACTGGCAAAGTTTGTACCACGAGTAGCCGAAAATTCTGTATAACGATTGATGAGAAAATATCTATATTTTTATTAATTATTCAGAAATCGTGAGATGCGATGTGGCGAGACGTAGGTTTCAGAAAAACATTTTCTTTATCGTGCCAACGTTTCGATCTTTATTGAGATCATCTTCAGGGCCCGGGATTTACAAACGTTGTTTAAATTTATCAAAAACATGTAGGATGTGGAAAAAAGTGAATTTTTTACAAAGCAAATGAATATTTTTATTTATTTTTTATATTTTGTATTCAATCAAACATTTTGAGTGAATAGAAATACTTTGATTGAATATATAAAAAAATTATATATATATATATATTTTGCATTGTATAAATTCACTTTTCCACATCCTAAATGTATTTGTTAAATGTAAGCAATGTTTGTAAATCCCAGGCCCTGAAGATGATCTCAATAAAGATCGAAACGTTGGCACATCACACCAGACCGCATCTAACGATTTCTGAATAATTATCGATTAACGGTCACTAATCACCATACATTTTTATTAATATTTTTTTCTCTGAATAATGGTCAAATTAGTTTATTATTATTAGAAGACTCATCTGTTTGTCCATTCAAAATTTCCAACATTTTTTCCTTCCTTTTATTTTACATATGCCGAACATGTCGGCGAATCCACCGTGTGACCGACGTAACAAGTGTTGTCGAGAGGTGAAAAAAAGCGGTGGGCGAGTGGAGGAATTTAATAAGATTTTACACTCAGCGGCCCGTAATGGGGAACATAATTCAGTGTGGCCCACGCCAATTAGATATACGGCCCCGTTGTTATTTCACATCGCAAAGTACAAAACTGGCAACGTGTTATTTCACTCCCATTCCTTCTATTCTTCAATACGCGGAGCTCATAAATCTTCCTTAGCGGAAGAACAAGACGTCAACCGACCTCAGAAATAATATTATTTCGTGAAATGATATGAGAAATATTTACAAAAATGGGCCATTTTGACAGGGATTAAACTAATCACTTTCAGTTTTGTTATGTAAGATTTTTCTGCGCTTGTACAGTGTGAATTTATTTAATTGATTGCCACTTCAGCGTGAGGTGCGACGACCATACTCAGGTATCTTAAGGGTCCGAATCAGTATATCATCACTAGGGCTGTGAAATTTATATACATTTGCATATTTTTCCTGGTTAACTAAAACATCCAATTTTAACAAACTGTATATGTTTTGAAGCATTTGGAATCAATTTAAGCTGTATTTATTTTGCATATTTGTGCACATATTGCCATAAATGCGTATTTTTGCATAAGTGGGTTGTAATTGCATATTTTTTTACATATCCGACATATAGGCATATTGGCTCGGCAAATTTTAATGTTTCTGAGCAGGCAAAAAAAAAACATTCGAAAAAGAGCTAAGGGCTCCCATTCTTCCGTTTCCACATAATGAACGAGTTTGTGTTTGGTCAGTTGCTCCACCGCTTTCGGCGAAGTTTCGGTCACCTTTGCTTCTCTTGGAATAGGGGAAGGAATGGTGTTTGTACTACTGTAAATGTTCTCTTGGAATAGTTTAATTGGATTCATGGAAATATTACTACCTCAGTTTTCTTCTTTCCCTACCATCATACTTCTCAGCTTTACCCAGTCTCTCATGCGTTTTCCATCGTGAAACGTTATTTTTGTGTTGTGAACTGACTACTCCTAAAATGCCGAAAGTCACCGCAAAGACGAAAGATCTTGATCAAAATTATGTACGTGCGTTTTTTAAGGGCGATGCAGACGTTTTATATTGTGTTTGATGTGATAAACTTATATCAAAAGGTAAACGTTTTTTGGTAAAACAGCACATAAAGGCAGCAAAACACAAGGAAAACAAAGGTAGAAAGTCAAGTTTCAACAAACCTTTGTGACACAACTGTGACAAATGCTGGGTCTGGAAAGTTTGGACCGATTTATGTCTTGCTTTAGTTAGAGCTGGCATACCCATCCATAAACTAAGCCACCCTGATTTCAATGGTTTTTTTCTGAGTACACAGCGTCGAGCTCCCCTTAAGGACCGACGATGGGCAAACGCTGCGACTGTGACATAGTCGCCACTAATCAAGATGAAGTACATGTACTAGATCTTGCAGTGGCATATGAATCTGGCGACGCGCTAAGCCGTGTGGCGGAGGCAAAGGGCGAGAAGTACATGGTGCTTCGCGACGTGCTCCGGGAGCGGTCACAGAAGCCGTATTTTACGGCCAAAGGCATCGTGATCGGAGCGCGTGGGGCAATTCCGGAGGGCTCCAGGAGGGACCTCGTGTTTTTTTGAGAAATACACATGGAAAACCATTCCCCACGAAAGTACCCTCAGGAAATCTCACCTGGATCTTATATATAATGAAACACTCCATAAAATCAGAGACTTAATCGAAAATGGACCGATCTGGGTCTCGATGGATGAGACTACGGATTTTTTAAATTTAACTTTTTTTAATGCGTTTTTCTTTTTTAATAAAAAAAACAGTTAAATCACTGGCACAACTTTAAATATCGAAAACGCCGGAGAGAATAGGAGGAGTGAGTGGATCGTAAGAGAATTCCATGAGAAGTGAGAATGGCTCGCATAAGCGGAGGAGATCAAAGGAAAAACACCTGCTTGTGTGATTACGATCTATTTACGTATGTACAATTGGCGTAAACATTCCGCCCACCAAATTTTAAAGAAAATTTATCCTTCTATAGTAATTAAACAAAGAATATTAAACTAACAAGGATAGGTTCTGGGAAGGAAAAAATACTATATACAAGGAGAAAGTAAATAAGGTTCTTAGTCAGTAGGAGGAAGTACAAGTAAGTTGTGGACAGGTCTTATGAAAGAACCGGCGGCAGTTCGCACCTTGACCACTCTAGTACACGAGTCGGGGCCAGGAAAGATCTCCTGTATTCTCCCTATGGCCCAGGAAAGTGGAGAGGTACGAGTGTTTTTGATGAAGACGACTTCCCCGCGCTTTATGGATGGGGTGGCCTTGTGCCACTTATTCCGCTGCAGTAACGTATTTAATTTTTTTTTTTTTTTTTTAATTGGCCTTATGATCTAGCATATTAGCCAAGGTACGAATTCTTTGTGTGTTCAAATTGGGGGTTATCGGGAAAAAAGGGCCAGAGGCGACGGTGGGAATCGAACCCACGACCGCGGCGTGAGAGTCTCTCATGCTAACCACTCGGCTACCGCGGTCCCCTATTTAAATATTCAGAAGACCATCTCCTCCAAAATATTTGATGTAACTGTTTTACTCGCTTGCAACGAGTAAGAGGAGGAATCTGCTCCGAGAAAACCGGTTCAGGTGGAGCGAGTAAGGGAGCTCCCGTTAGGAAGTGTCCTGGACTGAGAAAATCGGAGTCGTTTTTACAATCGGGAGGAGTAGCGCATAGAGGTCGGCTATTGAGGACTGCTTCGATTCTTGCCAACAAAGTACAATATTCCTCGAAAGTTAAAGAAGTATCTCCAATTAGACTATGTAACAGTCTTTTCGAAGATTTGACCGCAGCTTCCCTGCCTTGCTGCCTTGCAGTACTCCGACTTTATTGATCTAACCATCTAGCATCCGTTGCCCCATATCACTCGGATGCAACGACCAGTTTATTATTTTGGGATGAAGATTCGATATGAGCTGTTTGAATTTACAAAAGATTCCTGGGGCGCAGAAATCGTCTAGTAAAGCACCAAAAATGTACACTGTGGTTTTAAATTAGAATATAAGTAACTCGCGGTTTGTAAGAGATAAATTTGTAATTCAGTAAGTTTATCTGTACATTAATGCGAATAAAAGGAAAAACTTGAACCAACTTATTTTACGACAATGAAGAATTGAGTCTCTTTTGTTTTGTCGGCTAGAAAGCTATAGCACTTTTACTGATTTACAAATTGACAGTGACATCTGAGCGATCTTTTCTATCCCATTGCCCTTTCGCTTCCTAATTTCCTCCAAAACCAGTATTCTTAGTTATGACCCATTTTTCATTATCTTGGCTCTTTTCATTTCTGCCAACCGCGCAAATACCTTTATTGCCCGATATTCCCTTCCTCTAACCCGATTTTTCTCGTCCATCAGGTTTATTCTTTACCAGGTCCAAGTTTCATCGGCATCGTCCAGCCTTTCATTGCAAGTTTTCTAACCGCTGATTTATTTGTCGCTAAATCCTCTCGATTTAGATATTCTGAGATATAAAATACCTGCCTTTTTATATTATTTAAAATAATCCGTTTGCACTAGAGATTTAAATGCATTTAGACATTTTATACCAGTAAAGTCTTTTAGATTTATGTTTTACAATGATTTTATGTACTTTTATATGTGTATATATATTTTTATTTTAAATTATTACGCCTGTTAGTAATAAAAAATTATTATTATTTTGCGAAACGTTCCACGCTAATTATCCACAAATAGGTCTCTATTAGCCACATGGGCAATATTTTGAGCCGTGGAGAGAAACAAGCGCACAACATTCTCTAATGATGTACCGCAACGTTTTACCGCAAATTACATTAAATCGCTCATGATAAAACTGATATTTGCATGTTTCCAGAGTAGACTCGATAATTAGAGAGTAAATTGTCTCTTTGGTGAGTTATTCCTGACACGCTCATCCCGTTTATATTGATATTTGTTTTCTAGACCCAATTTTCTCTTAAAGAGACGAGTATGTGTCTTAATACTGATGATGAGTATTTAATGAACCCGAAATCTGTATAACTTCCTAAATCTTCTATGTCTCCTATGAGTAGAACTATCTTTTCCAAAAAGTACTCACCCAACCCCGAATCTTTTTATTTTGCCTTTAGTAATTGGCCGTTATGGCGTGACGTAAACAGTGGTCCTTATAGTTGCCAAAGTCACAAAATCATATGGTCGCGAGGCATTTAAGATAGTTGGAAGGTAGGGTTGAGCTGGTCAGGTTGCAAATGGGTTGTCAGGGGATTATAGTTTGGAGGGAATTTTATTGAATCTGGACTGACCAGGTTTGGGACGTAGGATATGTTATCCTACGTCACAAACCTGGTGCAGTCCAGATTCAATAAATTAGTGGATTAGTATAATTTGTGTCGGAGAACGGAGCATCAACTATTTCGCAAAGGATTTTGGACTATAGGGGTTGGATTTTATCATCTGGAATCTGACCCGTATAGTTCAAGTGATTGGTTCGGATCGGAGATATTACTGGAAACAATTTGGTGGCTTGTTTTTGTCGCAGTAAACATGGATTTGGGCATAAATCGTAAACGAGATTTATAGATTCCTAGCCCTTCAAGTCTTGTTTGTTCAAAATGGCGTCAGTTTTGATCAGTTTGATCCCATGTTGTCCTCGTACTCGGTCGCTTCTTTGGTGAGTAGATCCACCACTTCATTATTATGGTTATGCCAATGCCCACGACTCCAACAAAACACCACTTAAGCCAGAAACACACTTACCCGATGCTACGCCGTGCGACGCTACCCGATGCTACCCGACGCAAATCCAAACTCCGATTTTCCATAAGGTTGCATTACCCCCGTGCACATCTACCCGATGCTATGCGATCCTCATTGTCCAGATTTTCGTCGGGTCGCATCGAGTACAGTCGAAGACAAAAAAACCGGACACTCATATTTTTATTCAAACTACGTGTATTATTGTCGTTATATTAATTACAACATACTTATTTTAATATAAATCAAATTAACTGTGATTAAAAATTAATTAGTTTTTATTTAAAAAATTAATTTTAATGGCTTGGTAGAAAATTAATCAAAACACCGGAATATGATTTTTTGATATAATGAATTTAACTAACAATTTATTGTACTCGCTTCGGCGGTACATGTACTAAAATTGGAACAATTTATGACACGGTTTTGCTCATGAAATTTAATTAACAATTTATTTCATAGTTTTGCTCGCAAAATTACACCAATGTAGGGTAGCATCAGAACAGGACACTCATATTTTTTGTAGTTTATTTCAAACTAAGTACATTTAATTATGTCGTTATATTAATTACAACGTAAACGTATGTAAAGAATGTTTGTAAATCCCAGGCTCTGAAGGTGATCTCAATAATGATCGAATCGTTGGCACGAGAAAGAAAATGTTTTTCTGAAACCTACATCACACCAGACCGCATCTCACGATTTCTAAATAAAAATTAATTACATGTTATTTTAATGTAAACCAAATTAAACGAGATCAAAAATGCATAAGTTTTTATAAACATTGTTTAATTATGATGGTTAGGAGTAACTTTATTTAAAACAATTAAGTTTAACAAACAATTTATTAGATGGTTGTGCTTATAAAATTTAACTAACAATTTATTACAAGGTTTTGCTCAAAATAGTGCATTAAGAACAAAAGATGCGTTGCGATTGTGATCGTGATTATTGTGACAAACGCTGTGGACTGTACGCGACGTATACTTGCGTCGGATAGATGTGCAACCCCACCAAAACGTGGCAAGGCATCGGGTAAGTGTGTTTCTGGCTTGACTTGTGCAAAGACATACACCGTATTTAGGTACTAAGTCGCACTTCTAGTAAGAAAATCGCACTTTGTTTTTGGGTGGAACGGCTCTATCTGAATGATTGAACTCGAGCTGTCCGATACGATGCGGAAGCATGTTCCCAGCAACGAAGCTAGGTAGTCGAGGGCTTTGATTCTTTTTCGGCAGTGAAAATAGACTCTTGACTGGAAATTGTGATATGCTTTTTAATGATTTGACATGTTTTTATAATCACAGGTTGTTATTATTAAGATCCCTTTGAACTCTGCCTTCACATCAGGGAAACAACAGAACCAATTAACTTTTGGATCGAGTTACACTTTTTAATTGCGAGTGTTAATTTGGCGAGTAAATGGATTTCGCTTGAATAAAGTCAAAAAAGAACGAAATCAAAAAATATCGCTCGTTTGAGCCCTTTGATCCCTTAACTGTCTGGTAAGAAACATTAATAAAACATACGATTTTATATTATAGTTATTAGTGAAGTGAAAATGTTCATTTTTCTAGAAGAATCATTAACTTATTGTTTGAAATCGTATTGTGTAAACCGTCCAATTTTCTATGGCTGAAAAGTTCGGAAAGAGCCCAAACTTGGTCGGCCATGTCGTGTCAGAAGAATAATGGATAGAGACCACACCCCTTGCCTGTAAGTGCACGGGCACGACATCAAACAATGTTTTACCTCATGTCTCATCATCGCGAACATTAGTCTTCCTTTTCTTCTTCAACTCCAAGTCGAGAAGTGAAGTTGGCACGTGTTCTGATTTCTGACATAAAGGCCAATTTTAATCATTAAGAACATTGGGTATTATTCTCAGCATAAACCGCAACCTTTACATTTACAACTTTAAGTATGATGGTGGTTTTTTTTCTTTCGCAGTTTCTTTGAAAAGTTTGCCTTCGATTGAGGTCCAAGGCCTTGCGCGAAGTTGGTTTCCATAGGTCTTATATACTGATGAAAACTTTACAAACCAATTGCTAATAGTTCTTTCATTAGAACTCTCCCAACCCAAAACCTGATTAATATTCTTTCTGGGCAGCTCAATGTGCGAGTTAGAACTGTAAAAAGTAAAAGGTATTCAAAAATTAACTTAACGGTTAAAACGAAGCTAAAAAGTCGCTTTTATTACAAAATACAATTAAAATGTTGAACATTATTTGGAAAATTCACTAGTTTTCGTGGTCCGCTTGACCAATTAATATCTTTCAATTTATTAAGGTTTTTAATTGAGATAAAAAGTCAGTGTCACGAGCGGGATTCGAACCCACGACCTTCGGCTAGATACGCCGCTACTCTACCACTTGAGCTGTCGTGACTTCGATCCACTCGGACATCCCATCTCAACCCCACCTTTGGAACTTTCCCTTCTTTTTGCCACTTGACTAATTATTTGGAAAATCCATTATATTTCATGACCCGATTTTTTTTTTTTTTTTTTTGTGTGTGTTCAAATTGGGGGTTATAGGGAAAAAAGGGCCAGAGGCGACGGTGGGAATCGAACCCACGACCGCGGCGTGAGAGTCTCTCATGATAACCACTCGGCTACCGCGGTCCCCCAACTTAATCTTTATGTAACGTATTGGTTGAAATGAAAAAGTAAAAAAAGGGAAGTTGGTGTCTAAGTGGATCGAAGTCACCATAGCTCAAGTGGAAGAGCAGCGGCGTGGGTTCGAATCCCGCTCGTGACATTAACTTTTTCATTTCAACCAATACCTTACGTAAAGATTAATTCTTTGGAAATAACAAAGTCAAATTAATTTTTATTTTAGTTCAATCAATACAACAATTACAACACAAATTAACAATTAACTACTACTAAATTATCGGTAAATGAATCATTTCAACTACAGAAAGATTTAGAGTTTTGATCGCTTTCGTCCTCACTCTTGTTTCAAAAATCCAAAAACTAAGTTGTTTTAAAGAGAGCATTGTCAAAGCAGCAAACTTCATGAGTTTTTATATTGAACTATGTTCAATATACACATATTAATTAATTAATCATCATGTTAATCAAAATGATTAATTGCCTAATTATTGTGCTTCATCAACGGGGTGTATAATTGTCAGTCAGGAACATTAACTAGATATTTGTTTATATGTATAAACAATATACATTGTTACGATATCATGAGGGGAGCCAGCAGCCATTGTCGATCATGTTTTCTCATTTGTTAATACCGTTGATTAGGAGGTCCCGGGGCCATCTCCGTTTCGGACGCTTGAAAGGATTAAAGGATCGGTCGGTCTAATGGGCTAAAAATTTGTCGGGGATTAGGGTTTCGAGGTCATTATGAAGGGTCGTTTTAGACGGAGTAGGGCGTTCTATGGTCGTTGGTTTGAAAGGAATGTATTATTTGGGTGATGGGAGATTTAGCACTGCCCCGTAGTACTAATCTGTTCAGTAGTTCTTTTTGTACACTGCTTAACATTATTTTGTATGGTTATCCGAAGTTTAAATCATGTCTTTTTGTTCGGGTTTGTCGGTTCCAGGTCAGGCATAAGTCGAAACCGTACCCACGGAAGCGTACACAGCCGGTTTTAGGAATACTAGCACTATAGATTAAGTAGGGTGTGGGTGTGAGCCAAGTCCTTAAATAAAGAAAAGTTAAGCGAGGACTGAGCTCGGAGTAAGCAACCGTTCCGATGCCGTTCCTTGAATCTAGATAGCAGACCTGAAAAAAGAGCTGGCCAATCCGCAAGGTTTTCGTAGATGGGATAGGTCACTTCAAATCTTTGAAAGAGCGTAAGCCATTGGACATACAAGGCGGTCCTATTCCTGATGACTTCCTGATGATCGCAGTTATTAGTTATCACAGTTAGGCGTAAGTCGTAACAGTACCCACGGTAGCGAACACGGCCGGTTTTAGGGATAGTAGCACTATTGAAGAATATGTGAGCTGTATTGTTTCGTGGTATAAAAGTAATATGGATGAATCTGCTTTCATTTATCTTAACTTAACAGAGTAAGCTTCTCTTAAGCGATTGCGGATCATTATCGGAGGATAGCTATGTCGTCTGCATAAGTAAGAAAAAGGTGTAGACGTATAGCTGTTCTGTAACGAAAAAAGGATTGGTCCGAATCTTGACCAACTCGGAATCGTCCCGTTAGATAGGAGCAAAAAAATTAGATCCAAGCTGGTAAGACACTAATTTGTATAAGAGACCCTCATGCCACATGTACATGCTTATGTACGTCAAGAAAAGTATTGTTTACCGCATTGGATGTTAAATACTGTTGATCAGGTGGTCTCAGGTCTACTGGCTAAGGATTATGAAGTTTTCTTAGAAAGAGAAAAGTTTGTAGATCAGATTATTAACAGAAGATTTTGGTATGAAAGGGTGTGTTGGATACGCAGTAGGAAGCGTTGATAATAGTCGTTTTATTTGGATGTTGGAAGGTTTTTCTTTTTCTCCAAGTTCTAGAAGTCCGAATCGAAAGGGGATCAAAGGATTTTGTACAAGGTATTTCGAAGGACAAATTGTTTGTATCCAAACTATGCTACACTAGATCAAACGCTTGTGACGCGTCAAGAAAGGCCCCCCTTACATTATTGTTTACGCTCGACGGGTGAGCATGGACTCAAAGCATGTGGAATGTTAAGGGCAAATGCCAAACTGGTGATCTGAGAGAAGAATGAGGAAGTTTAGTGTCGGGATCGATATTTTGAAAAGCATCTTCTCGAATATTTTTGAAAAGAGAGAGAGTAGGCTGAATGGACGAAAGCAAGAAGCTTTATGGATGGATTTGACAAGTTTTGAAAAAAATAGCGATTTTTAGGTACTTTCAGAGCAAAGAATGAGTAATGCGGAGTTGGAGTTGGAGGTTTTTTTAAATTTATTAATTATAGGTAGGAAAAGGTAGGGAAATGTCAGATTGATTTTGATAGAATATGCAATAAAAATCATAAAAGTTATACTTAGACTTACGCTTATTCATGACCTTCGGCGGAGTTGTTTCTTTGTTATAGTATACATTTATAAAAATAAATAATTAAATCTTGAAAAAAAAAATCAGTTAGAGATCAATAAAACAAATCGTCAATATTTTTTGTTTTGCAAATAAATAAGTGTTAGAATGTTATCCTTATGTATTTTCCTTGATAAAGAAACCAGGAAAAAATATAATATTATAAGTTGACAAGGAAAAAATTTAATTAAATGATATTAGTAAAAATTGACGTAATAATAAACAGAACAAAGAGAAAAAAGAAAGTTTATAGCTGGGTATGGAACGAAGGACGAGAAAAAATTCTAAATGGATAAGATCGTAATGCGACTAGGGTTTTTAATCAAATCAGTTGATGAAGGACTGGTAAAGTTTTTGGAATGAAATAAAATAATGAATATGACAGTCGCTGAACTTTTTCAGACAGAAGGGATTGAAAGAATTGCAGCCGATTTAGTTTTCTCCTTTTTCGGCCAAAAGGAAATCAGTGAGGGGAAAAAGACATCGGATTTCCGTTTGGCCGTCGATTACCGAGCGTTAAACCAATATCTCTGTCTTTTTTCTTTTTTTTTTTTAAGTAAAACGAAATATTTTAGGTAATCGGCCTACGCATATCACTAAATCCGATGGCAAGGATAAAGTATAGATACTATAAAACTAACCATACTTTACATTTTCCGCATAGATTAGGCCAATAGAAAGAAAATTGTATATATGTGAAAAAGCGGAAAGAATTGCTTAAAATTCAAAGAAACCATCGGCTTATTCTTTTTCTTGTATAATTTTTGTTTATTTTGTACATGTACATGTTTTTTGCGTCCTAGTGTCTTCCAATCCTGTCAACAAATTCAAATCGAATAACGTATGGGCCAGTTTTACGGCGTCTAAAATGCAACCACCAAGACCGATGGATGCGCTTGGTTTAGCATCGACCGCACCTAACCTTTTTTAATAACCTCTTTTTCTAAATCTCGCGTCGACTGTAAGATGTTAACGGCCCCTTCTTTTCTTAGCATGTTAAACGTTAATTTTTCCGCAATGCTGTTCGTGGCGATTGGTAAAACCAAACATAAAGCTATAACAGTCTTTGAAGGCTTGTTGTTTGTTTTGGTTTGCTTTTGTGTTAAACTGTAAGATGCCAGAACTTAATAAAAAAGGAAAATTAATCAACTCTTTCATTCGAAATGCTATCTTCAATTCGTGCCGACATACCTAACACGTATCCTAAGGTCTAACAGCATACAACTTTACAGGATAAGAGATGTATTATTAATGAGAGTATAAGAACAGGTAAGAAATCAACAAAAGAAATGTATTGGTCTGATTTAATTAATGCGTATTTAAGAATAAAAATACATGTAAACAAAAAACAGCTGTTAAATTCATGGCTGCCATGTTGGTTACCTATGCCCCTATGGATAACAATGTGACTACATTTTCGACCTAACATCTAACTTTGGCCCTGGCCTGTTAGATCGAGCAATGTTAACTAGCCGATTCTTACAAGTCTACTATCATTTTTCTCGATCTAACAGGACCCAGTGAATACCCCTGCTAACAGCGAAAGAAGTTTTCTTGCGCGAAATGGTGAGTCAGTTCCTTGTCTATTGCAGCAGTATTCGTCCAATTTTATACGTTTGTAGGAGGTTCGTTTCTCACTGGGGTCGCAATGTCAACATCAATGTAACATAGAGGTTCTTTATATGCGCACCTGATCGATTAGGCCTTATCACACGTTTTAGATTTTCAAGTTAGTAGCGACTCAACTCCGCGCCCGGAAAATCTACTGCTTCCGTGACGTTCGGTGTAGAAGCCCATAGACTAATCGATAGACATACTGACTTCTCCCGCATGCCCCTTCCGAGGGGGGGTTAACGTTGTGCACCTAATGCGCGTAAAGGGATTCACAAAAGGTGGTCAAAATGCGTTGGCCACGTCTCCCACGCACTACCGTAGATCTATATATCTCTATCGAAACCTCCGAATACACTGCGGCCGCGGTTTCGATTTTGGTGGAATCTCTAACCACCCTCTAGAAGAGACCATGCCTACGTTAAAGGCAGCTCTGACGGCCGCCACTGACAAGCACCCGTGCCCGTCCACCATTTCTCACGCATTCGAGGGACACCGGCAGTGTATAGCTCCTAGCTGGCTATACGCTCTCGGCAATCCGATCCATCCGATTCTCACGAGGTCGGAAGGTAATTCGGAGTTCATGCGCAAGTACTATGGTCCACGGCCACGAATGAAACAAAGCCTCTTCTGTACGTACCCGCCAGAGGTCTCGCCACGAAGCCACTGCGAGTCCTCGCCCAAGGAGCTGCGCTTGAACTTGGAACGAAAATACGCTGCCCCGCAGTACAGATGGTTATGCACACTCCGCCGTCCGTATATATTTTGTAGGATATTAGGGATAGTGATAGAGATAAAACAGGCCTTCTGCATCTCGAAGTGATCTCTTGTGCATTTTCTCTATTTTTGTATAACCCGCTGGCCAGCTTCAAGTCGTAGGCAGTGGCTTCTTAGTGCAGAATCTTGCTCGCGGCATTTCCTGTTCTTGGCAGTATCTGCACAGTGTTTCTTTTGCCTGTACTCCTATCCATGTGCCTTCTTAGGTGGCAATGCCTTGTCAGAATTTCAGCAATAATCCTTGCGGTTGCCTTTAGGCCACTGTAGGTTTTGGGACCTAGAGAGTCAATGTTGGCTCCATCTTTGGCTTGGAGGTGGTAAACGTAGACGAAGAATAGATACACATTAGTTTTCAGGGTAGCAAAGCTGAGTTGCTTCGCTTCCAGGTCGTAAATAAGTACGTCTCAAAAAATATTATATAATGATCACAAGAATAAAAACAAAAAGGAAAATTAAATCAAAGGAAAAATTGGCTAAACAATCCCGCAACGCCCGGTGCTTATACGCACAAAAGGCTTTGGAAGCCTGAGGAGATAAATCATTTAGGTGAAAACTCGGGTAAATATATTTACAAAAATTACGTTGTCACGATGAGAAATTTTAACTCATACGTCAGATTTACAAAACAAAAGGAAGTCAACGTTTATTTTTCGAATGTAGGGGGCGAAAAGTCCATCAAACCTTGATACATCCAAAAATATTTTATTGTTTTATCATTTCTTTTGAAGTTCAAACAAAAACAAACGTATAGTGAGTTTACTTTTGTTTCTCTTCTTGGTAATAAGAAAAAATACTGAAAGAAATTTCAACTTATAAGATTTGTTTTCTTTTATCTCAATTTTATTCTTTGTACAAACAATAATATTTTTACAAAACAAACTAGGTTGAAATGTTTCGTGCGAGAAGTGTAGAATGAATGATAAATTCCAACCTGATTAATTTTTGGGTTTCATTTCCGTTCGAAAGTCATGTTTGTCAAACCGGCAGCCCTTGGAAACGTGAATTACAATCGGCTTATGTTTGAATTGTGGTAGATGAGCACCCGAGAGACTACTTAGCGCGGTCTAAGGGTCCTCGTTACCTTTGTCCCCGAAATCCTCAGTAGTGCTCCTTTGCTCCAGTGAATTATTTCCGCCCCCTTTTGCCGCCGTTGCACCCTTGATTAAAGGCAGTCTTTCCACCATTCCGTCTTATCATTTTAAAATAATTCCCGTACGAGATATTTTCAATAAAATGTTATCAATACTAAATTTGCAAACGTGGGTGAAATAGCATTTTAATAGCCAGAACTTTGAAAAATATTTATTCAGAAATCGTGAGATGCGGTCTGGTGTGATGTAGGTTTCAGAAAAATATTTTCTTTATCGTGCCAACTTTTCGATCTTTATTGAGATCATCTTCAGGGCCTGGGATTTACAAACATTTATTACATATTTTTTGCTTATTATTTGATTGAATATAAAAAATATATTTTGCATTTTATAAATTCACTTTTCCACATCCTAAATGTATTTGTTAAATGTAAACAATGTTTGTAAATCCCAGGCTCTGAAGATGATCTCAATAAAGATCGAAACGTTGGCACGATAAAGAAAATGTTTTTCTGAAACCTACATCACACCAGACCGCATCTCACGATTTCTGAATAAATATCGATTAACGGTCACTAATCACCTCACATTTGAAAAATAAGTTTTTTTTATGTTGGAAAACTTACTATGGTGATTCTTAATGACTATTTCCAATACTAGAGGCTAGGAAATTTCAGAAAACGTACTCCATTGATTTTCCTTTCTAGTTGTGTAATTGATTGTTCAATTACTTTTTTCAAAGATGAAGAAATTGTTGAAGGAATGTGGTTCACGGATTGGTAAGTTGGTAATAAAAAAATTAAAAACTTCAAGAAAATTTTAAATGAATGAACTAAAAACATTTTGAATCATAAAACTCTTTTATTCCGGAGAATAATAATACAATAATCCTTTAATCGAAGTTGCAGTCTTGTTGGTAAATAAGTAAACACTTACACTATTTCGGGTTCGAACCCAAATTTAAAAACGTTTACTCAATTCATTCAAAATTTCTTTACATTTTTTAATTTTTTTATTATTATTAATAAAATGGCAAAACAAAAATAAAAATTGAAAAATGGCAAAAAGGGTGAAAATTCGAAAGGTTGTAGGTAGAGATGGTGAGTTGGTGTCCGAGTGGATCGAAGTCACGTGGTAGAGCGGCGGCGTATTTAGCCGAAGGTCGTGGGTTCGAATCCCGCTTGTAACACTAACTTTTTCATTTCAACCAAAACCTTACATAAAAAGATTAAGTAATTGAAAAAAGTAATTTGGTCAATAGACCACTAACTATAGTGGAATTATTTCACCTTACTAATCCTTCAACCACGGTTTTTTCCTTTTCTTCATCAATTTCTTCATCTTTGCAAAAACAATCATTTGCACTACTAGAAAGGAAATTAAATGGAGTACGTTTTCTGAAATTTGCTGGCCTCTAACTTTGGAAATAGTAGTTTATAATCACCAAAGTAAGCTTTTCAACATTTAAAAAAATTATTTTTAAAAGTTCTGCCTACAAAAATGCTTATTTTGCTCATGTTTGCAAGTTTAGTATCGATCACATCTTCTTGGAAATTTAACGTAGTTTTCAATGGTATCATCGGATTTGACCAAAAATTTTTAGTCTTGGAGTTATCACTGTTTATGTGAAGCAAGGTCGTGAAATCTTAAAAAATCAGAAAAAGCGGAATAACTCTGAAACAGTTAAGATTCGGACCATAGTTAATAGGACTTTTTGGTTCGATTTTGAATGTAGAATCTACTGGCAAAGTTTGTAACTGAGTATCCTAACACCCTGTACAAGTCGCGGTGGATGTAAGGATTTTTAAAATCCTTAATGAACCCCCTAAACCTCAACAAAAATCTGCAGTTCTTCCCTATCTGGGCCTTGTTCGAAATTGAATCTCAATAAACGCTATTTATAATTTGTTAAATAAAAATTTACGAAATGATAATACGATGAAATTATACCCTTATCCAGTAAACAATAAGCTTGAGAGATTCTTTCTTTAAGGCATGTTGTTTTGACAATAAAAAAAATATAATTTTATTTTATGCTAAATAATATTACTGAGCAATCATTTTACTGTTCCAAAGTAGAAAGAAATTCGTTTCATTTTACAAACATTGAATAAAACCATTGGGGTAGAAGTAAACGCCAAGGGGTGAAAATTATTTTGCCTTCTCCCTTTTGAACTTTGCATCGGAATCGACGACGTGCTCGTTATCTCAACCCGTAAACTGCGAGCTGTAAATTGTAATTGGCTACAAGGCACAGACGCTTTTTATCATTTGGTCTACGACCGGAGGCCTTTCTTGTCGGTGGCCATTTGAATAAGTTTGTAGTTAAAAGCTACGTAACTGGTTTCCAGCCACTGTTTCCAGTAAAATTCCGCGACTGGCGTTTGGAAACTGGTATTTTATACTATCAATCTGGTAAACTTAGAAATAGGATTTGTGCTCATTTTGTTGCAAGGCTGTGCTTTTCCCCCTTTTTTTGTTTGCTCTTCATTGAATTTTATTGCATAGGTGGTCAGAATCATCCATGAATTGAGCAAGTAAAGAAGGATGAAAAAGTTTCTAATTTTAAACTGATTTGAAAGACTATTTCCCGTGTTTCTTCTTTGACCTTATAAAAACTAAAAGGAACTTCTCCCTGCTACCAATAGCGCATCCTCGATTCTATATTATTATATTAAAAATTCATCATATTAATGAAGTTCTAACTTTCTCTACAATTTACGGTTTTACTTATTCTGCTGCAAAGGAAAACTCTAGAATCACTCCCCTACACACTACTCATGACTTTCGCCTACTTTGCTTTCTTTTCTCTCTACTGGAATTATCTTTGGAAGTTCACGCCTATCTCCTAGGCTAGAAGACAGTATATACTCTGTACAATAATGTATATTCGTATTTGTAAAAAACCTACAGACATTTTTATATACAATACACGCAGTATATACAAAATTTTCAGTACAACCCGTTTCTCTTAAGAATTGTACTTAGCACCAACGTCCGTGCTCATGTCCGATAGATATAAGTCACATGTATATAAAAACTGGTGAGGAAACCTTGGAATGCACTTATTAAAGAACCTTCTAGCAAATTTTAGAAGGAAATAACCAACAGAATTCGTCAAAGAAAGCAGGAAAAACTTTGAATACTTACAGGTCACTGTAGAATAATTGGGCACCTAAAGAAAATTGGTATAACCCGACGCGGGACAGATTCTGCAAAGAAGCAGAAGAGACAACCTACTAACAAACAGTGGCGCAACATTTGCTCTCAGGAGGACGTGTTTTGGGATGTACGACGTAATCGTAGAAGAAATTCAACCGCTGAAACCTGGCCCATTAATCAAGTTC
The DNA here is from genome assembly GCF_000648675.2 of Cimex lectularius. Taxonomy (NCBI): domain Eukaryota; kingdom Metazoa; phylum Arthropoda; class Insecta; order Hemiptera; family Cimicidae; genus Cimex; species Cimex lectularius. The sequence goes on from NW_019392655.1 coordinate 1,191,372, forward strand.
CTTGGTGAATTAGGACTTATCGGTGTGCTATAAGCACAAAACGGGAGATCCAATAGCTCGCAGGGGTGCAGTGCAATACCCACTCCGAATTATCTGTCTATCATTTTATCCTCTTTCCATTGATATAATCATATTTACAAGATTAACATTTCATGAAGCACGGAATATTTATGGAATAAAGTCGTGAATGAGTGAAGCAACCTGGTGAATTATCGCGAATTAACACAAGATCCAGACAATGGTGAGTAGGGACTTTTTAGTCTAATTCGACATTAGGATACCCTCCAGAGATATTCACATCTGGTGTATACTAACTACATGGCAAGCTGTTACTAACGAATAGAGATAGATGATGGGTTCTAAAAAGTGGGGGTTTTCGCTCCCAGGACAGGGTGGACTCTGGCTTAGTAAGTGCTCTAGCTTCTTAGTTCATTGGTCATTGCTGCAAATCCATTCCCTGGGGTTTCTTTTTATCCCAGCGGTTGCTTTGCATCGATATGGGAGGTTGGTTCTTTTTCCTCATTGCTTAATCTACAAATGGGATATCATTGAATATGCTTATGTTTTGTAGATTTCAGATGCTAGTGACCGGTAAATAGTCCTATCACTCCGCTTAGTTTGGCCTTATCTAACTGTAGCAGTGAGTTTGCTCGTCTTAGTGAGGGTTTTGTTTCGATCCATTTTGTGACGGAGGATTCTGTATTTGTTTTTGTTATCCCAAGTATAGGTTCGGGGCCTATGTATGGTCTTGAAGATCCTCCTCTGTCCAGTGTGTCTGCTTTTTCGTTTTCCAAAATTCTTTTGACCCTGGCACCCAAGATGACATCAGGTTTATGTCGCACCAGTTTTTGGAGATTTTGGTTGCATACACTGACTAATTGTGATATGATATTTTTACAAGCTTATGCTTTCATAGCTGCTTTGCTATTCTATCTAATGAGGGTTTTTTGCCAGTGTAACCTCTTTTAAGATTTTCTAGCGCACAAGCATTGATGGCATGAATTTCTGCAGACAGTGCAGAATAATGAACACCTAATGAAGATAGGTATAACCACGGGACAGATTCTGCAAAGAAGCAGAAGAGACACCATCACACCTACTAACAAACAGTGGCGCAACATTTGCTCTTAGGAGGAAGTGTTTTGGGATGTACGACCTAATCGTAGAAGAAATTCAACCGCTGAAATCTGGCCCATTAATCAAGTTCCTTGGTGAATTTGGACTTGCTATACGCACAAAACGGGGGATCCAATAACTCGCCCGGGTGCAGTGCAATACCCACTCCGAATCATCTATCTATCATCATATGTTCTTTCCATTGATATAATCATATTTACAGGATTAACATTTCATGAGGCAGAACATTTGTGGAATAAAGTCGTGAATGAGTGAAGCGACTTTGTGAATTATCGCGAATTAACAGAGGATCCAGACAATGGAGAATAGGGACTTTTTAGCCTAATTCGACATTAGGATATCCTCCAGAGATTCACATCTGGTGTATACTAACTACATAGCAAGCTGATACTAACGTATAGAGATTTTCGATGACGGGTGATAAAAAGTGCGGGTTTTCGCTCCCAGGACAGAGTGGCCTCTGGCTTAGTAAGTGCTCTAGCTGCTTAGTTCAGTGCAATCGACTCGATCCTTGTTCTAAGAAGTATTAGGTGTACTAGGTCATTGCTGCAATTCCTTTTCCTGGGGTTTCTTTGCATCCCAGGTTATATATCCATTGAGCGGTTGCTTTGCATTCGATATGGGAGGCTGTTTTTTCCGCCTCATTGCATAATCTGCAAATGGGATCATCATTGAATATGCCTATGCTGTGTAGATCTCGGATGATAGTTACCGGTACATAGTTCTATCACTCCTTCTCTAACTGTAGCAGTGAGTTTGCCAGTCTTGGTGAGGTTTGTTTAACATACGTTTACTGCTTCTAGTGCGAGTTATCCACTTTTCTTTTTGTTTTGTTTTGATCTATTTTGTGATGGAGGATTCTGTATTTGTTTTTGTTATCCCAGGTATAGGTTCGAGGCTTTGTAGATCCTCTGGCCAGTGTGTCTGCTTTTTCGTTACCCAAAATTCCTCAGTGCCCTGGCACGCAAGACATCATCAGGGTTTGTGTTACCGCAGGTTTTGGAGATTTTGATGCATTCACTGACTAATTTGTGTGACTTTTTACATGCCGGTGCTTTAATAGATGCTTTAATAGGTGCTTTAATATCAGATCTTATGAGGATTGTTTTGCCAGTATAACCTCTTTTAAGATTTTCTAGAGCACAAGCGTTGATGGCATATATGTCTGCTTAAAAGACTAAGGTGAACTTCCCTAATGTGTTTGATTATTCATATTTTAGGCTTGTACAAAAAATACCTGATGCGGTTCCTTCGTTTGTTTTGGAGCCATCTATGCTGATGTTCTCCTGTGTTCTATCTTTGCTTTATAATCCGTTGAGACTTATAGGCTTTGTAAAGAATGTTTCTGGGGAAATCAGTCCCCATTTCTAAGAATGGGTGTGTGATTTTATTAATTATGATTGTAGGCCCGAATTGTTCAGTTCCTATCCAATTTATGTGTTTTTTGAGCATAAATGAGCTTTTCCTAGCCTCTCCTTGTATAAATGTTTACAGTGGAGGTAGGTTTAGCAGAGTTTTTAATGCACTTGTAAGGGTTGCTTTCATTCCCCCCCTATATAGGTTTGCTACTCTTTGTATGCTGCCTAATGATTGAGCAGCTATTTGCTGAGCTTCGGTCCACCAGATCACACCGAGTAGTTAGGGTTCAATATCATTGTTAGACCTGCTCATTACAATATTTAAATGATTATCAAAAGAAAATTATGTAAAATAAAATAACTTTTATTTTATCACGCTGAGATAAAATTGGACAACACTCGAGTTTGGCATTATTTCTATGAATTCACTAATTTCGTGGTCCGCTTGACCAATTAATACATTACAATTAATTAAGGTTTTTAGTTGAGATGAAAAAAAGTCAATGGCACGAGCGGGATTCGAACCCACGACCTTCGGCTTGATACGCCGCTGCTCTACCACCTGAGCTATCGTGACCTCGATCCACTCGGACATCAACTCCCCATCTCAACGGCGTATCAAGCCGAAGGTCGTGGGTTCGAATCCCTCTCGTGCCATTAACTTTTTTTCATCTCAACTAAAAACCTTAATTAATTGTAAATTATTTCCATGGTTGATTATATTATATTGTAAATAAAAATAATTTATTGTTGAAAAGTTCTTTTTTATTGAATCAGTTCTGTGTGTTGAATGTACACATGACGATTTTGGTTACAAAAGAAAGCTCGTTCAATCTTCGTTGTGCTTATCAATTCTTCTAAGTCTAGCGTTCTCCAATTGCAACAGTGAGTTTGCCAGCCTTGGTGAAAGTTGTTTCATCATAAGTATATTATGTCTAGTGCATCTGGAGTTTATCCACTTCTCCTTTTGTATTTTTTTTCATCAATTCTGTCAAGGAGTATTCCCAAGAATAGGTTTTGGGCCAATATATGGTCTTGAAGAACCTCCTCAAGTCAGTGTGTCTGCTTTTTCTTTACCCAAAATTACCAAGGTATCACCAGGCTGTTGTGTTTCTCTAGGTTTTGTAGTTTGGGTGTAGTCACTAGTTTTTATGTTATTTTTACACGATAATGACTTAATAGCTTGGCCAACCGGAGAATTTTTTCGCCGGTGTAAGTTTTTTAAAATTTTATAGAGCACAAGCATTGATGGCATGATGACTGACGAAGGTATACTTCCCTAATGAGTTCGATTGATTTTGGGCATGTACAGAAAATGCCTGATCGGGTTTTTTCACTTGTTTTGTAACCATCTGTATATATCGTTGTATCTGATGATATATACAGATTTCTTCCTTTAATTTGTAGTCTGTTAAAATTTTACAGGCTGTTGTAAAAAGTGGTTCCGGGATCATGTAGTCAGTCCCATTTCTACGAATGGGTGTCCCATTTTATTGATTATTGTTGTTTGCCCGACAGAGTTTTTATTGAATGTACTATATATATGTTGAATTTTTATAAATTCAATTAAATTGTTGAATTAAAAATGGTGAAGTTAATTTGTTTTCAATTTTAAGATAAAAGTTGTTTTCCTCGCAGGGTTTCACTGGAAAGAACAAAAAAACGAGTCAGGCTCACCCTCAGATACGGGTGATCTTGCCAGTTCACGAGCCGTGGAAGATAAGGTTTGTAAGTTGAAGGGACAAATGGGCTCGAGCATTAGCATTTTAGGACCTGATAACTGTAAACTATGTATCACCCACCTACAACCGTTATTTGTTTACTGACTCGGTGAAACAAGAGCGATACCATCTGCAACAATTAACTTAATCGGAAAAAAAGACCCCGCCTCTCTCGCTTCTATATCAAGGAGAATAATTTATAAAAGAAGATGCTTTGTAATCTTCCCTCTGTACTACGAAAGGTTAACTAGGGGAACACGAGTTCAACACAATTTTCATGATTACAATACACCTTGTTTGGTAAATTTTATCGACTCCCGCATATCAGGTTATAAGACCAAGAAGTGATATTGGAAATATAATATAGATTTCATCCGTCCGAACGTGAATTACTGTAATAATGGATAATGACTGAGGCGTGAAGTACGTGATGTCAATAAAGTGAGTCGCAGGAAATCCATTTCCGAAATAATTGGTTTTATCGTTTGACATACAAGGTATGAAGTGATTCAAATGAGATATACATAGACAAAGATGTATGAATTATTCACCTTCTAACATAATGTTAATTTCTTTCAACATATAATACTCTATTTAAGGCTAAAAGTATAATAGTAAAGTAATTCCTTTTGTACAGAAGTGCTTAACGTCCACTTATCCTTACTACCGAATAGTCTGCAATGGGCCAGACTACTATTAAAACAACGTTTTTCACACTTCACACTATTTTCGTACGGGAGGGTCGATTTATGACGTACACAGTACCTCTCTATCACCCACGCAGGGAGTTGTAGCCCACTCAATGTGGAAATACAGCGACGACGGGTGGTATAATGTGGTTAAGGCTCCGGGCCCTGAAAAGGGCACCTCGTGTCCTCATCCACGTCCCTTTCTCAATCCAGGTTCCTTCATTCTAACCTGTGACTCCCTCCCAACCCTTGGTTACAAAGGGGGTGTCCGGTCGCAAAATAAAGGTGTAGCCTAGATGGCGTGGCAACCGCTCTAAAGCACAAGGTGTACTCGGGTCGGCATGGGCGGCGGGTGCCTCATCAGAGGCACACGAGGGTTAGGGTACCAGATCCTGTCTGCATAGACCGGGGAGGGTGCATAACCATCTGTACTACGGGGTAACAGAAATGTTCCAAAATTCAGCCCCTGTTACAATGGGAATGGACTCGTAGTTGACCGTAACGACACCCCTAGCGGGTACCTGGAGAGGTTGCTGTCTTCTATCTGTGACCTTCGCATAAAACTTGCATATGACCATCGTTATTCACCTGGCCTCACGGGATACTAAGGATCGGACAATCGAGGCGTATAGCGTTGAGGACGCTCAGACTACGCTGACGGAGTCCCGCGAATGCGTGAGTAGTGGCGGATGGAAATGAGCGCTCTGCTCGAACGTGTACGTAATGTGCTCGATTGGCGGCTTTTTACCGTAGGCAGCCTCCTCTAGGGGGTGGTTAGCAATTCTACTTTAAACGAAACCGCGGCCGGAGCGGATCCGGAAGTTTCTACGTTGGGGAAGCTTCAATACTCTGGGAGATAGAGTGGCCTTCTCTATCTAGGGAGTGCGCGGGAGACCAGGCTGATGTATTTCTGCCTAGGTAGCCTTTACGCGCGGCATACGGTCTGACCTTTAATGGAGACCCACCACTCGGAACGGGCAAGCGGGGAACGAGGTTGTCTTGGCCCTTCGGGGCTGAGCTGCCTCTACACCTGCGGCAGTAACACCATTCTGTCGTATTTGGAGGTCTGTCAGCTCTCATCTTGAGAATCAAAACGACCGATAAGGCCGAATAGGCTAGGTGCGTCTTTAGTCTTTAGATCCTCATTGTCCTTTTTAGGACGATCGATTATACGGGAAAGACTGTACCCCTCTATCTACAATCCTGTCTTTTCAAAATTCACCAATCACAACACGTTTCGCTCCTTTTTTCTCAAAAACCCATCCCTTCCAGCTTTTTTGGCTCTCTTCTCCGCCAGTTCTCGGATCGAGCACATTTCCTATCTCCCTGTCATCTCCCCTAATTGTTGCATATTAGTAATGAACTACCGCATAAGATCGCCCGTTCATCGCCGTTTCTTAAAGTCTCATCGTCACGCGAATCTCCACGGATTCCCTAGAAGAATTTACAATTCCGCAGCAGACACTCAATCCATCCTAAGCATTCTTACCAAGCCCCACGTATGTTTTTCCCAAACTGAAGACCCTCTAGGTAAGAAAAGACCACGGTCTTGAGACCTCCTCGCCCCTTAATGCCTTCGGTGCAGTGGCTTTTCTCAGCCCCATATTTTCATAGACTGAAGACCCTCTAGGTCAGAAAAGACCACGGTCCTGAGACCTCCTCGCCCCTTAATGCCTTCGGTGCAGTGACATTTCTCAAGCCCCATATTTTCATAGGCTGAAGAACCTCTAGGTCAGAAAATACCACGGTCTTGAGACCTCCTCGTTCCTTAATGCCTTTTTCTGATGTTTTTATACGTTTTGAATTGTTTGCCATTTACAGAATGTTTAGCACTACTGATTTTTTTTTCGTCTATGATTAAGAAATATGAATGAACGTGCACACCAAAATTCAATTAAATTCTGTCTTAATCACCTATGCTATCTACATATAGGTGTAGTAATATATGGCTATGGTGATTTAAAAATATTATAATAAATGTCACGATAAACTAAAACAAACAAGACTGGAGTAATGGGACGAAACGATTGTAAAACGAAAATGACTCTTCGTACAAAAAAAATTGTATATTGCCCAGGGTGATATATTAATCTCGGATCTCTCTTATAAATGTCCTTGTATAATTGGGTTTTCTTTATCAGGCGAACGATATTTCAGCATTGGCAGCCGTCAGTACATAAAGTTCGCTTAGTAAATACGCCGTTGTTAGAATGGCCAAATGGAGGTAGGAAACGAGGGTCTGCACAGCACATTTTTCACCATAGACGTCCTTCTATTGACAAAACGCTTTGGATTATTTATCAAGTCTCCAGTTTCAATGAAGGATACATATTTACTGTAACTCTTTCCGCTAGATCCGACCACTGAGCACGGGCTTTTATAACGAGTCGGGTCATTTTTTAACAGCCGAGGACAGCTTTTTGAGATTTACGGCCCAAAAGTAACTCGTGATTTAATCCGTTATTCAAAAACATTACAGTTCCCTTTACGACATATCTTGCAGATAGACTTTTTAAGTGCATGAGTGTCTAAATTTTATGTTTTAAAAAAATCATTTTTACATATCATATTCGAATCATATTTTGCAAAGTTATCATTGCTTTTTTTGCTCCGAAAAAATGAAAACGTTCATGTTTAAACGAACAATTTTATTTTTATTAATAATGTAGTGAAGAGTTAATCTTTATGTAAGGTATTGATTGAAATGAAAAAGTTTGTGTCACAAGCGGGATTCGAACCCACGACCTTCGGCTAAATACGCCGCTGCTCTACCACTTGAGATATCGTGACTTCGATCCACTCGGACACCAACTCCCCATCAGTTCATTTCAACCAATACCTTCCATAAAAATATTAATTAATTGAAAGACGTTATTTGGTCAATCGAACCACGAAATAGAATGGATTAGAGTATTTATGGCTATAAATTTAGTTGAATTACCACTAGGATCAGGAAAAAATGGGGATGTAGATAAGAAATTCTGCTCAGAATACACCACGATGGCAAGACCTATCACATCATTGCTGCAATTTTTTCCCAAGTCTTCTTAGAACAATAAGTTATGTCTATATAGAGCAGTTGTTTCGTATTTAAAGATAATATTTACTGCCCATAAAAAAACCGACCACCTGGTTTTTGCGAGAAAAAATGGCCAACTTCGGAAAATGCATATTTTCTCATACTTCTAAGTCACAAACCTGCGCTAGGACCCGTTTTTTAGAAAATTTTACGCTGAACAAGTTGACGTTTTAAATGTTTTCATGCCTTCAGACACTCATCAATAAATTTAAAAATTTTGAAACGTGTCAATTTTTGTACTTTTCACTTCAAATTGAGCTGAGGTGTGAGGAAATTGTCCTGGAGCGATGTCCTTTAGCATTCGATAGGAAATTTTAATAACCTTTCAATTGGTCACCTTCCAATTTGCCAGATTTATCTACCGTTTTCGAATTATTCGAAATTGTTGACCAATCAAATGTAATTACCGGAAACTATAAAGCTTTGTCTGTCTTCTCCCTGGTACATTTCCAGCGGAGGTAGGTTTATGTCTCACGCAGCTGAAGCCATTAGTAGAAACAATTTTTCAATTAATTGAGAGTTTTACTTGAGATAAAAAAGTCACTGTCACGAGCGGGATTCGAACCCACGACCTTCGGCTAGATACGCCGCTGCTCTCCTCTTGAACTATCGTGACTTCGATCCACTCGAACTTTTATTTTTTTATCTCAACTAAAAACCTTAATTAATTGAAAGATATTAATTGGTCAAGCAGACCACTAAAACTAGTGAAGTAGAAACAATGTTGTTATATAAAAATCCAACAAAAAAAAATTTAATTAAAATTTCAATAAATTCAACTGAAAGTATAAAAAAACAGCTTGGTTGAGTAGAATCTTAGAAGAGCACTGAAAGGCTTTTCCAACAACACGAAAATTAAAGAATGTACACAAAAGCGCTACAAAATTCAATTGAATGTAAAAAACCAATTCAAAAGGAAAATAGAATAACAGCCAAAATAATGAATTAACAGTAAGATGTGATTTAATGTTTTTTGTTTGGATTTTTCAATTTAAATTCAAAAACTTGACAATATGTGTAGAAGTCTTTCGTACCCTTTCTATGCAGAATGTCAACAAAGCTTATTTCCTTTTGATTCCAAAATAAATTTACTTTACAAAAGACTATTATGATTAAAGACCGGATTTTCATCCAGTAAAAACCTTCAGACGTGCAATAAAAACTTTTAAACTAACTAAATTAACTTAAATTTTATAACTAACTTAAAAATATACAACTGGGTAACGACAATAACTTAAGTTTAAACTGTATGAACTATCCATCAAAAGAACAAATATGCAATAAACAACTTAGCGTACAATCATCTTTAAATAGTAAAAAAATAATAATAGTAAAGTAAAACATATTAATTTTTTCATTGTCATTCACCCCACGTACATAGCATTTTTTTTTCTCTCAGATTATACCTTCTTTCAAGTCCCAGAAAATTGGTTTATTCCCCTATTTTATTGTTATTTTATTTTTTATCTACTCTCCAATGCATTTTTGTATGCTTTTAATACGTTAATATAAGTCACTTTACCTACTCAAGTAGGAAAAAAAATGGTTAACCTTTTACTCAAAAGCTCTTATTTTTCAGTTTCTGTACAAAAATTAACAAAATTATTTTATTTTGTCAAGTACATAAGTTCACATTTTTATGCAGATTAATATGTAATGTACTATATTTTTACTTGTTTTTATACAAAATAAATATTTTTCGAAATGTATTTTACCTTTTTTGTAGCCTCTACGAATAATGAGATGTAGCCTCTAATAATAATTAATATGAGAATAATAATATTCTCTGGCTTTTAGGATAATAATAAATACAATATTATTTAGAGATCGAGGGATGCGTTGTGATGTGATTTTCTTTATCGTGCTACTTTCGGTTTTTATTGAGATCGTCTTCAGGGCCTGGGATTTATAAGCACTGTACAAATTATACAAATGAATTTATAAAATGATGTACACATAATAGAGATTTTAGGTTTAATCAAAGTATTAAATTCGTTTATTTTGTTAAATATATAAAGTGTGGTGATTAGTGACCGTTAGTCGGTAATTATTCAGAAATCGTGAGATGCGGTCTGGTGTGATATAGGTTTCAGAAAAACCTTTTCTTTATCGTGCCAACGTTTCGGTTTTTATTGAGATCGTCTTCAGGGCCTGGGATTTATAAACACTGTACAAATTATACAAATGAATTTATACAATGATGTATACAATATAGAAATTTTAGGTTTAATCGAAGTATTTGCACTCAATGAAAGAATATGTTTTCTGTGTAGATGTGTTGAGAGTGTTAGCGAGATATTAATGTTTTTTGTTTATATATGTTTGATTTTAAAGACGTGAGAAAGGAAATAGGAAATTAATTTTTCTGTGAAGAGTCGGCTTCTTTGAGATGAAAGAGCCTTAACAATGAGAAAAAGAGCGTAATGGTTTGTCGTTCGAGCCTGGTTGGCCTTTCAGTATTATTATAGACTGGATTATTAGAGAAAGGAGAGAAAAATTGCTGAAGATTTAGACTATGTAGAATCGTTTGATGTGTGGAGTATAATAATTGTTTTCTGGGTAATATATGTTTTGTGTGTTATATGTATGTTATTGACATTGAATAATAAATGCAACTGGTACAAGAAAAATGATAAAATAGCCAAACCAAACCAAATCAGTGACACTAATGACCTGACTGGCAAGGATCCCTGGGCATTCGGAGCATAGAGGCAACGAAAAAGTTGACATGTTGGCCAAAGAGAGGGCCAACATGGATTCTCTAATTCCTGAACCTTACTGTGGTTTAGCATCCTGCCACAAAAGAGGATACATCTTAAATTGGATCCTTAATGAGTGGTGGAACAGTACCTCAGCGATGAGGCTCACAAAGAGATTCATAGAAGGACCATCCGCAAAATTACAAATGAATTACTGGAAAGCATCCGTAACAGAACCAGGATGCTGGTTGGACTGACAGGGCAGATGTTCCCATCTTTACTCATGGGTCTTGAGAACCATGAGGATCTTTAACGTCCGCTCTTATCCCCGAGGGGACTTCTCAGTCGCCCACTGTTCTCAAAGAGAACACCAAGAAGATTTTACATGCATTCTTTCACATCCCTTGGCTAGTGAGGTGGTGCAATGCTATCCAAGTTCAGATGTGCTCTAAAAAGGGCACTTCTATACACGTACCTTGAAAAAGGCAGTTTTGTAGTTTCCGGCACGGCCTTTCAGCCTTGCCTTTCACCACCCCCGGGGAGACACTATATCTCCAGTACCCTCCAGGTAAGGTACAATTTGTTTGCAAACCACGACCACGAGTCCAACCTCAATTAGTAGAGCCGCTTGGATACTCTACTCCCGTGGTTCAGTATTTTTAAGGCGGAACTGATCATAAGAACCTCCTACTGATGCACCCGTTGATTGAGGGGTGCGGGTTCAGTAACCCAGGAAGCCCCTGCCAAAGCAGAGGGGAAGGGGAAGGAAAAAGTAAAGGGTAAGGAAGGATAGGGAAGGTAATAGGGAATTTTGCCTCCATCATTGATTACCCCTAGGCACTTGAGCTGGTGGTAGGGCTTGCCTAAGCCTAAAAGCCCTAACCACCCCAAACTGACAGGGCACTGCCACTTAAGAAAGCACATGCACCGGATAGGAGTACAGACAGAAGAAACATTGTGCAGTTACTACAACGAAGAGGAGGAGACCGCAGAATACATTTTATGCTTCTATGAAGGTGCGGGTTATTGCAACTAGGACAGTTAAAACCATAAACAAGATCCTACACTAAGAAGCCGCTGTCAAGGCTATGGATGTTGATTAACAACATGAAACTGGTCAGTGAGTTATAAAAATAGGGGAGCACAATAGATCTACATAGGTCGAGGTGCAGAACGCCTTGTGGCTAAGTACGGCTTAAATCAACTAGTATAGAAATAGTTTTACATTTTTGAACTTAAGTTTAAGAATACTCCGTGTTGTATGTGGGCTGGTGAAGCTGAAAATTGGTCGTAACCAATCATTTCGGTCTGCCTTCTGTGATTCTTAAGTCATGACTATTTTTAAGGTATATTTAACATTGACCAGTTTTAATTGTCTGATTTATCTTTAGTGTTGAAATGGGAATACATCGAGTGTGAGCAGATTGGACGTTTTTCGCCTCCAACACAGCCAATCTAAATCGATTTAACCGTTTCCCGAAGGCTCCCCTAAGAGCTCTGTTTTATTCTGTCTTTACTATTTGCATAAAATCAATTCGGAACGTCTTGTTTACATCTGGACCCAATGAAGCACGGCCACCTTTCCGATATTCTTGTGTTTTGAATAAAGATCCAACCCAATGCATCCTGAGATGGAAAATGAAAAATTATTAAAAGCTTTCACTATTTTCGCCATTATTTTAAATTTCCTTGTGTGTGATATGTGATTTTTAGTTATAAGTTTGTTAAAATCACTCTGACAGTGACTTTCTTGATAATGAATAAACAAAATATAAAAAGGGAATCGTCTGAATCGATCAAAACAAAAACGGGGAAAGGATGAAACGAAATAAACAGAGTCCGGTACAATGGGCCAAGATCAGATTATTCTTTGTTTTAACACATCCTTTTATAGCAGAGTAATTAAAAAAGATTCAGGGTTTTAATTATACGAGATAGAACAATTTAAAGACGGGTTTGTACAGTTGCACAAAAGTTATTTGGCCTGAAAACCAGGCTCTAAGTGGAGAAATAAATAAAAAGAAAAGGGGGAGCAAACCACCCCCGTGGACATAAAGTGGTATTAAAGGCAGTCCTTAATTATCCCATCACATCTCTCTGCGTCGCTCTAAGATTTACAATTCCACTCAACTACTTCCCGTATCTTAACTGCCAAAAAATTCACCCCTTTATGGTTTTAACCTGTCTCCTGTGGGAGCAATAACGTTTATAAATTTCCAATAACAATCAAAGACTTGGAAATATTTTTCGATCAATTTTGATTTACAAAAATATCGCGGGAAAATGTAGTTTTTAATGTTTCGAAAATATAACGCCTAATAAAATATGCTATAGGATATAATAGGGTGTAAAGTAAAACCAGAATAAGATGTTACTGTGATAAATTACTTCCTCTGGGTAAACAGTTATACATTGCCGAGTTAGGCACGCCGAAGTTTGTCTTTAAGACCGATGAGAAAATTGGCCGAACGATTAATGCTTCTCTTCGCGAAATCCTCTTGATAAATTATTTTTCTCATGATATTAGAAATTGTAGTTATTTTATTATGATTAGACGTGGACAATTATCGATGTGCTAACCGGAAAAGCTTCTTTTTTCCCCCAGCCCAAGTGAATCTTCTAGAATTGATACCGAAAGTGGTTTCTTATTACCTACTTGGATTCGTTCTACTCCTGGCTTCCTACACTTTTTACGGTGGACGAGAGCTGGCCCGTCGCACTTAGGTTCAAAGGTACGAAGTTACCTTAGTCTCATAACCTGGAGGATCAGGATTTTTTATATTCTGCGTGATTCCTTTAAAAAATTCTAAAGGGTATGCGAACCTTCTTGGACATCGAAGGAGCATTTGACAACACTCCTTTCGAAGCAATGGTTACATCACTCAAACAGCGAGGAACAGACGAAACCTGCTGTAGATGGATAGAATCAATGCTAAAAAGCAGGAAAGTGCAGGTCTCCATGTTCCACGAAAAAGTAGAAGCAGTGGTGGCGAGGGGGTGTCCACAGGGTGGAATACTCTCGCCTCTGCTGTGGAATGTGGTAGNATCTACACAACATGGGTATATACAGCGATGACCCCATTTGCAGATTATGTAATGAGGAGGAGGAAACAGCCACTCATATCATCTTCGAATGCGAAGCAACAGCTCAATGGAGGTTTAACCTAGCGTACGAAAAAGACACAGGGAACCAAATTGCAGCAATAACAGTCAATGACTTGATGCTTCTGAGAAGAAGGATTGAGTCTATTGACTAAACTAGGGAACTGGGAAGGTACAATAAGCCAGAAGGCCGCAGTGCCCGGGGAGTGCAAACCCCGCTTCCTAGTATCCTATTCTACCATACCATACCATACCATACCAAAGGGTATGCGTTGATTCCAATCAAGAACCGTTATCATTTCACGTAAAAACCCTAACCACTTGGACATCACATTCCCCTTACAAGAATATATATATATATATAAGGGGTTACGTCTAAGACGAGTTCTGTGTCGATTTTTTTTCAAAACGCCTGGAAAAACACAGTGGAGTAGAGAGAACTGGCCGAGGAAAGGTCTGTCAGGGCACCTGTAGACCCAACACACCAGTATCACACGATTCCGCCGCAGTCGACCACATTTCATCAAAAGTGATATTCAGAACATGTTTACAAATAATTAGTTGTGTTATTTAGCCACGAAAAGATGTATGATACGACGTGTACAGATGTAGCACTACGGTGGACTTGGAGGTCCTTGCTAGGCTAATGTCTTCAAGTCTATTCTGAAGACGGAATGTACCGAGTGAAACCGAGCAACATGCGGTTGCTCAAGAAAACACCCCAAAAATTTGGTGGTAATGGTTACATTCTTATCAACTTCACCGAACACTGAGACCAGTTATACAGATGATTAACTTCAGATTCAGAAAACAAGGTTTAGCACGCCTGGTTTCGTCATTTAGTACCTCAAAATATGATGATAATGATACGACTTGAAAAGATTTTGTCTGAAGAACAGAAATACCGAGTTAAACCGAGCATAATGCGCTGCGGTTGACTCTTAATAACCTACAACCTAGGCTGAGAGTATTTATTAGCGTAAATGTGTGATGTGAGAAGAATAATAGAGGAATATTCAGTGTCCCATCTTAATTAAATCCGATGTAAAAAATAGGGTGGTGGGAGAACATAAATAAATAATATAGTGAAGTGTACGCTTAGGTTAAAAAATTCAAGCGTTAGGGCTTAAACAACGTAGCTCGCAGGACATGACAGAGATCTGACAACTCCGGTGTAGGTGATTCTCACGTCCTGCAGTAATATAAAAGAAATAATAAAGCGAACAGAATATAACACATCGGCTAGGAAGTGGGTTAAGAATTAGTTATCGGTGCAATGGAAATGTATCCATAAAAGTACCATCGCAGACACTAAAGGCAGAACCACTACACTTAGAACTTGCTAGCACTACAATGTTAATATAACATTCTGACTGTACACTTGAACCCAATGAAGCTTATGTATAGACTGAAGCAGCTGAAACAAGTCTGTGCACATATGGCCAGAAAGAAGAAGAAACAGTGGAAATTGTCCTCGAGGCCTATATAGGATTACTATTCCTGGAAGAGCCTGAAACACATTTGGATCTGTTAAATCTGGTGACAAGTAAACTGCCGTTTGACAATACACCCCGAGCCTAAGGTAGTTTATACCAGTACCAGAAGAGTACCATAGTCTACCACGGTTGCCTCTTCAATACTGATATTCAGAAAATGTTACAAATAACTAGTGTTATTTAGCCTCGAAAAGATGTATGTTATGTCGTGTACAGATGTGGCAGTACGGATATGTCAGTACGGTGGATTTGGAGGTACGAGGACTAATGTCTTCAAGGCTCTTCTGAAAGACTCACTAAGAACTTGTTAGCACTAGAATGCTAGATGACATTCTGACTGTATGTTTTAACCAAATGAAGCATATGTATAGAAGCAGCAGAAACAAGCCTGCGCACATAATGCCAGGAAGAAGAAAAAAAGGAAATTGTCCTCCAGGCCTACGCAGGATTACTATTCCTGGAAGAGGCCTGAAATACACACTTAAGGATCTGTTAAATCTGGTGAAAAGCTCGAAATGAGATGTGCTCATCTTGATAACCTACGGTAAACTGCCGTTTGACAATACACCCCGAGCCTGAGGTAGTTTATACCAGTACCAGAAGAGTACCATAGTCTACCACGGTTGCCTCTTCAATACTGATATTCAGAAAATGTTACAAATAACTAGTGTTATTTAGCCTCGAAAAGATGTATGATACGACTTGTACAGTTGTGGCGGACATGCCAGTTCGGTGGACTTTGAGGTACAAGGACTAATGTCTTCAAGGCTATTCTGAAGACGGAAAGTACCGAATGAAACCGAGCAACATGCGGTTGCTCAAGAAAAAACCCCAAAAGTTTGATGGTTTCTGTTACGGTCTGATCAGCTTCATCGAACAGTGACACTGAGACCAGTTATAGAGATGATTAACTTTTATTACAGATTTATTTCTATAAAAAACCTAAGATAGTACCATCAGCCTGTTAATTTGTGTTATCCATTATCCCCGGTTTTCAATAAAGCGTAGAGAGAATGTTGTAGTCAAGTTCTAACGAAAGTGGAAGGTAAGAGTGGATCGTAAACTCTCCACTTACCAGCCTCTGTTCCCTTCTTTTCCTCCCTTCAAACGACTTCGCAAGTTTTTATGCAAGTGCCTGCGGGAGATGAAATTTATGGAGCTATGTAAGTACTATTACGTTTTAACACCCCACTTCGATTTTGTCAAGGGCTAATTTGAAAGGAAATTAAGCAATATCCGAGCAACGCTCCTCATAAATCACCCATTTATCAAACTCCAGCTCATTTTAGCCGATCTCATTTCTTGCTGTTTGGAGATTTATTCCGCAGTTAAAAACAACAAGCAATTCTTCGTTTTAGCCCCAGCTGATCACTTATATCTATCCGGTTTTTTTGCACAAGAGTTCGATCAATGCAGTCAAACATAAAACAATATTACCGTACATAGTATGGAAGAAATTTAAAATTAGTCAAATATTTGTATCTTTATACTTCCAAAGCAAAAACTAGGAAATAGCTATTTAAGATTTTAGCAGGGTCTTAAATCTTAAACCTTGTTGCCATAGTTAAACAGTTGCTCTGCTAGGTATTGTGTATTTATGTTTAAACGGATTGTTCTGATTATCATAAGTTGATTAGTTGAAAGCTTGACAACTGACGCTTTAGACGTTGAGTTCAATCGATTGTAAAGATTTTGTTCAGTTAATCGACGAGGTATGCCTCATTTGAATTAATTTGCAATTGAGGATCTAAAATACTACAGTCCCAGAACCTATAATTAAGGTAAAAAGATCAAATATAAACAAACTCAGAACGTGTCAAAACAAATGGAGAAACGGACGAACTCTTTCTAAGCTCTTAAAAATCATTAATTAAAATTATAACTCTTTGGGTGACTAATAATTTTCTTCTACTAGATAGATTAATACTGTATTTCAGCAATAACTATTACAGTTTTTATGCACAAATGGCAAAATAAAAATATCTACATCATTACAGATATCTTCCAACTTAAATTGACATGACACTATTTACAAAAGTAACTAATAATAATAATAATTACATGACACTTAACTTAAAATCAATAATTACACGACGCAACAATAAAAGCTCAATAATTTAAGTGCTTCATAAACAAAATTGAACACATCAATTGTCTGGTTTCTTGCTTCAAATTTTAACAAGAACTCGAGTTTGTCTAAATTGTTACTACTTACGCATGTATCTATGTACTTCTTTAAATAAACGGATCTTTGAGGTTGATAAATTGGACAATTTAAAGATATATGTTCCAAGTTCTCATTTTCAAACAATTTAAACAAAGAACACATTGATTGTATGTCAATTACATATTTGGGCCCATTTAGAAAAAAATTGATTTCCTTAGCACTAGACAGCCTTAATTGTATAAGTAATCTTTGCTTATTTATTAACAAATTTAGTTGTAAATAATTTTCACATTTGTACAAGGAGCTGATATTTCTATAAAAATGGTTAAATTTTGAGTTTAGCACCTATTCTATGTCTATTGAGTAGAGATTATTTTTCCACTTGGACAAAATACTTTCTTTTTCGCGTTTTAGACGTTCAGGGTCGTAAAGGCACATCTTGTTACAACCTACACCAATCAGTAACTTTTGCAATTGATAGAACCAGTCCGTATAATTTACTTCTGAATCACATGCTGATGAATTAGCCTTACGGAAGACATCATGAAAGGATTTTCTCAGAAGCGAACTATTTTCCGTGCTCAATATTTTTATCCACAAATTTAAAATTCTTTTTAGCAACTGCACGGTAATGGGTTCAAGTTCAAGCTCAATCCTTACATAGTGACTAGGAGTATTTCTGAGCAAATGGTAAAGTTGCTTAAAATACCTGACTTGTAATTTATCCATTTCGTTAAAATGACCAAGTGTCCACAATTCCGCAGAAATCAAGGATGAGGCAGCAGCAATAGAATCAAACAGTCTCTTTTTCGTTTCTAATGAACGAGATATACCCTTTATTAAGACGTCTCTAGACTTACCAAGTGCACTCAAGCCTTTGTTAAAAGAATTTTTCACTGCTGAGTTGAACTTCCCAACACAACTAAATGATACACCTAGATATGCAAGTTGTTATCATACTCTACGCCAGAGTTGGGCAAAATCAAACTAATTCAATCATGATTAAGGATTTTGATTGAAGTTTAATCATGATTAAATTAGTCATGAGTAAATTAATCATTATATGATTTAATCATAATTAATTCAATCATGAGGTTTGACTAAATCATATAATGATTAATTTACTCATGACTAATTCAATCATGATTCAACTTCAATCAAAATTCTTAATCATGGTTGATTTTGGTTTTGATTTTCCCCAACTCTGGCTACAATGACCAACTTACCAAAATCCAACCGACTCCGGATAAAAATTTTGAGATGAGAGTCGTGCTCAAGGCCAACCTTCAAAAAGTATTATCATAAACGAGAACCAAACTTACATAATTATTCTACAAGTCTATTTTATTACATTCAAGACCCCTAGATGGTGTATTTTCCAAATAATGTAGAAATCTCTCCTTTTAAGGGGAATAAATTTTAATTCAAAGAAATATTTTTTCCATTGATCGGTTATGCAAACATATTTACTTTTCAAAGCGTAGCTTGTTCTCGGATTTTTTTATTTTATTATTATTATTATTATCATTATCATTATTTTTTGGCTTTTCATAACGACGGAGTTTTACTTATAATTGGAAGATTGATTTTTGTTAAATAAGATGTTGAAGGATTTTCGTTTTGATGAAATAAATTTCTGTTAGAAAATTTTTGAAAAGGGATGAAGTTGTGTATTTTTCATTTTTTGAGCACCCATTTGAACATGATTTATCGAAATTTAGTCATGACTAACTATATTGCGACTAAATTAGTCATGCCTCGTATTTAATTACTAGTCATGACTAATGTAGCCATCAATCACATATGGCGACTAATGACTAAATTAGTCACTTACTACCAATCATGACTAATGGTCTGAGTGATCAATCATTAATCATTAGAAATGACTAATTTTTGCCCAACACTGCTCTACGCACTCACGGCCAAAATTCAGCTTTTTTAATCTTTTACATTTGAATGGTCGTTATTTGGTTAAGGTGCTCCGAATGGACCACTCCAGATTCCCCCATACGGTAGCTAAAGAGATCATCAGGCTGGGGATATCTTGGGCTGCTGACTGGGGTAGACTGGCGGACAGGGTGGGAGTGGGTTTGTCCTTTTCGCAACCCGAGAGTAAGGCTCTCTCTCTTCAACTCCAGTCAATTATTAGTAGACTGAAAGATAGTTTTATGGTGAGCAACATAGAGAGAGTGCAGGCTTCCCGTCGATACCGTATATATAGGATGCTGGATCACGGAGTCAGATATGCCAGCTTGGTTGGGGACCAAAAGACAAATAAGAAAATTACAGACATACGTTGGATCCTGAAACTGAGGGGAGAATTGCTGAACCTACGACATAAGCCGTATGATCTCCTTACCCAACAGGAGTGTGAGTTATGTAATTTACGGGTGAAGGAAGACATATACCACTTTGTCGCGGAATGCCCCATTCTGTCCCCCTACCGTTTATCTCCGTTCGGCGAAAGAACCGTATCAATGGACAGATGCATCAGATTGCTCGACGGACCAGATTGGACAGACTTGGTGAATTATGCTAAAGCGGCCTGGGCCTATCGAAAGCTAATAGTAAACGAATTTAATTAGTAATTCTTCTCTCTTCTTCTCTTTTACTCCCAATTTCTTTGCCCCCGCTCTTACCCTTGATATTTGGTGTTTCTGTTTCTCCGGTCTCAGCTCCGCTCATTGATTTTTAATTTTCAGTTTTGTGTCCTTTTGATTTGGTATTTTGTTATAGATGTTACACTTAGCATAGACTTAGTTTAATGCATTTGTACGTTTAATTTACAGGATTAGTCAATAATTAATCCAAGCCCCGGCAGACGGTTACCTTGCCGTATTAAGTTTATTTTCTTGTTTGAATTATATGTAATTTTTCTTTTTTCTTCTTGTGTGCAATAAACTTATTATTATTATTTTACATTTGGGAGAGTTTCTAAATACCATAGCTTTTGTTTTCGTTACATTTACCACAAAAACATTAAGGGTGCAATACTCAGCTAGAATATCCAGGGTAGTTGCGCTTCAGTAGCCGAATCGGCGAATAGTACGATATCGTCGGCAAAAAGTAAACATGTAATGTAAATTCTATTATCTAGTCTTACTCCACTGATGCCACGGATTTTAAAGAATTGAAGGAAATCAGATAGGAACATTGAAAACAACAGTGGAGACAACGAGACACCCTGTAAAACCCCCCTCGTCACGGAAACTTTCTCGATCATCAATTCGCCATTTAGCTTTAACATAAAATTTACCCCATTGTACAAGTTCCTTATTATTCTTATGGTTTTAGTGCCTACTCCTATCATGCGTAGTTTTTCCCAGATAAATTTCTTCTACTATAAGGACTCTACACAATTTGAGAAGGAAGTCATAAGACGCAGGATGGTATGACCCGAAACGTTTTCTCCCTTTCCAAAAATTTTCCAAAGGCATGAAATAATAATAATTAGAAGTAGCGTCAGTTAAAGTGTACGTACCGTTGCCTTACTGATGTTTTAGAAGGCATCGTCTACGAACTGTCTTTGTCTTGTTTTGTTTTTATATAACTCTTCTAAATCAAAAATTTGACTTAATTATGTTACCAAGGATTTCTCCGAACTGGCTCTATTACCAGTCCATACGGGTTTGATAAATTCATATGATGAATATATGATATACGGTGAACTGATATGTGAATTCTATTTTTGTTGTGTAATGGCAGCTTGTGGCGGCGGTCTTGTCAGTTTATACTTGAATAAACAATATGAGCGTTGGAGTTTTCCCATGAATTTTTGAATTTGATAGGTTTAACGTTATCGAAATGAATTTCCCTTTTTTGCGTTGGCATGCACAGCACATTTTTACAAGAAAGCGGTTTTTACAATTCTTTTTTAATTGTGTTGGTTAATTATAAGGCGTGTTTCAGAGATATCCTGTGTGCTTAAAATATAAAGTAATGCTGTTAGGAGTACTTTGTACATTAGCGGAATCACCATACATCAAAAGAGGAGCCATCCAATTTAAACCCCGCCCCCTCAAACCGTTAAAAAAACGGGTGGCTCCATGTAAAAACTTGATATCGATTTATGCCCGTTTCCGCCTTGCCAAGTGTGAATGGTTTTCGCCCTTTCCCCATTAAACTTGTTGACGTAAACCGAATTGATATTTGCTTCCGGAATCTGCTCAATGGAAATTTTTTATAAAAATATTAACATTATTGGTTCTTATTCAGAAATCGTGAGATGCCATTACTCTGGCACAATTACACAGAAGACAAGCACTTTGAGTGAGTAGAAATACTTTGAATATAAAAAAAATATATTTTGCATTGCATAAATTCACGTTTTCACATCCTACATGTATTTGTTAAATGTAAACAATGTTTGTAAATCCCAGGCCCTGAAGATGATCTCAATAAAGATCGAAACGTTGGCACGATAAAAAAATGTTTTTCTGAAACCTTCATCACACCAGACCGCATCTCACGATTTCTGAATAATTATCGATTAACTACATGTTATTAGTTCTTGTGAGGTTCGTTTGACGAGGTCTACTGGGTGATAAACGTGTATTTTAGTCGTTTCCAAAACTACTGGTTCTGTCAACAAATCGCTGAATCGGTCATACATGAGCGCAGTTATTTTGCCGTTTTGATAGATTTCTAGCCTAGACGATTTTACAGAAGCTTACTTTCAAAGTTCTTTGGATTAATTATTATAAATGAAGTAGATTCTCATGAACAAAATCAAAATATAAATACGAATAGTATACAAATGATATATAATTTTATTATTACGCGCAAAAACATTTCATATTTTATAACCTAATAACATAACTTTAAACCTACTTTTGACCAAAAACACAGAGTTTCTGAACAGTTAATAATTGAGAAGTAGAGAGACAGATAGTCAGAAAGAACGAGAGAGAGAGAGAGAAAGAGAGAGCAAGATTAATATTTCATTGATGAAAGAGAGAGAGAGAGAGAGTGAGAGAGAGAGAGTGAGAGCGCAAGTAATCCTGTGAAAAATCAAGAAAGAAAGACAAATACGAAGAAGTAGAGAAATAAAGAGTAGGGAATAATATGAGTAGGGTTAGAGAGAGGAAGACAACGAGAGAAACAAGAATAGAGACATAGATAAAGAAAAAGTCATCTAAAAGATAGATAACCTAAAAAAGATCAAAAAGTAGAATAAGAGAAAGAGAAAGAGGGGGTAAGTTATCAAGTGAAAAATAAAAAATCGAAGACAAATACTAAGAAGTAGAGAAATAAACTGTAGGGAATAATATGAATATGGTTATAGAGAGAAGGAGAAAGAAAGATACAAGAATAGAGACATGTAGATAAACAAAAAGTCTTCTAAAAGATAGATAACCAATGAATAAGTGACAAATAGAGAAATATTAAGAAAAAATAACAAAAAGAGAAGAACCTAAAAAAGATCAAAAAGTAGAATAAGAGAAAGAGAGAGGGGGGCAAGTTATCAAGTGAAAAATCAAGAAACAAGGACAAATACGAAGAAGTAGAAAAATAAAGAGTGGGGAATAATATGAATAGGGTTAAAGAGAGAAGGACAATGAGAGAAACAAGAATAGAGACATATAGATAACGAAAAAGTCATCTAAAAGATAGATAATCAGTGAATAAGTGGCAAATAGAGAAATATTAAGAAAAGATTAAAAAAAGAGAAGAACCTAAAAAAGATTAAAAAGTAGAATAAGAAAAAGAGTGAGAGAGGAGGCAAGTTATCAAGTGAAAAATAAAAAGACAAAGACAAATACTAAGAAGTAGAGAAATAAACGGTAGGGAATAATATGAATAGGGTTATAGAGAGAGGGAGAACGAAAGAAACAAGAATAGAGACATGTAGATAAAGAAAAAGTCTTCTAAAAGATAGATAACCAATGAATAAGTGACAAATAGAGAAATATTAAGAAAAAAGAGAAGAACCTAAAAAAGAACAAAAAATATAATAAGAGAAAGAAAGAGAGAAAAAGAGATAGAGGGGGGCAAGTTATCGAATGAAAAATAATGAATCAAAGACAAATACTAAAAAAGTGGAGAAATAAAGAGTAGGGTTGGAGAAAGAAGGACAACGAGAGAAACAAGAGACAAATAGAGAAATATTAAAAAAAATAATAACCTAAAAAAAGAACAAAATTACAATAAGAGAGATAGGAATTAATTCAATTGAATATTTTTATTTATAAAAAAGTAGCAAAATTAGGCCTCATGGATTTTTCTTACATTTAACGAACATTGGTAAATACAAATAAAGTTTACATAATTCAAAATGTAAAACAATATGTTAATTACAAATATATTTTATACATAAAATTTTAAATATTATTGATGTTGTACAGAGTTTGATTGAACATAATCTAATTAGAGAAAATAGAGAGAGAAAGATATAGTGAGGGAGAGACTATTCACCCCGCAACACATACCAATAAATCACACAGAATATAAATCGATTAAAGATAGAAAATATATATACAGATATGTAATAGCTAAATAGAGTAAAAATTAGAAAGATTGATAGTGAGGATGAAAGAAAGATCTTGGGAGAAATAGAAAAGATAATATGAAAGAGTGTAAGAGAAAGAAGGGTAAGGTGATCATTCCATCATTGATTTTTCGATCCAGGTAGAGAGTGAATGAATGATAAATGGAAAAATGAAGAGGGATAGGGAAATAAGAGCTTGAGAAAAATAAAGAGGAAAATAAAAAATTGAGAGGGTGTACGAGATATAGAAAAAATGAGAATGGTTAACGATAAGATATTTCATGTATGACTTTGACCAGAAGGCAGAATTAAAAATCAATATTTAGATGTTAATTTTTTGTTAATTGTATAAATTGTAATGTTTAATTGTTTCAGGCCGGTGGTCGGGTGCGGTGCCAAGGTGCGAGGCGATCCTGTGTCCGAGGCTGATTCCGGAAGACCCTCGGCTCATCCTCTCCCCGCACAACACGACTTACGGCTCACGGGTTCTCTTCTCCTGCCCGTGGGGTTACAGGCTGGCCGGCTCCCCTGGGATCGAGTGCCTGATCGATTCTCTCTGGTCGGCACCCCTACCGAATTGCCAAGGTACGCCCTCGACTTAAAAAGTCCAGTGTATGATCAATCCACATATGTACTATTCACGAGTTGGTTTTAACGATGGAGTTGATTATTATCAATTTATTTTTTTATTTTTTTTTTTTTTTTGGTCTTTATTCAACTGATTAAATGTTCTCTAATAGATCAGTTTTCTGTTGTGAACTCAATATCTCAATCAAACCGAACTCCTTAAAAAAATCCTTTGTAACGAATTGCTTACACATCAACCTACTTAAAAAAAGCTTTCCAAAGTCTTATATTTAACTTTAGTAAAAGAATGCACAAATTCGTGCTCTTAGGTGTTTCAATAAGGTAAAATCGGTCAATATCCCAGGTGCCGAACAGACAATGAAACATTTTTTGCGTAATAAAACAAAAAGAAAGTTGAATCATAAGCTGATCAAATAAAGTTGGTGGTGATTAATGGGCTATGAGCCGGTGAACGCGTGTTGAACTGAACGACACCACTTCACGAAGTCCGTTTATTCGCGCTGGTTCAAGTTTCACACCAACCGCTTCACGGCATCTTCAGTGAGGAGCTGAACCAAGCACATATTGATTACTTAATAATCTACTTCATAGTCATCATAAAATAAAAAAAAAATTATATCAGGGTCTTTAAGTTAACCGTAACTATTGTTCTAAATTTTGCCCCTGAAAAATGTATACGAGCTATTCGTTATACATTTAACTTGAATAGACAAACCTAGCAAAAAATCACGTACTACATTTGGATAGTATGGCGAATAAAATATTATCCTACAATTAGGCTATAGCTGATATTCTGATTCTATCACAAATAATGGAAGAGAGAGAAAAGCAATTGAAGAAGTTAAAAACTAAAAAGAGAGATAGAACAAGTGAATGGCTAAAAAATAGAAAGTGAAAGAGAGAAAAAGAGATGTAAGTGAATAAGAAAAAAAAATAGAAAGAATAGAGGGAGAGAGAAACAAAAGGAAGAGTGATCTAGAAACAAGTAGTAAAAGAAATAGTGTAGAAAAAAATAAAAAGTGTTAGAGGGCAAATAGAAGAAAGAGAGAAGCAAGAATACAGACAGATAGATAACTAGAAAAACAAATAAAGGGAGAGAGTTAGTGATTGAGTAATAATCTATTGAAGAATAGTGAATAAATAAAGATAAAGAAAAAATAAAAGAGAAAGAAGGACTACCGTAGATTAGAATAGAATAGAGTAGAAAGAGAGAAAAGTGAATAAGTAAAAGAATAGAAAGAGAGAAAAATACAATTAAAAGTGATACAGAAAAAGAAAGAGAAAGGAATAATGTAGAAGGATATAAAAAGGTATAGAGGAAAAATTTAAAACAGAGATAAATATGAATATAGTCAGATAGATAAATATGAAGACAAATAAAAATGGAAAGAGAGAGAGAGAGAGAGAGAGAGAGAGAGAGAGAGAGAGAGAGAGCTGGCGATTAAGAAAAAATCTAGTGAAGAAAAAAGAATAATTAAGATAAAGAAAAAATAAGAGAAAAATAAAGACTAGAGTAGGTTAGAGTACAGTAGAGAAGAAAGAAAGAGAGAGAGCTGGCGAATAAGAAAATATCCAGTGAAGAAAAAAAAATTAAGATAAAGAAAAAATCAGACAGAAAGAAAGACTAGAGTAGGTTAGAGTACAGTAGAGAGGAAAGAGAGAGAGAGAGATGAGAGAGAGAAATAAAATGAAGAGTGATACAGAAAAGAACGAAATAGTAGTGCAGGATATAAAAAGGGTTAGAAAAGTTAGGAAAAGGAGAGAGAGCTAGTGATTAAGTAAAAGTTTAGTGAAAATTAGAGATAACGAACAAAATAAAAGAGAAAGAAAGACTCGAGTAGAGTAGAGAAGGAAGAGAGAGAGAAAAGTGGATAAGTTCAAAAATAGAAATATTAGAGAGAGAAAAAACAAAAAAGAAATGTTGTAGAAGGATATGCAAAAGGGTACGGGGAAAATAGAAGAAACAGAGAAATAGAAATACAGGCAGATAGATAAATATAATAAATTAATAATAAAGGGAGGGACCTAGTGACTAAATAAAAATCTAGTGAAGAATAGATAAACAAATCGAGGTAAAGAAAAAATAAAGGAGAAAGAAATATTAGAGTTGAGATAGAGTGTGTACCACTAACGCTAGCTTTTTCTTCTTTTTTTGTTTTTATCCCATTCGGTCAAAATCTAACTTTCTCGTAAATTTATGAAATTCAGTCAGGACATTTTGTAATATTATATTTTTTGTATCTGGCTAGACGTTTTCTTGCGCCATGACGCTTCTCATTATCCTGCTCCTAATTCTTCATTAATTTCGCATGAAAATAGTTTGCCCTTTCAGACTTTGCAAGTAGGCTTTCTTTCCGTGACCACTAACCATTTTCTTTGTAAATGGAAAATTCTGGAAATGCTTTCGTTTTCGTTTTTCTCCAATTCTTCATCCCATAGCTTTTTTCCGCTTCTTTCGTTTTCTATGTGCAGCATGAGTGTGGTAGGAGGAAGACAGTAAGACAAGGAAGGAAGGTGACAGCAAGAGTAAAAATAGATATCGAGAGAGAAGGCAAGTCTGAGGTAAAAAAAATAAAAATAATAGTATAAAAGAAAATTGAAAGAGATGAGAATACCTTTCTTCATTCACTCACTATTTTAAATAATATATTCATTATATCAATGTTATAATGTGACTATCATTGTTATCTGTGCAACCAAAAAAAGGATTTTTTTCATTAAATTATTTTGACAGTAGAATTCCGATTAATTTTTTTTAGATCTTTTTATTTGATCACAACGTAATAAGATCCACTGAATAATCTAATTGTTAAATATCGTTCAATCAGATATAACACGAAGTAGGTGCAGATGAGACAAAGCCCCTCGCTTCCTCGGTCCCGCTTCGTTTATGAATATTGGAAACGACCGTGAAGATAAATGGGTTGGCAAGCGCAGAAATTTGGTAGGAGATCAAAGTGAGACCGTTACACAGGCATTGTTACAGGTATACATCAAGCTTTCAATACCCTCGTAACAACCTAACGCTTTGATTCAGGATATTGAATAGTAGGCTCCATGACCCTTTCTGCTGAGTGTTCCAAAGGAGCATAAATTTTCAAGAACTGTTGCAAACTTCAACAGGTATTAAAGCGTCTAGTTGCAGACTCGGAATAATTTTATCCTATTTAACCATCGCTAATAATCAAATATTGATCGGTTTATTTATTTCCATCCTGTAGTTTTTTTTTTAAATTGATTTATAACCGAAAAATCTTATTTTTGTAAAATCACATGATTTTTCAACTTTTAATGCCGTCATTACGTTACGTCATAGCTTGTTGTCAAACCTGTCACACCACGTCATATCTGTTGTCGTCTCAGGCACAAGGACCCATTAAATCTGACGTCTTCCCCCTTCGTTCCTATATCGTCTTGTCCCCGAAAATCTTCACGCAGTCAATGTCATGTATGACGACCCGCATTTTTTCTTCAACCTTCACAACTCTTCACAACATTGATCATCTGGTCCGTTTTTGTGTACCGTATCGCGTAGCATGTTCGACACACATTAGTTATGTTTTTTTAGACCTCAGACATAGCCAGTAATCATGGTTTAAACATTAAAATTTTCCCACTTTTTTTTCATGTTTTCAACATGAGGGTTTTGATGTTCTAGATATTAGAATATTTTTTATAGGTAAGGGATATAACAGGAAACAATTATATTTAAAAATGAAAATATTTGCAATTGAAAAATATATCGCAGTTTACACGTGCTTTAAGTTTGGCTACAAATCGAATAGATTATACGGCATTTGACAAATGGCAAAAAGGAGGGAAAATTCAAAAGGTGGGGTTGAGATGGGAAGTTATGTCCGTGTGGATCGAGGTCGCATAACTCAAGTGGTAGAACAGCGGCGTATTCAGCTTAAGGTTGTGGGTTCGAATCCCGGTCGAGGCAATGACTTTTTTATTTCACCCAATACCTTACATAAAGTTTAATTAATTATTGATTGTACTTACACCCTATTTATATTGATTATCTGTATAACCATGTATCGATGATTTATATGAATGTTCATTTTTTTCTAAACAATAAAATTTTCTCTCAATTAATAAATATCATAATTTACAATGCATGCAAAAAAATAAAACAACATCTAAATACACCATCCCATAGTGGAGATATAGCCAAACTTAAACAAGAAACAACTTTAGCAAAGATTTTTTTTTTTTAATTTATTTATTTGTAGCCTATACATACTTGTACGTAATACAAATGTGATCACAATGTATATTGTTCACCGCTCGGTCACAGCTCTAACACTGATGCCAGCGCTGCACCCGGAGGACGCATGCCATGAGAAGCCAGCCAGTGCTGGCACTGATTTTAATAGATTAAGGGGCAAGGAGTTCTCGGGGCCATCGTCGTTTTAGGCGACGTGGTGGATTCTCGGGATGGGAATATATGGAGAGGGCTCTAGCGGTAGGGTTAGGATGGATCGATAGGTTGGTATGAAATTTTTGGAATCGGAAATGGATCAGTTCGTGGACAAAAGGAACGTTGAGGTCTTTGTGGATAGTGAGGTTAGAGACGTAAAAAGGAGCTTTGACGATTTGTCTGAGGACTTTTGATTGGAAGGACTGGATACGCTGGATGTTGGATGGTTTGGCGGAACCCCACAGTTCCACACCGTATGTCCAAATTGGTCGCAGTAAAGTCTTGTATAAGGTCAGTTTAGTGCTGATGGTTAACCCGGATTTTGGTCCTAGTAGTCTGCGTAATTGTCCAAGTCTTCTGTTGAGTTGTTGTCTTTTAAGTCTTGTGTGGGGATTCCACGTCAGTCTGCTGTCAAGGTATAGTCCTAGGTATTTGACTTGAGTGGAAGTCGGTATCTCTTCATTGTTGATGTATAGTGGAGGGCAAGACTGTTTTTTCAAAGTGAACGTACATTGGATGCACTTTTCGTTTAATCACACGTTTAATCTTGTCCTCCACTTTTTGCACCAACCTTCGATGAGCTCAAGGTGTTCTTGGATATTAGAGGTAGCTTGGGTAGGATTCAAGTTAGAGGACAAAATTGAGGTATCATCCTCGTAGGTGGTAATGATGGTATTGGGGTGAGTAGGTAGATCAGCAGTATAGATGGTATAAAGGATAGGACTAAGGATACTCCCTTGTGGGACAGCGGCTTGTATTGGCCTGATTTCAGAGAACTCGTTACCGCACCTCACTCTGAAGCAGCGGTCTGTTAGGTAGGATTTCAGGATAAGGTAATGACGAGTGGGTAGGAAGCGTTTGAGTGTATAAAGCATGACCGGGTGCCACACCCTGTCAAAAGCTTGTGCTACATCTAGGAACGCACCCAGGCAATACTCTTTGTTCTCAAGAGCAGAGGAAATGGTGTCCACAACTCTAAAACAAGCCGAATTGGTGAAAGGGAATAATATTATAAGTATCTAGGATAGGGATTAGTCGTTTTAAGAGGAGCCTTTCAAGGATTTTGGACATTGTAGGAAGCAAAGACAAGATAACTAAATGCATCGTGTGATGAAGAGAGAAATGAAAGAAAAATAGAATACAGAAGATCGAAAAGAAGTTCTACAACAAAATAAAATTTGAGAACAGAAAAGAATTGAGAAATTTTATATGGGAATTGCAGAAAGATATCTATATTGCCTCTATAAAATAACTATGAAAAATAGCAAATAGCATACGGAAATAATGAAACAAAAATTACAACTGAATCAATAAAATCCATATTGAACTCTTCCCTGCTGACAAGCCCGAAACAGAAAAAAATGCACAAAGAAACCAGAAAACTTGACGAAAATAGATGTCCTTTCGGAGACAGCAGTAAATGAAAGTAAACTAGGCAAAGCCCCTGGAAGGCGTCGGTTCAATTATTGCTAAGGAGGGTAGAAATAATAAAAGTAAACTTACTAAACAACAAATACCTAAGACTAAGATATATGCCCACTGAACAAAAAATAAATAAAACTGATGCTAAAACCTGGAAATGGTAAAACCCGAGGATTCAGTTTCATCTCTGTTTTTACTAAATACTAGATTGTTTAATTGCAAATAAAACTTTAGTAAATAGGCAACATGGTAATATGAAACACAAATCAATCACGCACAAATCTTAATAACCAAAGTTTGCTGAATCTTTTTAAAAAAGATGGTTCCTACTCACATTAAGTTGTTTCGCAACAATCCGGATTNACCCCGCTTTTTGTCAAGTTGTCTACCTTGTCTTTAGGTTTTAAGAGGATGTTTTTTAGTGACCCCGTACTTCTATAAGCTATTCTAAAACCTTCTTGTTTAAAAATTTTACTAACTTTTTCCGATAATTCACCAATGTGTGGCAAACAACGGAAACCTAATGATTCATTTATGGTGGGGTGGCTGAGTCCTATTGTTGATTCGTTTAAAGTTAATTTTTTTATTCTTTTAACTAGTAACCCATCAATAAATATTTCTAGATACCCGTTGTTTTTTGCTATGGTTTTAATAGTATCTAATTCTTTTTTATAGTTAGCAGGAGTTAATGGAAGTTTTAACATACGGTCGATGAGCCAAATGAAACCTGCAGCCTTTTGAGACCATGGTTGGGAAGAATCCGCTGGAATCATAGAGTCTGTAGTTGTGGGTTTTCTATATTCATCTATTTCTATTAGGTTGTTTATTATGGCCAATTTTAGGTTTAAAAAGTTCAAACAAGCATCTTTGTTAATTTCCAATGTAAAATTTATATTACGGTGTAGAGAATTAATTAGTTGGAGGAATTCTTCGGAACCTCTAATGTTCCCGACCATATGCATAGAATATCGTCTACATAGCGTTTCCAAAAATGAACATATTTAATTAATTTGTTTTTTGATTTGAACAGGTTTTTTCAAAATTATCAAATATTTCGGCACAAAGTGGGGATAATGGAGAACACATTGGTAACCCTTTCATTTGGTAAAATTTATTATTGAATTCACAATAATTAGATAGTAGGCATATATTTAAGAGGTCTATTATATCATTTTTTACAAATTCGTTAATAGAATTCTCGGTAAGTTTTTGCTTTATGAGTTTAGTACATACTTCAACGGGGATATTTGTGAATAAATTAGTAACGTCAAATGACACTAAAACACAGTTGTTGGGTATATTGATGTTATTTAATTCTTTTATCAATTCTAAAGAATAATTGATACCGAATGTAGGTTTGAATTTGGTGTGGGTTTTAATTATTTTGTCAATTGTACTTGCAAGTTTATAGCATGGGGAATTGTAAAAGGACACTACTGGTCTTATGGGTTTGTTTACCTTGTGAATTTTTTACTGTACCGTATAACATTGAGGGTTTTGGGTTCATTGGTATTAGTTTTTTAACTTGCATATTGGTCATCTGAGAATAAAAAAATCACTATTTTGTATGGCTGTTTGAACTCTATTTTTTTATTTTAAGGTAGGATCTTTTTGTATTTCTTTACACTCGTTATTATTTAGGAATTCCTCAACTTTAGAAATGTAATTGTGATCAAGAATAACTATACTATTACCTTTATCGGTTTTTAAAATAACGTTGTTGTTACTTTTTAACTTTTTATCAACAGACCTAATTGTAAGTGGGATATTTAATTTTTTTACGTTTAGATTTACCAAATTTTGTTTAGTTACCAAAAAAAGGCGACTATTGACAACCTATGGTGACAAAAAAATGTAATCGACCTGTACAATGAGGAAACAAATAGCAATTTATTCAGGCTAATAAAATATTATTTTTATGAAAAATAAGCTGATACAGTGGAAAGAGAGAAGAGAAAAGCAAGTTTAGGATGTAGTCAAGGAACTAATCTGGAATCGTTGATATGGATCATATCCTTTAATAAATAAATGGAAATTATGGGTTTAAAACACATTTTGGCTATTTTATGAATGATTTAACCATTGTGGAGGAGGGAAATAGTATAAGCGAATTTTAAAAAACTCAGAAGAAACGTTCAAAAATTTTGCCAATTGTGCCAGTCACAAAAACTTCAGATATCTGAAGAAAAAACAAAGGTGCAGTTCTTCAAAGGAAAAGTGGCGACGTCCAATAATCCTAAAATATGAAAAACAATAATACTTAAAAAAACACACCTCGAAGAAATAAGCAAAAATTACATTGCAAGCAGCCATATCTACAACAAGAATAAAAATAGCCGAAGAACAAATCCATCAGAGGCAACTTGGGTATTGAAATATGTAAGCAGACAAATAATGTACCGAGTGGTGTGGCTTTCAATAATCTGTTATGCAGTTCCAGCATGGGCAATGGAATTAAACAAAACCCAAGTTAGTAAATTATTACAAATACGAAGAGGAGGCTTAAAATGAATTTTCAAATGGTATCGAACTACTAGGTAGGCATAACGCAATAGGCAATAAAGGGACAAATCCCAATAGACTTAGGAGCGCAAAAAAGAATAAAATTATGTACATTAAAAAAGAGATAAATACAAAGTGGCAATCAAAATGGGATGTTGGAAATGTAGGACAACCTACAATTTCTTACCATGCTTAATTAAAAGAATAAATATGTCAACAATCCATCCGAATTATAATTGGCAGTCATCTGTATGACTGCACATCCCACGGTTCTAGCATCTCTCCTATCCTTTTTTCCATTTATATCAATGATCTGCCCGACTCCATCCAGTCCTGTAACTATCACCTATATGCCGATGACTCCCAAATATATATATCCTTCCACCCTTCCGATCTTCACTCGGCCACTCTCAAGATCCAAAAAGACCTAAACTCCATCAACGAATGGGCCCATAAAAATTCCCTAGTCCTCAATCCGTCCAAATCCACCGCCATAATTATCGGGTCCAGGCAACTCCTCAATTCCCTCCCCAGCATCCCACCTCTCATGCTAAATAACCATCCCATCCCCTTCTGGTCTTCGGTTAAAAACCTAGGAGTAGTCTTTGACCAAAACCTTTCCTGGCATTCTCACATTTCCCAAATTTCCCGCCATTCCATTGCCTCCCTCAGCCTGTTTCGTCGGTCCTGGCTTCTCTTACCTTTCTCCACCCGCAAACTCCTTGTTTCTTCCCTTCTTCGATTATAGCTGTTTATCATACGGTGGTCTCTCGGAGGGGGAGAACGCGCAATTGAAGCGTATTATGAATTGTTGCGTAAGATTTGTGTACGGCACCCCACGGGGATCCCGGGTGTCGGGGTTGTATTCCCAACTTTCCTGGCTATTCCCCTCCTTCCGTGCACAGTATTTCCTAGGTTGCTTTCTTTTCCAGTCCATCCACACTCGTCCTCCTTACACCATCCAATCCCTCCAATTCAACTCCTCACATCTCACTCGTAAGACCCGCTCATCCCCAATCGACTTTATCCTTCTGCAACATACAACCCATACCTTCGAAAGATCCTTTCTGATCCGAGCCCCTAAACTCTGGAACTCCCTTCCCCTTTCTATTCGTCACGCTGCATCCTTTTCCTCCTTTAAATCCCACCTGTATAATCACCTCCTCTCCCTCCAAGCAGAGACCTCAGGTTAACATTTGTTATTTTTGTTTAATATTCTCGTAATTTTTTCTTCTGTCCTGCCTTATTGGTATACATTGTGCCAAGATGTATATCTTTGCTTTTAACTTCATAGAAGGAACTTCCTTTATTTAGTTCATGTAAATTATTCTTAGGGGACACCAGTCCCAGAATAAAGTTATTTTTCTTCTTCTTCTTCATGACGTTTTACCGTGAGCAGAGGTGAGACAAAACACTAGAAAAGGTCATCTCAAATCTGTGTACTAAAACTTAATGAGAAAGCCCAGCATCACAATATAAAAGTCCATTCTTGGCCAGTACGTCGGCCTGATAATACCATAATGTTCTAAGTTTCCAGGCATCGGGCCACTTCTGCCAAAAGTTTGTTGCTACTCTAAACTTAAGTTGACTTCTTCCTGAAGGAGGTTAATAAAGATTTAGGTACTACCTGACTGTTAGAGAGCATGGCTATCTATATATCCCATGCCACTGCCCTGCAATATTTAAGAAAATGTTGTGGTACCTGGAAAATCCTTTCTTGAAGGCTGATCTTTATACCATAATACTGGGAAGAATTCTGTACTTCATAAAAGAAACGAAAATCTTTGCTAAGTAACCTTTAGCATAGATCAGCCAACAGACGAGACTCTTAGGGCTAAAGTCCGTACGACTCTATGTGAATTGTGTTCATATGCTATTAATTCGGACATGCTCTGATTGAGTGTCAAACCTCGGTGATGATCAGGACATTATTGCCACTGATTCACGCTAAAGATTCCTTACTACTCCTAACATATTTTAGTTTTCAGTATTAAAAGTATCGACCACTTTTTCGCTTACGAACTGAATTGTTTACCTAAAAACAAAAAAAAAAGAAGCTGTAATTTAGATTTTACAGGATTACCTGTAACGAGAGGGCCGAAGGGGACGTTATTAGATATTATAGTCAGACAGGAGACTTTAATAAAACCTGGTTAATTAAACCCTCTCGCCTATTCTAATTCTTTTAATTACTCCATTTTTAGGTCCTCGCCGTCTTTCTTCTTTTTGATGAACGAATAATGAAAAAATAAAAAATAAACCCACCGAGTTGATGCTTACATTAATTCTTATATAGGATCCAGTCATTGCCGTATCAAAATATTAGCTGAATGTTTATTAAAATAAAATTTGATTCTCACCAATCGTACGAAATATAAAAAAATCAATGAGGAATCACTGTATAAAAGGACCTAGGTTCACAATGTAAAACGTTCAAGTACAAAAAGGTAAATTCTGACACAAACCGTCTCAAGAAAAGGGACTGGTCTGATTGGTCACTACGGTGAGGATAGGACGAACACACTGATGATGGTGAAAACCAAGACCCAACCTGGAAGGACAGGCAGAACAAAATGTTCGGTAACCATAAAATTACATGTACAAAAATGATCTGGATCTTGGTGTGGTCTGGATGAAAAAATAAATTCAGTTTTTATTTGTCAAGCTTTCGGCTTGTTTGAAGGTCATCATCAGGGCAATCTCGATTATTGTTGACTTAATTATTTTTTATAATTTTCATTTTTCTTTGAAAACATCTTTAAGATAGTTTTACCTACTGATGATGACCTTAAAATATGTCATAGGTGGATAACAATTGAATTTGTTGAACTGAACATTTGTTTTTTTTCATCCGGACCATACTGAGATCTAGGTTATTCGTGAGTAAAAACGAGGTCGATGTATCAAAAACTTTATAAAGAAATTGCAAGTTTTTAATAATTTTAATGAAGATTTGGTGTCCGGGTCACGATAATTCAAGTGATTTCAGCGGGTTTAGCCAAAGGTCGTGGGTTCGAATACCGCTCGTAACACTTGCTTTTTCATCTCATCCAAGACCATATTAAATTAAAAATATAATTAATTAAAATAATTAATACGGTCAATTAAGAGTACTAACTACATATTTAGTTTTTTTATAATGTTAAAATTGAGTTATCTGCCCAATCTGTTTTTTCCCCAAAGGATTGTTATTCAAGCTGTGAGGATAGGTTGGCTGGCTTGCTGAAAGATGAGCCTCATACTTGTCAGTTCTTCTCCCATTTTAGTAATTTGTTTTTTCAATAATTTCATTATTTTTTTTGCGTTAATTTGCGCTGAAAAATTGTCAACTCCGTTTTTCCATACCGTATTCCCGACCAGATCGTGACACCACCTCCACCCATTTGACGTTTGCTTAAAAACAATTTTCCCTTTTCGTAGATAATGGAAATAATAAATAAATAATGTATATTAATAATGAATTTTTAATGAAGGTTTGGTGTCCGGTTGGATTGAAGTCAGGATAATTGGTCGGGATGAAAAAAAGCAAATTCAATTGTCACTGCCATGCTTTCGACCTATTTTAAGGTCATCATCAGGGCAAAACAACCTTAAATATGTCTACAGATTGACATATTTAAATTTTTAAATGCGATCTCAAATTTATTTTAAAACCGACTCAATCCCAACATTGCCAAGAGTGTAACGGTAGTCGGCATAATGAATACTGTTATGTGACATAATATTTATCAAATATCATCCTGAGGGGAGCCAGCGACCATTGTTGATCTTCCATCTTTATGAATATTTATTTATGAACTATTCATAAAGAGGTCGCGGGGCCAAGATTGAGCGTGTTAGGATGTGAGGATAGTTTTTCATGGAAAGTAGGAAATTTGGTGGGGTTTATTTTAGTTACAAAGGGTATTTTGAGGTCGTTGTATAGGGCAGTATTGGAGACATAGTAGGGAGCTGTAAAAAAAGTTATGTGTACATGGATGAAGAATGTGGCTCAAGACGTCGCCTTCCTGGGTTACTATTTTTTGTTCTTCCAACATTAACAGTTGAAATGCCTTAAAGACAAAAACAAAAATTCGTTCTACAGTAAATGAAAAAATTCTTTCTTCTCTGAAATGTTGATTTTCTGAAGTACATTGTTAGCTCTAGCTGGCCATTTTTGTATTCAAATTGTTTAGCAAGATTTTACACCTCGAACAGCAAAATTGATTTCAACCTAAAATTAAATATAATAATTATTCTTACAGAGTAGAAAAATGTGCTGCGTTTCAATATTTTTAATTTGATGATATATTTGATAAACAATACAATAAATATATTCATACTTGAAATTACTTTGTGCTTAAATCTATGCGCTGTGATATATTTGTCAACGTATTCAACTTTTTTTGTGACAAAGCGATACATATAAATTAGTTCCCAGTGATTTTAGTAGTGAAATGATGAAAGGGAAAAGAGAATGAATGTCCGAAAGCGAGGAGGACTTAATGCTTCGTAAGGCTACCACTTTACGCCAAAAGGAAAAAAAAGCACCCTTAGTACACCGCGTTTAAAAACACGTTCCTCTTCCATTTCGCCAGCTCCGATTATTCATTTTTCAAACAAGTGCAAAAAAACACGGGGGACAGCAAAAAACGAGCCTTGTTCACACAACGGACAAATCCACGTACGAACGTTGAAAACTGGGATCTGTGCTTTATCCTTTCAGCCGCGGTGTTTCTATTAAAAGCACCAGGCGAACCATTTGTCAAAAAGACTTTCGACAGCCTAAGGGCCACTTTGTCTCGCTGACATTTAAACGGGTGGTTTTAATTTTTTGTCAAACACTGCCAACTAACTATTAATCAAGGCTCGTTTCATCCAATACTAAATATCTAACTAGCATTTGAATAAGAATTGATTTTCGTTCGCCATGGCCAAATCGTACAACTCTAGTTTATGTGCAGTCTGGTAAGCTTACTTACACAGGGTGACTGTCCATATGTGTCAAAAATTTCAGGAGGTTTTTCTACTCACCATATGCAACAAAAAACTTCCTATAAACCTCTGTTCAAATCTCAACGCTAAAGAAGTAATTTCAGGTTTTGGGTGTTTTTTAATTTTTCGACTTAGGTCCACTAAATCGCTTTAAAAACTTCAGAATTACTGACTGAAGAAAAACCTGGTTAGTGCCGCCTGAAAGAACGTTAAATTTTCTGAAAGGAAACTATTTATATTTGTTGAAAAAATTCTGCTCAAAAAATTCAGAAAAACCAAAAAGGTTGCAATTTTTTTTTTAATGCTGGATCGGTAACCGTTAATAACTTCAAACTCCTGGAGCTTTGCAAATTCCCTCAAATGTTCTTCATTCAATTAATTCAAAATAATGGAAGGAATGTGGTAATAATATTCTGTAAACATTTGCTGTTGAATTGGCAATTATTTTTGCTT
The DNA here is from genome assembly GCF_000648675.2 of Cimex lectularius. Lineage (NCBI taxonomy): Eukaryota > Metazoa > Arthropoda > Insecta > Hemiptera > Cimicidae > Cimex > Cimex lectularius. Next base: position 1,229,669 of record NW_019392655.1, read on the forward strand.
GAAGTGGTGGCATGAAATCACTCGGGTCGGTAGAACCAGTGATATGAGGATTCCGTTCCAAAATTTGTGCAGTCTCTTGTGAGCTATCTTTTTTTCTAACTTAGTTGTGAAGTATACGAACTGCTCTAATTATGTCATTGATATCTCAGCATCTCAGATGCCAAACTTGGTTGATGCCAAACTTTTTCTGGTTTTGTTTAAGATAACCTCAGATTTGGAGAAAAAACTTTCTACTGGGATCAGATTTCCCGGAATAAAAACATTGCGTGAAAGATTAGTTATTTTTGATAATTTTGGTCTGCTTATCCTGGCTGTTTTGGTCTGTCATGTACATTTCGGCAGTGCTGAATTTGCCTGTATTATCCAGGGTTCTTGGTGGTTTATGAGGTGGTCAGTGCAGGTTCATTTTTCGTCGTACCTGTCCTTCGAATCTTTTTTTAAAGTCTGTGAAAAAAATAGACAGTTAAAACTGAAAACAAACCGACGGACACGATAAACCACTGGAAAAAAGTCTGACCCACCAAACCAGACCAGGAGGTTACCCAATAAACCATAAAGAAAAAGGAACAATAGAAAAAAAGCCTCTAACTTAATCAAACAAAACCTCGAAGAACAAAGATTATGCCTGCACATACAGACCTGAGACTTCAGCAATCAAGCACATAACAGGCATGTTAAAAAAAGTGCTACTTAGCAAGGACAAATGCAAAAACAATAGAGAAACATAGCACCCAACAACTAAACTACACCCTGATTCTACCTACCTGAGACTTCAGCAATCAAGCACATAACAGGCATGTTAAAAAAAGTGCTACTTAGCAAGGACAAATGCAAAAACAATAGAGAAACATAGCACCCAACAACTATACTACACTAGTAACACATAAAAGCACCTCAGCAGCAGTGACATTAAGCCCACATGCAAATACATAATAATGAAAATATCGTCAAAACTAACCCATTAGACAAACATGGAATATCACAAGAAAAAACAAATATACAAAAACTTCATTTAGAGACAATAACTGAAAATCCGCTTCTCATATAAAACCACAAGCTTGAAGTTAATAAACGACCTAAAAAACAATGGGCATACTTGGAGACCAAAACTACGAAACCAAAGGAGAAAAAAAATAGACTTAATCGAAGACACCGACAGACAAAGGTAAGGCCAACACATTTTCAACTTTTATGAACTTATAAAAGAGACAAGACAAGAAAGAAATTACACAGACCCAACCAGTTTGACAGACCAATTCATATAGAAAGACTACGATCAAGTATGACCAAATTACAGGTTCATCATCTGCAGGCCACAAGCAGAAATTTCATAATTGGCATTTGGTTTGAACTCATATATTTCTCCAACCCCACAAACCAACGTGCAATTAGTATTGAACGATTCAATTAATTAATTAAACTAGCACCAATTGGATTATGATTTAATTAATATAATTAATTTCCATTCGATATCGATGTAACACCTTACAACCCAATAGATAGCATTAGAAATGAATATTATTTAAAAAGGAGGATGAATATTATCTTTTGCATTTCTTAATTTACGTGTTGAGCATAAAATGAAAATTTATTATCCTACATTTTATTATCTTTTACACTCCTCATTCCTTTATCTTTTGGGATCCTATGTTTTAACGTTTTGACTCTAGATTTTTGTCAATTAATTACGTTTCGTTTCAGTTTATTTTGCGGGTATAATGATTGGCTAGAGGCTGGATATTTTTGTTTTGATATTTCGTTCCGACATCTCACTTAAGTATCAAAAGAAAAGTACCAGTATTATACTTTAAAGAACATTAGTACTATCTCCCCATCCCACTTTTTTTAAATTTTATTGATTTTTGCAAATACAACGGACCATAATGAAGTTTTATCCCTAAAAATCAGAGTTGTATTAATATTCATTGATTTGTTCACATAAAAATAATTGTGTTGAAAATGGCTCAATTATAAAAGGACAAATGAAAAACGTGTAATTCAATGATAAAAATAATAATAAAGACCTACCAGAGTTCCTTTAATAGTAACCTTAAAAGCAATTAAAATTCAACTGTGGATCTAATTACGTCAGAAGGGTTTTTTTTTCTTCTCCCTCCTGATAATGTTATTGGGCTATTTTTCCCGTTTAGTTCTCTTGGGGTTTTACTCAGGAATTTTTCCTTCCCTTTTTTTTTAATGGAGGTTTAATCATTTTCTCCTTCAAGCTTAACGGCGGAACGTTGTCGAGGTTGCTTTAATCCAGTTTTATATCTTTGGCTGTTTTATAGCTTTAATTACAAAATTCTCTCGAAGGCCTTTTTTCAGGCAAACAATGTTTCATCAATCGCCTCTATTATATATTTATTTCGCTGTATTTTATAAACCGTACATATAAGTAAATTTTATTTTTAACCGAAGCTTATCTGAAAAAAAATGGAAAACGAGCAACAAGTAAAAATCAAGAAAAATGTCAAAAACCATCAAGATGCGATAAACCCATATAACTTTTAAGACTTACTTTGTAAATGTACTATGCTTTTCATGGTGTTTTTCATCAGTATCAACTCTGTAATAAGGCGAGGAGGCGTAATTACGCCATGAATAATTCCACTTTTTCATGCAGGGTTAAAAGAGGACTAAATCTCCCCGCACGTGATACGCAGCACGGAATATACATTCTAGAGAACCTTTTTGCATTTAACATTCTAATTTAAGGTAAAATCTATTTATTCTAAAAAACCTCATTACACCAAGCGTTGGACGGTAAAAAAAAATACATAAAAGAGAGTCTGATAACAATATATATAATTATCTTATGTGTGTCGGTTTGTATCTTCGTCGATGAAAAGCACATGAAAGCATTGTCATAAAATCATATACTACTTGTATTTTTATTGCGTTTATCTTAACAACAAGAATGAGCGCGTGCGAACGTGTTATGTATGCTTTCAATTCCAGTTGGACAGTTGTTTAAGGGATAATTCACCCAGTAATGGTGGATTTTGCCCAAGTTTTGTATTACTTCAATTCAAGAGGTCGAACTACATGAAACAAATAATAAGAATTCAAGCTTGTTGTACCAATGCCCTATTTTATTGATCGATCTTTTGGTATTTTTGAAATTATATTGACTTCATTAGGACTAACTTGACGTACATTAAATTTGGCAGCTATTGGTCTGATTCATTCATGATAAACCGATCGAAATTGATCACTTTACTATCCTTGCTATAAAACTGACCACCAAATGTAGCGAAAAACTACCTCAATAGTTATTATGAACGCACAATCGAGTCATCCACACGAACAAAAAATGTTTTTTAAATAACATTTCAGTTAGAGAAAAAAAGCAGTATTGCTCGGGTGTGTTCTTGGATATACACCAGGCCTTTGACGGAGTATGGCACTCTGGGCTGCTGTGGAAGCTCAAGAACGTCTTACCAGCAACCTATTTAAGTTCCCAGTATCTCACAGAAATTCATTCTCTCCTATCCATCCTATTCTAGCAGGTGTCTCAAAGGGCAACATGCTCGCTCCTTTCCTTTACTCAATTTATACCTCCGACCTATCCTACGCAACCTAACACTATCACCTTCACCTTTGCCGATGATACCGCAATTCTTACTCCTGATAAAGATTCTCTGACAGCTTCCTGTAATTTCCAAAATTACCTACAAATTCTAGAATCCTGGCTCCGAAAGTGGAGAATCAACATCAACGAAACCAAATCAACAAATATAATATTTACCCTAAACAAGAAAACGCTCCCACTAACCTCAACAACGTTCCCATCCCAATTGCGAACCATACGATCCTCGGACTCGACCTGGACTGAAGTGGAACCCCCATACACGACTTAAGCGCACAGACTGTAACATACGATTTTTCATGCTTAAACGACTACTCGAAAGACGATCAAAACTCTCACTAACAAACAAAAGAAAACTTTAGATTGCCCTCCTGGCCCCCATTTGAACATACGGACTTGAACTTTACGGACTGATAAGCGTTCCAACCTCATTCAAATCCAATCCCTGCAATCCAAAATCCTCAATTTAGTCAACGCCGCTTTCTATGTATCCAATCACACCATCCATACTGACCTAAATGTCCCTCTTCTTACCGAGCTAGCCCAATCCCGCTACAAAACGTTCCATTCCAAACTACATCATCCGAACCCTTTCGTCAACATCTGTCATCCACCACCTAACAATTCCAACAGAAAACTGAAACGTCGGCGGCACTAACACTTGACATCGGTCTCCTATGATGTAGTCCATCTCGCTCATCGTATTGGATGATAGCTGTTCAAGTTTTACTGTTATTATTGACTTGAACTTTGCGGACTGATAAGCGTTCCAACCTCATTCGAATCCAATCCCTGCAATCCAAAATCCTCAATTTAGTCAACGCCCCTTTCTATGTATCCAATCACACCATCCATGCTGACCTAAATGTCCCTCTTCTTACCGAGCTAGCCCAATCCCGCTACAAAACGTTCCATTCCAAACTACTTCATCATCCGAACCCTTTCGTCAAAATCTGTCATCCACCACCTAACAATTCCAACAGAAGACTGAAACGTCAGCGGCCCCGCGACAACCTTAACACTTGGCATCGGTCTCCTACGATGTAGTCCATCTCGCTCATCGTATTGGATGGTAGCTGTTCAAGTTTTCATGCTACTGTTATTATTGTTTCAATTTAAATGTTATACGTTTTACTTATTGCGTCGAAGAATGCAGTTGTAAAAAAATATTAAAAAATAATAATAATATTTCCAAAACTTTTAAATAGACTATAATTACACGAGCTATCTCGGCCCATATATGAAGGAATGGCAGCTAATTCCCCGGAAAAGATTACACAAAATCAACTTTTAAAATTCAAAACATTATGTCTTAACATCACCATAGGCATACTTGTTGAATTTTAGTACGGAAGTATCCCTGAGTTCACTAGGGTTAAATATATACATCCAGAGGATTCCATATGAAAGTGCAAATCGTCTTCTAGAATAAATTGAAGTACATACTGACCTAAGAAAAACTTCCCCTAAAACCTGATAACTATAAAAAAGAATTAAAAACTATTAAAACCTTAGCAAAGAAGTATAAGGTATCAAGAAATATTTATTGATAGGTTGCTAGTTATAAGAATAAAAACATTAACTTTAAACGAATCAAAAATAGGATTCAGCCACCTCACCACAAATGAATCATTAGGTTTCCGTTGTTTGCCATACATTGGTGAATTATCGGAAAAAGTTAGTAAAATTTTTAAACAAGAAGGTTTTAGAATAGCTTTTAGAAGTACGGGTTCACTTAAAAACATCCTCTCAAACCCTAAAGAAAAAGTAGACAACTTGGCAAAAAGCGGGGTTTACCAACTCAGTTGTAATGATTGTGATATTAAATATATATGACAAAGCGGTAGAGAAATAAAAGCAAAAGTAAAAGAACACTTGCCTAAATCGAGCAAATTTTCGGAATTTAAGGACCATCTAAAAGAAACAAAACATAATTTCAATTCAAATCTAAATACAAGAGTGTTACATAGTTTCAACAAAGGGAAAGAATTAGATTGGTTTGAGAAATTTGAAATTAAAAAATGTAAAATTGAACATGGTGATAAATGCATTAATAATATAACAGATTTTGATCTACCTCCCATTTTAAATATGTACATAAATAATATTAAACATCCAAATAATTAAACTAATTATTTTAACTGTTATTATTTTTATAGTAATTTAATAATATTAAGTATTTACTAGTATAATATTTATTTGTGTTATAATTTCTGCGTTTCGCACGTTCAAATTGAGCGCCATTAAAAAAATCAGCTGCTAATTGGAACGTCGCGTTGGCGGAGGTATCAGCGGGTTCACTTTCCAATTCATGTCGAGAGACGTGGTTGTAGAAGTCCTTCAACCTGATGATGAGCTAAAAGGCTCGAAATCCGGATCGTTGCAAAACAACTTACTATGAGAGGGAACTAAATTTTTAAAAAAAGGATTAAGAAAAAGCCTCCTAAAAATTATAAAACATATATCCAATTCCTAGGAAAACTGGTCACTTTGATATGATATATATTAGCCGTGACACGAGGGGATTGAAAGCAAGGCAGCTAGTACAGAGGCCGACTATTATTACAGTACACAGTTGGATCCAAAAGGGAACAAGGGTTGGCAGGAATTAGAGGACTAAATTTTGGTCTTGCGAAACCTCCAGGCCTCACACCATAAATTTTCCAGACTAAGCATTCATGCAGTAGACTTCTTTCTTCAAGAAATATTAAAAAAGAGACTGAATGTTGCATAGCTGTACATATTTTCCAACCAAGCAGCACTGAAGTCTTTACAACCTTCCACTTTTATCTCAAATCTGGTTTTGGAATGTTTAATATATTCCTGGGAAAACTCGGCCTCGATGATGAAGTTGCTGTGATACGAGGGGCTTAAACAACGAAGTAACTCATAAAAGGGCTTATACAATACAAAATTGTCGAAAATGGAGCAGAGCTTGTGAGCAGAGATTAAAGGCCCAATTTGATCTTGCAAAACAAGCTCCACGCCATTTCCCAGGCTAAGATTTATGCAATACAACTCTGTACACAAGAAATACTTAAAAAAAGAGTGGAAGGTGCACAGATTCACAGATTCTCAGACAGGCAACAATAAAGCCTTGGATTTTTCCATCTATCTCCAGCTACTAGGAAAACGTAATCAAGTAACTCTAATGTGGGTGCCATGACACAAGGGGATTGAAAGCATTGATCATACTGACAAACTAGCAAGAGCAAGTAGAACCAACACGCCCAATTAACTGAGCAAATGGATAGAGGAAGAATACACACAGGATGAATTCACCAGGTACAAAACAATCAAATGTCTTTCTTGATATCTCAACTAGAAAAGCAAAAATTACCCGTCAGCAGACAGGAGTAGAATAAGACACTATACTGTCCACTGTCATTTAATTACCATAGTAACATAAACGGAAAATCTCAGACACCTGCCAGTATTACCATAAATCAGCAAAGACATCAGATCATATCTTATATGAGTGCGAACAGTTAGTCCTAAAATGGTGCAGCCACTTTTGAAAGTGCTTAACTGCTTTAAGTATTAATTCACTATTTTCATGGTCCGCTTGACCAATTAATACATAACAATTAATTAAGGTTTTTAGTTGAGATGAAAAAAAGTTAATGGCACGAGAGGGATTCGAACCCACGACCTTCGGCTAGATACGCCGCTGCTCTCCCACCTGAGCTATCGTAACCTCGATCCACTCGGACATCAACTCCCCATCTCAACTTATAAGGTGGGGTTGAGATGGGGAGTTGATGTCCGAGTGGATCGAGGTCACGATAGCTCAGATGGTAGAGCAGCGGCGTATCTAGCCGAAGGTCGCGGGTTCGAATCCCTCTCGTGCCATTAACTTTTTTTCATCTCAACTAAAAACCTTAATTAATTGTTATGCTTTAAGTATAGTGCACTTTCTTTGATATTATAGATACAGATACACTAGTCTATCACTAAGTGCAAAAGCTTAGTTCGCAGTTCAAAAAGGAGACTACAGTCATCATTGGCAGGGAGGGCTAAACAAACAAAAAATATTAAAACACTAACACGAAGTGAACGGAGACAGGAATCATTAACGAATAAGAATCACAATAATGAAATAAAAATTATAACTACTTCAACAAATTAAACACAATCAACAAATTAGCAATGGTTCACATTTCACTAACATAGAGCTAAAAACCATTTTTCCTTTTTGTATCGTGGTTGTACACACGTATGGAATGTTGGGGTTTTTGATGAAAGAAAACCCTTGCTAGTTTTTAGATTAAATGCATTTTCGAGGCCAAACTGATCTCTGCGAAATATCTGCGGTCCAGAATTGACTTCTGACTTGTAAAAAAGCTTCAAACCAACAAACTTATTTATTAAAAAAATGATGATGATGATTCAGTTAAACATAAGTTCTTTGTAAGATAAAATGAAGAATTGTGCCCATAATGAGAGACAAATTAATAAACTTAAAATAGCATTGATGATGACGATTTCAATTTGTACAAAACCTGCCCAGAGTTTGAAAAACATAAACACTAGATTTCAATTAATCAATCTTTTTATGTACGGTTTTTGGTTGAAATGAAAAAGTTAGTGACACGAGCGAGATTCGAACTCACGACCTTCAGCTCAATACGCAGCTGCTCTAATCCACTTGAGCTATCGTCACTTCGATCCCCTCAGAAACCAACTCCTCATTTCAACGTTCAACTGTTCGAATTTTCCCTCTTATTGCCATACGTTCGAATGTTGTTTCAAAAATTTTCGAAAAAGATGTTCTTTAAAAAAATTCCGTTTATGGAGATCATTGAGTACCAAGACATTCGGACAGGCATACTCAACCTATCTAAAAATTTAGTGTAACGAGCGGGATTCGAACTCACGACCTTCAGCTTAATACGCTGCTGCTCTATTCACTTCAGCTATCGTACACCAACTCCTCATCTCTACCTACAATCTTTCGAAGTTTACACTCTTTTGCCATATTTTCAAATTTTGTTTAATCAGGATTCGATTCTCAGCAACTAATAAAGTGGCCATTGGGATAATACAGTAAGATTATCAGTACTTAGATATCATAATTGACCGTGTTAATTATTTTAATTAATTATACTTTTAATCTACGATAAAACCTTGGTTGAGATGAAAAAGCAAGTGCCACGAGCGGGATTCGAACACACGACCTTTGGCTAAATACGCAGCTGTTCTAACCACTTGAGCTAGATGAAAGTCGTGGGTTCGAATCCCGCTCGTGCCACTAACTTTTTCATCTCAACAAGACCTTAAATTAAAAGTACAATTAATTAAAACAAATATTTATTTAGATAGATAAATGCACTCAAAGACAAAATCCCGGAGTTCATCAAGTGATCACGAAGTCACGATAGCTCAAATGGTTAGAGCAGCGGCGTATTGAGCCGAAGGTAGTGGGTTCGAATCCCCCTCGTGACACTGACTTTTAATTTCAACCAAAAACTTGCATAAAAAGGTCGATTAATTGAAAGAAATAATTTGGTTATAAGACTACTAAATATAATGGATAAACACTAGAGTCTAATTGTTCCTATGCAGCGACCTGCCATGCAGATTTATGAAAAAGCTTCACTTTCTTATAATCCTAAAATTTATTGACTATCGCTATAGTTGATTCATGAGGAATATGAAGTGGATCGGATTCAACCCAGGAACTGGATGAATAGGATACGGGCAATATTTTTTCCCAGTTTGAGAAAACCTTTAAACTCAAGTCAGCTTAAATAAAGAACGGGGTTTTACCGGAATAAGTTACCGGCCAATATCTCCGACAGTCTACCTGAGCCAAGTACTAGAGAACATGGTTAATAGCCATCCGACCTCCTTGAGTCGAGAGGCATACTGCCGGAATCTGCCGGGTTTACGAGATCTTCGAGACGATGGCCTCTTCCAATAATTGATTATACTGAGCACGCTCCAGCCAAACCGGAAGATTCTCCCTTGAGAGATTTTTTTAAAGAAAAAACCGTATGGATGAGCATCTTAAATCTGTATTTTGGAAAGGTTGCCTAAATGTTTATTTTATTCCATTGATCTTAGAAAAAGGAGGGCGTGTGGAAATTCGGAAAAATTGTTTATTAAACCTCATACTCTGCGTTAGCTCTCACAAGTTTTTCTGTGGCACTAAAATTAATTTAAAAAAATTTTTTTTTGGTTATTAATTTTCATTCTAGCATTGTTTGAAATCGGATTTTATCAGCCTGCTTTTGCTTTATACTGTACTTTGCACAGAATGACTAAATTATATGAATTATATCATATAGGTACTTCTGGCCTCTTGAGCACCATTTGAGTCATAACTTCAATGAATAAATAAATCATGTGACGACGTGATTGACTAGTCATTTTAGATTTTCAATCTTTAAATGTACGTTGTCGTGATTTTTAAGCCTTTATTTAAGGCTTCGATCGTGTGTTAATGCGGCTTTGTACAGCTTCTACTCGTTTTGATGTCCACGTGGAGGTTTTCATTTATGGCCAGGGTGCATTAACTGTGCTCTTTGAGTTGAGGACCTGTTGGTTTCTGAATAAATACATTTTCCAATTATCCAGTGTTGTTACGGCCCAAATTATATCGCCTCGGGCGTACTGGACTGAGCTCACCTCCTGACCCGCCCCGGACGGTAGGAAAATCGACCTCCTCATTACAGCTTCAAATCTCCTTCCAGGTATCTATCCGGATCGACCCAGGATGGCCTCGGATGCTCACGAGACGGAAAATCAGGCGAAATGCCGACAGCTTTTTCCCGTCGTTGACTTGTTGACAGTCGTTGCCCCATTATCGCTATTCTCTATACATTACCTATCTACCTCTATACATTTCCCCTATTATTTTTTTAGTTCAAATACTATTAAAACAAAACCAACCTTCGTTCGTTGTCTGACCAATTTTGGTGCTAGTTTGGACTGCCTTCCATTCCCTGGCCTTGGTTTTTTTCAGTTCAGGGTAAGCACATTACCTTTGAATGCTGGGGGTAAACATTTTTTTAATCCTAAGCTAATGAGTTTTTCGGTTGGTGAAGTCCTCATGTATCAATTTTTCATAATTCACTTTTAACCTCAGTATTTCTGTTTATTTATGGATTCTGAGAGATGAAGATATTTACGGTTCGATTCAGCACGTTTTCTATAAGATCGGTTAATTTAAAAAAAGAAAAGAAAACGCAATTCAACCTTACTATACTAACATAATGTACAAAACTAAATTGAGATGTTTGTGTCAATAAATTAATTAAATCATCATCACCGTCAGAGAATGACGAATAATCTGGTGTTTGGCCTAGGGATTCTCACTATCGATGAGTATCTTAGACAAAAGGATAAAATGGAAACGAAGGAACAGTGGAATTCACTCATGGACACAAACAATCCAAGAAACGTTTAGCAAACTTTGTTAGGAAAGAAACAACAGAATGCATGAAAGGAAGCAGGAAAATCTTCCTTACACGATTCTTAACAGGAACTGGAGAATGACTGGGCATCTACAAAGAAGCAGAAGAAACACTACACCTACTAACAAACTCTGGTGCCACATTTGCCTGCAGGAGAAATTGTTTTGCGATGTACAACGTAACCGTAGAGGAAATTCAACCACTGAGACCGGACTTACTAATCAAACTCCTTGATCAACTATGACTCACCAATTTGCTATGAGCACAGAACTGGGGGATAGAACAGCTCTAAAGCGGGGAATACACATACCCGTTGCAACGCTACGCGACGCTACCCGATGCTACCCGACGCCTTGTCAGGTTTTGGTAGTTTCTACTTCATTCTTGCGTAAGAGGCACTCTCGACACGACACGCAAGAATGGCACAATTACACAGAAGAAAAACACTTGGAGCCCTGAAGATGATCTCAATAAAGATCGAAACGTTGGCACGATAAAGAAAATGTTTTTCTGAAACCTACATCTCACCAGACCGCATCTCACGATTTCTAAATAAATATCGATTAACGGTCACTAATCACCACACATTATAACTACTACTTAACCCACACGAGTTGAGGACCATTCCAAGGGATAGCACTTATTATGATGGTACACGAAATGGACCGGTGGTGCAAGGGAGTTGGGGGTGGGTGACCTCCACCCAAGAATGAAAAAACCGTGTGACTGTGATCAGACTGGTCCAGGTATGATTTTGTATAATTTAGTATGTTTTTACTATTCCCCAACAGGTTTTTTATCTTAGAAGTAAACGCAATTGTCTAAATTCACTAATTTCGTGGTCCGCTTGACCAATTAAATCATTATAATTAATTAAGGTTCTTAGTTGAGATGAAAAAAAGTCAATGGCACGAGCGGAAAAGGAGGGAAACTCATAAGGTGAGGTTGAGATAGGAAGTTGATGTCCGAGTGGATCGAGGTCACGATAGCTCAAGTGGTAGAGCAGCGGCGTATCTAGATTTTTTATCTCAACTAAAAACCTTAATTACTTATAATATATTAATTGGTCAAGTGGACCACGAAATTAGTGAATTTAATGTATTGGTTAAGAAAAAAAAGCCAGTGCACGAGCGGGATTCGAACCCACGACCTTCGGCTGGCAAAAAGGAGGGAAAATTCGAAAGGTGGGTTAAGATGGGAAGTTGATGTCGGAGTGGGTCGAAGTCACGATAGATCAAGTGGTAGAGCAGCGGCGTATTTAGCCGAAGGTCGTGGGTTCTAATCCCGCTCGTGACACTGACTTTTTTATCTCAACCAATACCTTACATAAAGATTTACTACATATAATGATGACTACACGCAATAAACTCGATTTTCCTGTACTTGTAGATATTTCTGATTTGGTGCAAATATAATTATATTTACTTCATTATTACATATATTTGCAATTAATATTTATGCTTTTAAATTAGTAATATTAGTCGAATTCTGCAAAAAATTGGTAGAAAATTTCCCCAGTTAGATTACTCAGTGTAAATGTTTTCCGTCGTTGGATCTCTTACAATTCAACTCGTTTTGATAGGTATAAAACGTCTCTTTGATGTCTCCCTAGTAGAAAAGCAGGCCTACACGAACGTCAATCGACATTGTTTTGATATATTCGTCCCTTTGATATGTCCGTAGTTCGTTTCCATTCATTACATAGAAACCCCGAATCATCCCATTGAGAATGAAGTCTTCAACAACGTCTGCAGAGTTTCAATTTTCTCTGTATTGTTTTATGTTTTTATTAAACGACCTTTCCTAAGCGTATGAAGACGTGGATGTATTTTATAAGGCGTGATATACTTCCTGAAGGATTTAGCCCTATTTTATCAACGCAGCATTTAAGATTTTTAGAGATGGTTACAGAAACAGAATTATGTGTTATCTTTAGTGACATAATTTTAAAGAATTTCTTGTATCGTATTCATAACCGTTTAGTAGTTTTTCTGTTATTAAGTTTTCTTAACCAACGCAAGTAGACTTGCAGACCTACATTTGGAAATGTTTTAACATAAATAAGCATTAGCCTTCTGTCTCCGAAGTGTCATTTTTCAGGCTAGGGCGAAGCTTGGCTCTGCGTAAAGGATTTATCACTCTTATTCCTCAATTTAATAAAAGAGGGAAACATTTATTCTCCTATAAAGTTAATAGGAAGAGATGGTCCGACTGAAATTGGAGAGTGCGCTGGGCGCTTTTCAAATGAAAATTCCGTAATCGCGTCCCCCTTTAGATAAGCGTAATGTACCATTCGTCTAGAAACTTTATTTGCATTCGCCCTCCTATCCGAACCTGGAACGAAAAATATATAAAACGTATTAAATGAAATTCGACCCTATTATATTTTTTTCTACTATATTATTACTAAACGCTGAGAGATTATTTTGATTTAGATAGGATTTTAAAGATGAGCTCAATCAAAACGTCATAAAAATAAAGGGATAACTTCAAACGATATTAATTGAAAAATTAAAATAAATTATATCTAGGGTATTTTCAGTCAAATAAAATCTAAAATATTGATTGCATTATTTGACAATGTCAGTCGATATTTATTTACGAAATATAGAAAATTATTTTAGAAAATTAGAAAAAATTTTGCTTTACTTTATTTTAATTTAGTATCTAAAACTAATAGAGCATTGAACCGTAGTTGGCTTCATTTTGGAAAGTCATTTCTGCACATAAAGTTAAAGTCAAATTTGAAGTACTTTCGATCACTAAATTGAGCTTGAGGACTATTCCGTGAATTTGTGGCGGGCGGAGGAATCTTGACCGTTTAAATGAACTCACTTAGAGGCAAATATGACAGGATTAGTAAATGAATTGTGGTATGTAATTTATTAGCGTGAATGAAGTGATTCATCCGCAATTATCCCGAAGAACATCGAGTAGTGTGAATGAATGAGGGGATGAAATTTATTAGCTGAATAAAGGGAATCATCCCCGATCAACCCAATATCGACTACCATAGTGTAGTGTAAACGCAGTCTCGTGTATGAATGTATTTATTAGCGCGAATGGAGAAGCATATCCCCAATTATCCCAAGGAATATCTAGTAATATAAGGTAGAGTAAACGCAGTCTCGTGTATGAATGTATTTATTAGCGCGAATGGAGGAGCTGATACCCAATTATCTCAAGGAATATCGAGTACCATAGTGTAGTGTAAGCGCAGTCTCGTGTATGGATGCATTTATTAGCGCGAATGGAGGATGTTTTCTTCATTACCCCGAGAAATATTGAGTAATATAGGGTAGCGTAAATGCAGTCTCGGGTATGAATGTATTTATTAGCGCGAATGGAGGAGCTGATCCCCAATTATCTCAAGGAATATCGAGTACCATAGTGTAGTGTAAGCGCAGTCTCGTTTATGAATGTATTTATTAGCGCGAATGGAGGAGTTTATCCACATTACCCCGAGAAATATCGAGTACTGTATAGTAGTGTAAATGCAGTCTCGTGTATGAATGTATATATTAGCGCGAATGGAGGAACTTATCCCCAATTATCCCAAGGAGTATCTAGTACTGTAAGGTAGTGTAAACGCAGTCTGGTGTATGAATGTATTTATTAACGCGAATGGAGGAGTTTATCCCCAATTATCTCAAGGAATATCGAGTATTATAAGGTAGTGTAAACGCAGTCTCGTGAATGAATGTATTTATTAGCGCGAATGGAGGAGCTTATCCACATTACCCAGAGGAATACGGAGTACTATGGTGTAGTGTAAACGCAGTCTCGTGTATGAATGTATTTATTAGCGCGAATGGAGGAGCTTGTCTTCATTACCCCGAGGAATATCGAGTACTATACGGTAGTGTAAACGCCGTCTCGTGTATGAATGTATTTATTAGCGCGAATGGAGGAACATCCACAATTACTTCGAAGAATATCAAGTACTCTGAAATAGAGTGAATACTAACCAGACTATTATGATTCATCTTATTTTGTATATGTATTTGTTAGATTTGTTAGTTTATCCACAATTGGCGAGGCCCTGAGGTACTGTAAGGCTATTAATAACATAAAAAAAGAGAGAGTTAGTTACCGTTAAATCACTATAACATCATAACTTGGTTGTAGAAATATGAAATAAAATTATAAGGATCAAACGGCGAGAAAAACCGGAATAGAATTTAGATTTGCGGTGTAGCTTATGGGAAATACAAGCAGTTTGTTGGTCATAAAAAAATTGGCAGGCACTTGTCGAAACATGGAATATAGCTCAAAAGTGGTGCCAGAATATCGTAAATGCAAATTGCCTACAAGGCCATAGTCATCTCCAGAAAAAAGAAGCTAAATATTACTTATTTCAATTAATTATTCTTTTTATGTAAAGTATTGGTTGAGATGAAAAAGTTAGTGTCAAGAGGGGAACACACGACCTTCGGCTCAATACGCCGCTGCTCTAACCACTTGAGCTATCGTGACTTCGATCCACACCAACTCCCCACCTTGTATGGGTTCGAATCCCGCTCGTGACGCTAACTTTTTCATCTCAACCAAGACCTTACATAAAAAGAACAATTAATTGAAATAAGAAATTCAGTCAATTAGGCCACTAAACATAAATGGATTAATACTAAAAATTACAGCTTAGAAGCGAAATGAAGAAATAGAGCACTGCAAATAAATCACCAACCAAGACCAAACGTCAAAGTGGAAAGCACAATGACGAGGGGTTAAACATCTTTACAATATTTTCTCCCTGTTATTCATAATTAAAAATCTCAGGCTGTGCCAGGATTCGAATTCAGGAAACCACTTGCGTGACAAATAGGAGGTCGGATGCCCTAACCACTATGCCACCGCGGTCCACTATCACAGTGTTGTTAAATAGTTTCCAAGTGTTCTAGTTACCTTCTTCTTATCATGTTACATCTTATTTAACGTTAAATATGAAAATCCTGTTATTTGAATATTAATTTAACGTTTTAAAAGAGTAAATGGTTGCATGTTAAGTTATACGAAGTGAAGAATATGTAGTTTGATCGGAGTTCGAATGATATAATGATAAATAATAATATATAATATTACACTAGATGTTTTTATTCATCAGTCTTTTGAAGAATAGTAATGTAAAAGGGTATGTAGGGTTGTACATCACCAGTTATAATAGTACCACCAAAAAATTTATCCTATTAGCTGCCAACCGGAAATAATCAATTTCCTCCGCCGTCTATTTCACGGTCTACCGAACACCTTCTTCCGGGAGAATCATGTAAAATTCAAAACAGTAAACGCCCTCCTAAAACAAGAGTTTCAATTTGTAGACGTCTTGATGATTTTTACAAACAATTCAATGACCTCATACCAATCACAGATGAAAAATGACTAATAAAAAAATATTTAATTTTGTCCATAGCTGTCCGGTGTCCGGCGCCGAGAGTTCCAGACAAAGGGAGACTTGTCGAAGATGAAAACGGTGGTGAATACGTTGTGGGATCTGTTGTGCAGTTCTCATGCGAATCGAGACACTCGCTCGTCGGAGAAGGCAGCATCGTATGCACGGATGCAGGCGTTTGGTCTCATCCCGCTCCAATCTGTAAGTCTTCCAAATCACTCAATAAAGTTTTAACTCGGATTTTTTATGCAGTTTGTTTTTAAGTCGTGGTAGCTCTTACCCGAACAAGAACCGTTATTTTGCCTGGTCTTCATTTGCAGTACTCCTGTCAATACTATAGGGATGTATGTTTAATGATTCCGTTTTAACCCTTTGTGGCTCAATGTTGTCTTAGAGCAAGACAAATATTAGCAATTTGGTTAAAAAGTTAGCAAGCAATCCCGTATGTTTAGAGATAGTAAGTTTATATTGGTGCCAAATAAACCAGTGTTGCCAATACATACGCAGAAACAGAGAACGATGCTGCGCTTACCCTCAGGGGATTTCTTGCTAACCTTAAATAAAATCGCTAAAATCGGCATTGCTTTGAAGAAAATTTGAGCAAGAAATGGTTAAATTATAAACTGGAACGAAAAATTGTATACTAAATTTTATCAGCTTCTATTAAATATATAAATATTCAATTAATTATACACAATTTTTTTTCTTTTTTCGAAATGAAAAATTTATGTCACAGGCGGGATTCGAACCCACGACTTTCGGCTTTTTTTTCATTTCGAAAAAAAATTGTGTATAATTAATTGAGAAAAATTTTATGTTTGACAAATATAATAATCCTTACAAGATGCATTGATGGGATGAAGGGCCATGTTGGTGATAAAAGATTCCAAGATGGAGATTTTTAGATTGGCGCAAAAAAAAATCAGTGTTGCCAATACACCGGATGAAACATTGAAGGAAAACACTGCATCCGCCCTAAACTCATGGGATTAGCTAAGCTTTAGAAAATTTGGTAAATTTGGTGTTGCCCTGAGTTTGAATGTTTGGTACGAAAGGGTTGTTTGTTCAAAACAGCCATCAGTTCCTTTCAATTCCTCAGACACCCGTCTCTTCATATCCCTCAATTTCTGCGTGACCTGTGACCCAGGTTTTTTCATGCAGTTTTGATTTAATTCGTTCAAATGCTTTGATGTCTTTTTGATCCTTTCTTCCTTAACATAATTTTCTCCCATTCATTTACTATAACTCCGGCAAATTTTTTTAAACTTTAATATCAAAGTTCAAGATGACTCCCAATAGGAATGCGAATCCGATGGAGGTGCACAAAAATGCAAATGTCCTTTTTTTAAGCATAACCTTAACCTAATTTTTTTTTCAAAATCCTGTCTTAACAGTTTTAGCAAATTAATTCTAGTGGCTGTGATTACACAGTACGTTAGACATCTTATTCCTTGAGGTTTCAGGGTAAACTCTAAAGAAGAGGCGAAAGTTCCATGAAGGAGCCAATAAAATGGTGCTTGTCCCTATTCTGGCTTGAACATTTCCAACATACATCGGAATGATTTGTGAGTTACTTGTCTTTCTCTGTGGAGGATTTTATTGTTTCATATGATCCATAGAACCCTCGTTGAACGTACTGATAGTTGTAACAAAGGCAATACGTTTCCTTGCCGATTTATTTTAGCTAAACTTCAGATATCGAATCATTTTATACTAGCGATCAAAACTGAAATCGACATTTTACAAATGTAAAATGACAATGTTCTAGCAGAACCTTGACAAAGCAGCAGTATTGTCACATAATTAGTATTGAGTAGGGGAGAGGATAAATAATTACTAAACATAGTAAATTCTGATATATAAAAAAATAACCTTGATGAAGGTATTTTCAAAAAATAAATATTGATAATATTAATAAAGATATTTTATGAGAATGATCAACTTCAGTGTGCTGAAAAATGACTGTGAGTCCTGTAGCACTGAGATAGAATAATAGTAAAACATGGGTGTGTTTTAAACCCATTTTCCTTCTCGCATACAACTGCCAAGAAATCGTCCCAGAATGTGTCAAATCTTTAAATATTATGTAATGTTATGTAATTTAAATGTGTTATTTTTCACCAACTTTGTCACCAGTTTTTATTTTCATAAGAAAGCTTTCGGGCCAACACTCGGCTCGGCCACATTCTATTGTCATCTATATTAAAATTATCATATTACAGAACTTAACAAAAACATTAAATACATATTGTATAAACAGAGATTTGTTAAATTTTGTGATATAATAATTTCAATATAGAGGACAAAAACTGAGGAAGCGTCGAGTGTTGGTCCCAAACCTTTAGGAAGATTTCACGAAAAGGAAAGGAGGATTTATCAAAAAATACCCATATCTTCTTACTGGGGTTATTAGGTTATAAAAGTGATTTGGTGTTGAGGAATTAAGTCTGGTAGTTTTTTCTTTTTTCAGTCAGTTGTGCTGTTTTGGTGCGAGCTGTTTTTGATTTATGTATTTATAAACCTTTTTCGATATTAATGTTCTGTTATATATTTCTAAGTTTGCAGTATGTCAATTTATCATACTTCGTACTTCCTCGTACTTTGTGGCGTGATTGGTCTCTACTGATTGGTGGTAGGGTTGACACGTTCCTGACTCACTTTTTTCACATTTTGTTATCGTGGTAATTAAATGGGCAGTGCCCAGTTAAAATACTCTTTTCTCTTTGGTCCGAAACCTTACTTCAGGAAGATTTCATGAAAAGGAAAGGAGGATTTATCAAAAAACACCCATATCTTCATGCTGGGGTTATTAGGTTATAAAAGTGATTTGGTGTTGAGGAATTAAGTCTAGTAGTTTTTTATTGTTTCAGTCAGTTCTAGTGCTATTTTGGTGGGAGCTGTTTTTGATTTATGTATTTATAAACCTTTTTCGATATTAATGGCTGCTATATATTTCTAAGTTTGCAGTATGTCCATTTATCATACTTCGTACTTCCTCGTACTTTGTGGAGTGATTGGTCTCTACTGATTCGTGGTAGGGTTGACACGTTCCTGACTCACTTTTTTTTCCATTTTGTTATCGTGGTAATTAAGTGCGAAGTGCCCAGTTAAAATACTGCTTTTCTAATCTGAAAGAGTGGTAGATTTTTGTTTTCTTTGTGGAGACATTAAAAAAAATATTTGGTTGTTTTGAACTTACTTATTCACAAAAGCGTAGACATCATCATCTAATCTGAACACACAGTTTCTATTTTAAGCAATTTCGTAAAGGATCGAACCTTAAATCTGTCACACCCTAGGCCTTTAGCCCTAGTCATTAATATCGCCTTCACGAAGAGACTGTAAATTTTTGAGCTAACGGATCGCAGTCACGTAAGATACGGTCGCATGTCTCTGCTGATTAAGGGTAATAATGGTAGCTTCAGTCTCAGTTTTTCCATTTTTTTAAAATAGTAACTAAATGGGCAGGTATTATTTATATTTTCCTCCACCCGTGCCTACTAAGAGGGGTATTGTTGTCCTGGTTGGGATGATTTGTTTTTGGATTTTTTTACACCTGGCGAATTCATCAAGTGCGTTCTCTTCCTCCATCCATTTGCTGCCGCTTTTGCTAGTTTTCTGTTCGTTCCCTGATGCCCCTCGTGACCCGGCGCCCACATCGGATTTATTTAGTTGCGTGTGTTTTCCCAGTATTTCGAGATATTTTAAGCATTCCCACACCGGCTTTTAGTTGAAGGTGGAGAGTTGTAATGCCTTAAGCGCTGCTTGGATGTCTGAAATTAGTTTATGCACCTTTAAGGTCATTTTGAAGTATTTCTTCATTACAGAGTTCTACTACCTGATTTCAGGTTGGATAATTGAAGGTGTGGGACCAGGAAGTTTTGCTAGGTCAAATTTTTGGTTATTTTTAACCTCACTTAACCCCTGTTCTATTTTAAATCGATCTGTGTACTGCAGTAATGCCTCTCTACCAATTTCGTTGCTTTCAAACCATCACCGGCTTACGTTTTCCTAGAAATTGGAAATATATTTTTACGGTGGCTTTTTCTTAGGTCAGGATTTCTGTACAGGCCCAAAATATAAGCCATCGAACTCATTATGTCTTATAATAAAAATTAGGGTGCTGTTTCATTTTATCCTAAGTTGCGTGTCTTTAATTCTTATTTAAAAATATTTAGTTATCAAAAAATGTTGAATAAGCTCGAAATGTTAAGCCATCGAACTCATTATGTCCTATAATAAAAATTAGGGTGGTTTCATTTTATCCGAAGTTGCGTGTCTTTAATTCTTATTTAAAAATATTTGGTTATCAAAACATGTTGAATAAGCTCAAAATGTTCAAAAAACTTATATTTCAGAAATGAAAAATTTGAAGGCTTTTTAATTTCCAATTCCTGTTTAATGGGATTCTGTGATACTAAACCCGCACGACTTGTGTGTCTGGCAGAATTATTGGTCTAGCGCGCCGTTACAGGTAACGTTACTCTAATTGATCAATCACATGTAATAAATTAACTGTTTATATTACAAACGATCATGATGATGATGATGATGATGATGAAAAATTATATAAGTTACGGTTAGGCATATAAGTTGGTTAAGGAATTAATAGTAAGATATGGCACGGATAATGGACATACTGTGTGACCGTTGTTTTGGATGATTTCCTTTAGTTTCTCTGGTTCCATTCTATCCGTACTGAAACATATTAACTAACATAACTATATTAAATCTACCAAATATACAATCCATCTAACCCTGAAATCATAACACGCTTCAATAACGTATGCAAAAAGTTCATTTATTTCTATACTTTGATTTGTTTTGCTTGTCTCTTATTCGGCTTTTGTTCGCAGCTGCGAGCTATTTTTACCTTTAAACATCAATAATGTTATCACTTTATTGAAACGAACACGCGTGTTTTTAGACACGAATCGTCGAAAAAGTACACCTCAGTCTTTCAAGTTCAAATACTTGCAATCAACTCTTGCGCCTTAGAAAATCTTAGGAGGATAAACCGACAAAAATATCCTCATAAGATCGGACAGCCAAGCAGCATTAAATCATTAGCATGTAAGAAAATCATACACTCCCTGAACCTATTCTTGGGGTAACAATATCAAACCTAGAATCCTTCATCTTAGAATGGATTAAAAAAAGACAAAAGGATTAGCGGATTAATTCTAGAGTTGCTAAATACCGTAAGCTAATGTGAAAACAAACCTCACCAAGACTGGCAAACTTCCTGCTACAGTTATAGAATTTGAGAGAGGATCATATCCACAGGAGTGATAGGCCTATTTAACGATCACTGCCATTAGAGAAAACATTTACAAAAACTGGGCCAATTCGACGTTGTTCGCATTTTTGGGTGGTGCATTGATGAGGATGAAACACATGTCTTCGAATGTGTGCTCAATGAAGGCATAACCTGGGATACAAAGGAAACCAGAGAAAGGAAGTAGAATTCCTTAGGAGAAGGAACTCAATTGCACTGAACTAAGGAACTAGGCAAGTAGAATAAGTCAGAAGACTGCAGTTCTTGGGGAACAAAAAACCCTAACTTCCTAGTATCCATCATCATCATAATCATCAAAAATATCTTCGTTAGTAACAGCTTGCTAAGTAGTGAGCATGTTCCGTGAACAGACATCAATACCTCACGAGGTTGTCTAATGTCATAATCTTCATCATAAGAGCAGCTCTAATTTCGGAGTTTTAAAGGGTCTATCCAAATTTTATTTTATTTTCATTTTGACAACGTTTTGACCATTTCGTTTATCCACTTTAGGATTTTATGTTGACTTTTTCTTAGGCCAAGCTTAATTTCAATTTTGTCCCAAGCAAGTTTATGCAGTGATAATTATGTTAATACCCGGCTATGTTTTTATTGATTTCTGCTGTCGTATGTCTACATGATTAATGTTACCTTGTCATGTATTCCCTTGAAACTTCTGTAAAATTACTTCTGCGAGTATGGCTGAAGCAGGGGTGGTCTTTCTAGACAGCCTGGCGGTGGATAACTGTATATATTAGTCCATTAAGTGGATAAAGTTAAATTAGTTTTGTTGTGGTGTCGTTTCTACATTGTTTGAAAGTTATTGAGCGTAGTTGTCAAAAGTAGTTTTTATATTGTGCAGCATTGAAATAAAGCACAATAAAACTTATTATAGATTGTTTTAAATTGCAAGATTTGACTATAAAAGAAGTTTTAATCCAGGCATATTTTGCCTTTTAGTGTATTTCTCTTGTGGAATGGGCACTAGGTCCACTGTTATTGGGCGATCCACACTTACATTTATTTATACACCTATATTTCTCTATTTATGCAGTTTTCTACATCTGTTATGTTTTGTTCTTTCAGGTAGAGCGCATTGTGACTACCCGGGAGAGCCGGCGAACGGGAGGATAATCCCTTTGAAATTTACCTACGAGCCGGGAGACAGATTGAAAGTGACCTGCCACGCGGGATTCGTAACGAGGCTCGAGGCGAAACCTGTCTGCAAATCGGATGGGACCTGGAGCCAACCGATCCCAGAGTGCAGAAACTACAGGGACGTTTAATCCTAAAGCCAAACCATGTCCAATAAGTGGAGATTTAAAAAAAAACCTTTATAAAGTGTAAAATATGGAGAGAAATTGTAATAAAATAATATATATTTTGAAACTAGTTTACAAAGTATGTGTGTAAAAAATGGATACAAAATGTATTTATTCCGTTTAGTGTTGACAATTCAATTCCAATTACACAGAAGACATTTTATTTAATATGTAAGAGCGATCAAGAGTTTTTGTTTTGTCTTAAGTTGAAATTAGAATCTATAATCCTATAAAATAATACAATCAATAATGCTAGTAGAAATTCCGTTTACATCAAAAATAAATACGGCATTACAAATTCATTAAAACAATATTGCACTTGATTATTTTTAGTATCAACCATCTAAATAATTTTTTAAGACGAATCCAAAGAAGTCAATTCAAAATACAGTTAAGTCCCACTAATCCGAACACGCGGATATAAAATGTTTTGATCTGATTTTTTTATTTAACAGATTTAAAAGGATAGTTAAATTACTGTAGTTTTGCTACATTTACTGCCGATTCCTCGTATTTAATCCTGGCTATCATCGTTGTTCTGGTCTGTCTTCAATGGTGGTCTTTAAGTACAATTGTTAAAAACCAAGAAGGAGAAGCTAAAACGCATGCGCCAGACCAAAACGGCAAGTATAGATGCAAAATGATCAGAAAGTACTGAACTACCCTATCAATCAAGTCCTGTTCTTTTAAAACTTCCAGCGTTTTTGGGTTTAAGCAAGAATATCAACCTTTTCTCCACTACGGCCTATTTATAGTATGGATGGATACTTTACCGGATGACCATAACGTAGAAAGTGTGTTTTCCCCACAGAACTAAGCACTTTCCTCGGTTCCTCTTTATCTGTGCACCTATTTTGGTGTGTGATTGCCTTAGCTAAGTTAACTATAGGTGCCAGTTACTTACATTCACAAAAAGTATATGCCGATGTCTCTGGTTTCAAAGATGGTAGTTAATAGCGCAGTAGCTTATAATTTTCATCAAATCTTGCTTACTGAGGGAATTACTTTGCCTTCATTTTGAGAAAATGCATTTCCTATCTTTCCTTATACCTGGCGCTTTTGTCCAATGCTTGATTTTTTTCCCCAGGCCATTTTAACAGCTGCAACTTTAGCACACTCTCTGGTGCGGGGGTTCTGAGTGAGAGTGTCCAGTGTGAGAGAACTCACCTCAAGGTAACTTTGCTATGCTTTCTTAGGACAATTGGGCAACATAGACATTCTCAGACTAGTTTTAATCTAAAAGCATACGCGTTTAGTGTCTAGCCCGAAAAAATGTAAATCCTTGTACATTTGATTTTGTTCTTTACCAACTCCTCTGCACAGAGTCGGATTGCATGGACCCCAACTTGCAAGATAGTTGGAAACAGACCAGGAATTTTGCTCGTTTTCTAGGATGTGATTCGACCCTTTTATCACTACACCTACTCCCTGTTTTATCTTTCATCCTGAAACTTGAGGTTGCCTTTCAACCAAATACACGACCTCTTGGAAAGGTCGATCAAAGTTAAGTTTTTTCCCATTTTTCCAGGTACTACTTGTAAACACCATTTCATTTATATTAAGTATCTCAGAGTTTCATTATGACTCCTCCAATTTGGTTTTATTTATTTTTATCTCAGGAGCCTGTTGGCACGTTCGAAAGCCAACTTTTGCACACGAACTTGAAAGGGTTGTAAATCGAGTGATGATTGCTGTTGTAGAGTATGCATCACTCCAGTTTAGGTAAGAATCACTAATTCTTGAACTCAGTTTGTTTTTGGTCATCAAGATAAAGCTCTATATGTGACCAGGATCGTTGGATGTATAACCTATATGCAATCTTTGTCTATTCCCAGTGCTTCACAATCTGTGGCCAGTATGTCTATACGACTTCTCCACTTGCGCCTATGGTCAATGGTTGTACCGAGGTTCATAGTTTCTTTAGAATAGGTTATAGCTTCTTCTTTTAAATTGGGAGTCTTTAAGTTTAGCTTCCTTCTCCTTACGAAGGTTATGAGGAGTATTTTACCCATTTTCTTAAACCACCTTTCTATAAAATATAGGGGATTTTGCATTGGATTCGACAGTGTGTATCAAATTAATAGTTTATGATGATTACCAGGTCAACTGCACATACCCTATGGTATGGTATAGCTCTGTGGTTAGATCATTAACTGCTAGCGTCCATAGAATTGGCGATAGTTATTGGGTTGTCCGGAAAATAATGCAGGATTTTGGTATTAAACAAAAAAAAAGAAACTAGTTACTTTAAAGCAATGTTCTTTAATCAAAATAATTTCCCATACNACATTATAAGGATGACTGAATTATTTCCAAGTAGCGGAATGCTACAGAGGTAAACAAACAATATCATTTGGAAGAGGATTAATAAGTGTTGACATTCACACAAATGAGTAATCCTGTAAACGTAAACAGAATATTTTATATAGATTTTTTTTAATGAAAACTTAAAATCCTGCATTATTTTCCGGACAACCCAATACTTCCATAGGTAGGTTCTATTTGTATTGAAGTTCAGCACTTATTATCCGACTTAACATTGCAAATTCATATTTTTCCACTTTTACTGATAGTATATCAACTAACTTGGATTGTTGATTTTCTTTTGTATTATTCGGCATGTCTGAACAGAGGTCGTTCCGATCAGTTCGGCCTAGCGGGACTCCTTACTGTACTATCCAAAAAAAGTGTCGAATCATAACTAAAATTGACAGTCTTAACAAATGACCAAGCTAGTAATAAAAACGAAAATTAATATTTACGATGAATGATATAGCTAGAAATTGAATTTATTTAACCTGTGTCATATCACGTCCCGTAATTAACCGTAGGGCCGTAATTTTAACGATCAATTCAATTGCGATGATTTAATTACAGCACAAATGCCACTAATAACTCATAAATTTCGTTTTGTTTTAGGTACAGTTATTAACTTCTAATTTGTCCTATTAGTTACTTGCTTTCAGGAATAACAAAAAAATAAATAAAAGTAGGACATACACTAGGATTTTTTTAAAATCAACTAGTAAACATTATTCCAAAGAATAATAAATACATTAATATGGCAATAGTCAATAGTAACTAAATATTTATTTTACAATGCACTATAATTAAATATCATTAAAAACGTTGTCGTTCTTTATGAAAAAATGTAGACATCTAAAGATTAAATTTCCCCTTTGTTTTTGTCAGAAAAATAATGAATTTGTTTTAAAAAGATTGCCTCCTACACCATTAAAAGATTAGGATTTTTATTTACCACTTACAAATTTAAAAACAAAAATTTTACTCCACCAGCGAATTTATTTTCCGCATGTCCATTCAAACAATTTATACATAACGATAAAATAGGAGGTTTGAGATTTTAATTTTTAATTTTAAAAATTATGGAATAAATAATAAGCTCGATAAGCTGTAGATTTTGCTTGTTGATCAGTTATAATTATGTATATTTGTTGTTCTTTCGTTCATTTGCAGAATGTGATAATCAAACAATCAAATCATATGTACAAACAGATCTTTTATGTCTTAAGACAAAAAATTTCGTTCAATTTGTCCTTGATAAAAAATACTAATATTTTTACATGTCCACGATGTATTTGTCTATTGCCTATATCTGCAAATTCTTGTAAATAAAATTATATTTATAATATAAAATATTAAGATAGCGTGGTGAGTAAGAACACCTTAGGAAAATATAATGTACTCTTCCTCTCCTTGAATCATCAAAAAATGATTACGATTTAAAAATAAAATTACTATGTAAAAATGTGTAAATAAAAAGATTTTGTAATGAAATTATTATTTTGTACAACTAAATGTGGGTTGTGAAAGTTATTATGTAGTGAATTAGCGATTTAAAATTCGTGTAAATAAATATTGAAAACTTTCAGATGAGTAAATGTTCTCTTTGTGCCTTATTTTTTCAATCCCCCAAAAAATATGTATTAACCATTTGCTTATGCATATTCCCCCCCAAAAAAAAAAAAATTTTTCCAAAGAAAACTTAAAAAACTGGAAAGAAAGAATCTTGAGAAAAAAGTCAGTCTGATTTCGCCAACAAGTCACCATCCTGGGCACGGCCTTGCTGGAAAGCATTCCTGGAGTCCTGTATATTGTCATCGAGAGGCGGTTAATGATGTGATATGTGCTAAGTAACTCCCAGAAAAAGATGTATAAATGAGTTGAACACTCTAGATAACACGAGAATTGGGAAAAGAGAAGAATTAAGTACACATCCTGGATCTGGCGTGAAACTTATTATAGAAAAGCCAGAGGAGAGTTAACCCTTTTTGAAAAACACCCTGGCGTAAGTACACATAAAGTACTTCAGTCCAAGTAATATAAGTTATACTGATACGAGGTAACTACTTAAGGCCACGAACCATAAATGTCTAGTTTCTCGCTCCGTTTAATTGAAGGATGTCATTCCTTGGCTCCGTATAGAGAGCGAGCAAGAAAGCTAATTGATATGAGAGTTGTGCTTGTATTACAGTGAGTATTTTGACCTGTTCCGATTTTTGGTGAAACAGTTTTTTTTATTCGCAGCTCACGTCTCATTGCATCAACAAGTACTTTCTTCACCTCTTTTTTGTGATTGCATGTATTTAAAAGCGTAAATGTGTAGTTGAGAAGGCCGATGGTGAAATATTGAGTACCTCATCAATCCTCAATTAGGTTACTAGGTTTAACTTCTTATGGATAAGACCCTGGTCAGCCAAAACAGCAGAGTAGGCGGTAAGTTCAATTCTGACCTTATGTGTATGTAGTACATACATGTGCAAAGTTGATCTTATATAAATATAAGCTGATGTCTGGAATCTACTTCGATGAAATTGATAATTTCGTCATGTTTTTAAATATTAATCTGTAAAATGGCATTACATTGTATCTCATTATATTCTAATGTACAATACGATTTGATCGTTTACTGAACCATTTCGCTCTCCCAGTTTTTCTAAATAATAATAAATCTTTATTAGGAGGTGTCTAATTTTTTTCGACCTAATAACACCTGACAACATTCGTGAATCACCGTGCATAATAGTATAAATAATAATTGTATAAAGGGGGGGCTTCGGTGGCCGCAACGGTTTAGGCGTTGACACGGCGCTCATCACTGTAAGGTAAAGGTCCAGGGTTCGAAACCAGCGGCCCTGCATTCGAACCTGACATTCTTACAAATGAGCTTTTTCAAAAACACCGGCACCCTGTGGGTTTATATGACCTCTCCTGTTGCGAACCCTCGAAAAAAATCTTTATTTGCAAGAATGTACATTACATATAAATTTACAACAAAAAATAATATTTTGGTACATACCTGCCTGCTTTCAAAAAGCAAAGCTTGTACTAGACAGCAGGAGTTTTCTTTAGATCCACAGGGAAATAAACAAAAGTATAATGAAAAACAAACAAATAAACAAACATTATACAGAATAAACGTGTAGCATCCCTAACCAGCCAAATTATATCTTGGCTTTAAAATAACTTAACTACAATTTAAAATTTTTGAAACTATAATTTTTTTGCCTTCTTTGTAGTTTTGAAAGTTTGAATAATGATCCTCTCTTTATAAATAANTTTTTTTAAACAAAGTATATGAATACTTTTGCTATACTTTTTTACACCTCTTCACATTGAGGTTAAGGTCAGAGCACTATTCAGCTGCTACAGATTAATTAATATGAATACTTTCATCTGAATTACATATTGCAAGTTTTGTACCTCCCATAATGAAGATATTCGAGATTAATGAAATTGGTCTAGTTTTTAAAAACATGAAGGCGTAAAAAGCTTCAAAAAACGTTACAGAAATGAATTTCAGCTCTATATTTTGTGAACTATGAGAAATACTTATTAAAAATTAATAGCTTCAAATCAATTACAACTTATTTAAAGCACCCATCTAAAATCAAGTCAGTTCCAATTCGATGAAATTGATCTGCTTCTTAATTTTTTAAAAATACCCTTAAACTACCCTCATGGGCACCTTTTTCACGCATTTATTTGGAAATCGGAAATAAACGTAGTGGTTAACCAGTATCGCCCGTCATTTGAACTACATATTAAGTGCTGTACCTGCCATAATGAAGATATTTGAGATTAAAGCCATTGAATTGTTTGTTTGTTTTTTAGAAAATTATGGCGTAGAAAGGTTCAACAAATACTAAAGAAATGTGTTTCAGCTCTACATATTTTCAAAAATATGAGAATACCAATTAAAACTTAATGTTTTCAAATCAATCACAGCTTATTTAAATAAAATAAAAAATACAAAAGGCGTATACTTTTTTTAAATTGAAAAACTAAACCTTATGCAAATTACATGAAGTAGAACGTTTGTATATTATTATATCAAAACAAACTCGATAAGCCGATAAACAAGAAATATTGACAATTCATTTTTCATTCAGTTATCTAAGGAATCCACGTAACACAGATAATTCTAAGTACAATTTTATTAGGCTATTTGACACTATACTCCGTACTACATTAAATAGTTTATTTATTGCACCTTTAAACCTTCTTTTAAAAAAAAATGTGTGGTGTTTAGCGACCGTTACTTGATGATTATTCGGAGATCGTGAGATGCGGTCTTGTGAGACGTAGGTTTTAGAAAAACATTTTCTTCATCGTGCCAACGTTTCGATCTTTACTGAGATCATCTTCAGGGCTCAAAGTGTTTGTTTTCCGTGTAGATGTGTCATTCTTGTCTGTCGTGTGAGTGCCCTTATTAAAAGAACAAAAATAAAGTAAATAATAACATATGTGTACAATAACAATTTGTTCATGCGTTAACATACCGCCCACCAAATTTGTGTTTACAAATTTTTAATTGACAAAAGTAGCACTAACTTTTTTAGAGGTCTCTCGTGTACCCTTCAAAAAGTTTTATTACACTAGCCAAACGAACCCTTCCATCCTCTCTAAAGACAATTGTCCTTATCTTTGCCCCAGCAGGCAAAGGACCTATAGTATATCCTTCAATAAAACTAAAGCTATATGTCTTTAAATTTGGTAATTATCGGCTAGTTTTACTCCTTAAATTTTGGCTATGATATTAGATTTATCTACAATTTGTCTACTCCCTTCTTCCTTTTTTTTGTGCTTTGAATGCTCAACAACTTAGAAATGGAATATACCTTCATAACATGAAAAATTGAATTTCTTTTGAATTGCAATTGATAAATTTGAATTTCTTATTTCTTTTTCTCTGATTTATAAATATTGGAATTATTATTATATTTTATTTAATAGAAAGCAACTTTTAAGTTTGATAATCTCTTTAGACATAAATTGGTGGGTAGTTTATGCAATTATTTATATTATCACAAAATACTGGTGTTTTGTCAAAACGGCTGCTGGCGTCACTAAAGGGTCACTTTTTTGCCTTTATTATATATTTAACTGTATCTTTTTATTTTTGTGAACTTGTTTAAATAAAGACTTATTAAAAAGAAATCAGTTTATTTTGAAAGTTTTTGTTTGATGCTGAATTACAGCTCTTTTTGCATTGCTTGGAACGAGTGAACTCTCTTCAGCAAAAGACAACAAAAGTAAAGGGATAAAAGAAAAATCCTGGAATAAGTAAATTATGATCAAAAAAAGTTAAAGTATAAAGATAGGAATCAATTTAAAGGGTCCTTACGTCAAATACAGAAAGTACTTCTTACTCAATACAGGGTTTACCCTTCTTTCACCCCTCGGAGTCATTCTTTGCAGCCCAACAATATATCAGACGGAAGAACTTTTAATCGAGCATAAAGAGATAAATACTGGAATTTTACGCTGAGTTTTTACCCATTGAAAATAAACGATTCGAAACAGTATTGTATTCTCAATATTCAAAGTTCGATCAACTTGTCAACATTCTTGACGGCCAGAAAACTTTCGAGCGGGAATTTTATGATGTGATCCGTGATAAAAGGCGGTTGTAAAAAATTCTAACGCAATTGTACTGATTTGAAATGATTCGGTTTTCCACACCATGTATGTCTATTAAATTTGCCGTGGAGCTGCGCCGACATGCTGTTTCAAAGAATAAACACGTCTAAGTTCATAAAACCGCAAAAATGGAGACAAAAATAATGTTTTTTCGATAGATTCGACTTTCTTCATTGGATTGGCTCAAAAACTGAAATTGTATACCCCAAAATAAGCGAAAGAGAAAAATATATACGCAATGTCTTCTATGAATAGCTGCATATGTGCAGTTTCTTGTAGAAGTTCCTCTTGCATAAATCTTTCAAGATTTTTTAGCTCATCGATGTCGGTTGATTCTTAGGTCCCTATCCCTTTGCTGTCCTGGAATTCTAATTGGTGTTCCAAGTAGCTCGGTGCTACTTGAATTACAATAAGCAAATTTGGTAATCTCAGGGCATAACATAAGAAACATATAATAAGACGGGAGAAGCCACCCACTGTGACATTAGCCTCTCATTGAGCACATATGCCAATTGCCATTGCCTCTTTAGCCGAGTGGAAGATTTCCAAGTTAGTGGGAAAATCGTTGGACGAGGGGGGTTTGGGTGTATGGAAAGGGTATTGTGGAATTTCTGATAACATGTTCACAAGGTTGTGAACAAATGGACTGTGAAGGTCAGGGTACATGGTTTTATTGGAGATCAAGAAGGGAGCATGAACGATTTTTCTTAGATTTTGTTTTGTTGAGAATATCGTCCGCAAAGGTATGGCGTGAATGTTAGGTTAGGTATTTTTTTCTAACCTTAGACCTAAGGCTAGAGAATTTATTTATTACCTGATGCCATAGTGATTTCAGGTATTTATATCCACATATAATTATTATTTACCATTAATTTAATACAATGTAACTACAAAATAATTAAGACTTCAATGAGGTCTTTAATCAAGATTTTATTGTCTGGTGGCCATTGTCCACCTTTTTATGCAACATCCCTTATTAGAGATTTTCGGCGTGGTTCTTGAATGGGGCAGTCGATGTGGTCCCATGCTTGTTGAGGTCTCCCCGGACAGTCGCATTCCGAATCCTGAGTTACGTGTAATTTACAGAGATATTCTCGAGTTCGTCCATGGCCATAAGTTGAGTATACATAGCAGGTGGTGTTTCAGTTCTACTGTCATCCTCGATTCTACCGTTGGAAAGAACTTTTTAGTTTGAAGACCTTTAGTAGTACCCGTCCAACGTTCTTCCCATTGAGCCAATGTCGTTTTCGGCTGACAGTTGTTTTGAGTTCAGCGTTTGCTGTGGCTTCCTTTGCTGCTACGTCGGCTTCCTCATACCTTGGATCAGAGTATGCGCTGGTACCTTTGCAATACTGATCTTCCAGCCATTATCACGCAATGATTTTATCATTTTTCTGATCTCGGAAGGTATATAGAGTGTATAGGTATCTAGGAGGAGAAATGGTCCTAGGATACTCCCTTTGGGCCTTGATGGGTCGATGTATGAAAATTCAGAGTCAATTCTCACCATGAACCAGCGAGCCGACAGAAGGCCTTCAGTATGAGATAGTAGGTGTGAAGAAGGATACGTTTTAATTTGAAAAAGAGACCGGGGTACCACCCTCTATTAAAGGTCTCTGTGACATCTAGAAAACCGCTGGCAAATAACGCTTTTAGCAGTATTCTGGACTAATCGTAACCCCTTCTACATCGGAGATAGGCCATACAATTTGAATTTTTAATGTTACAATTCTGGCTACACAAATGTGTGTGTTATTTTTATATTCATCCTATATAAATATATCGTACACCCACAATAAAAGTGACACAACTCAAAAGGAGAGACAGATAGAAGTTTATTTTTAGTTTTTATTTATGTATTAAGTACACGCCATTACGGTTGTTGGCAATAAAAACTGTCATGATCCATCTACACTTTGTATCAATATTAGTTTTTCCAAGATTTAAGCAAAAACACAATGCTTAAAAAATTCACCCTTACTAACCCTAAAAAACTACCGATTTTTGAGCTGTGCCACGTTTCCTTCATATATTGGCTCTTAATAATTAAGTTAGTTTGTTTGCTCTAACGGTAATATTGGTCAACGAGTGATCGTAAGGGTATTAATTTATTTGTGATAGTAACATCCAACATACAAACCTAACAAACAAACATAAATTTCCGTTACGAAAAATATATTTATACAACTGATTTAACAATTGATTCTCATAATGTGAAATGGATATAGGCCCTGATGATAACCTTTAAATTGGTCGAAAACTTGCAGTAACAACTGAATTTGCTTTTTCCTTCAAGACATTAACTTTTAATTATTCAGAAATCGTGAGATGCCGTCTTGTGTGATGTAGATTCCAGAAAAACATTTTCTTTACCGTGCCAAAGTTTTGACCTTTATTGAGAGGCACTCCCAACACGACACGCAAGAATGGCACAATTACACAGGAGACAAACACTTTGAACCCTGAAGATGATCTCAATAAAGAGACAATAAAGATAATGTTTTTCTGAAAACTACATCACACCAGACCGCATCTCACGATTTCTGAATAATTATCGATTAACGGTCACTAACCACCACACATTAACTTTTAAATCTCAATATAGTAAGTTTTACTAAGATTATTTTTGACCCAAACTAAAGTGCTTTCCTCTTGGAATCGCATACTCTGATGGAAAGTCAGGGTTTATTAATTATTTAAAATACAAAATTAATTATTGAAATAAAAGTTTTATTGATTATTAAACATACTGTAATTAGAACGTTTAAAAAATCGTTGAAATTATAAAATAATGTAAAAGTTAAAAAAGGCAACATTTTAAAAAAATATGAAAAAACAATATTATAAGTAAGAATGCTATTCAAATAAAATAAATAAAATTAAAATAATTCTCGAACACTCTGGATCAAGCTATGCTCTTGAAAAACAAACAAATTCAGCTGTTAATGCCAAGCTTTCGACCTATTTAAACGTCATCATCATTGCCTATATTAATTTCACGTTATGAGAAACTATTGTTAAATCAATTGTACAAACATGTCTTGATGAAGGCCTTAAAATAAGTCGAAAGCTTGGCAATAACAACTGCATTTGGTTTTTTCTTCAAAACCTTGATCCAGAGTTTTTGTGAATGAAAAATTGGTCGATACATCTAACATTGAAAGCTAAAATAATTCTAAAATTAGTACTATTTTGCCTTCATAATGAAGAGAAAAACGCAGCATAAGAACTAGGAATGGTGTTAGATTCAAGTAAGGACATGCAATCTTCTTTTATCGAATAAAATATAATTGCAGTAATGCAACTTTGAAGAACTTGAAATTTAAAGAGCCTAAACTATCAGCATTATAGGTCATACTTTTCTTCCCATTAACCGTTTTCAAACGAGAAGATCCAATATCTATAACTTTGTGAAATTTGAAAACTGACAGAATTCACTACCATTATTGATGGCAGTTGGTTTTCAACAAATTTAGAATCAGTTTGTCCACGTGATGTGAAAATTAATTTTGCAAATATTAAATGTATATACAGGGTGTTTTTTTTTAGATGGCTTGTTAAATTTCTCCTGAAGCAATGACGCTTTCAGAAAAAACGTGTTTAATATTTTTTAGTCTAGTTTCAAAGATTTATCTTTTTTGGAAAAAAATTATACAGGATACCTCAGGGCTAGTTCTAATTCAAAACTTCAAATACACACTGACACATCATTTTAAAGGATTTTTTTACGATGAAGACAATGATGCAATCGAATTTTAAATTGGTCCAAAAATGACGAGTTATGGCAAGAAACCGGCAGCGTAATTTCGACGAGGAGCTGAATATTTTACTCTATTTCAATTAATTACTCTTTATGTAAGGTATTGATTGAAATGAAAAAGTTAGTGTCACGAGCGGGATTCGAACCCACGACCCTCCCCTAAATACGCCGCTGCTCTACAACTTGAGCTATCGTGACTTCGATCCACTCGGACACCAACTTCCCATCTGAACCTACCTTTCGAATTTTCCCTCCTTTTTGCTATTTTTTTCATTTGTTTTATTTTAAGATTTTTCAAGTCGTAATCAGGATTCGATTCTTGGCGACAAATGAAATGGCCACGGAGAGCTTTAGTGAAGATATACTTCGTTTTACTTATTAAATCCATTATATTTCGTGGTCTATTGACCAAATTACTTCTTTCAATTAATTAATCTTTATGTAAGATATGAGATGGGAAGTTGGTGTGCGAGTGGATCGAAGCCACGATAGCTCAAGTGGTAGAACAGCTTCGTTACGCGAAGGTCGTGGGTTCGAATCCCACTCGTGACACTTGCTTTTTCATTTCAACCAATACTTTACATAAAGATTAATTAATTGAGAGAAGTTATTTGGTCAATCGGACCACGAAATATAATGGATTTTACTGTATGTTCGCCAAAATCCAAATTCCTTTCTCTGAAATGAGGAAAGCTTTTTAGGGTTTTTCGTTTTTCAAAATTTAAGATTAGAGGTGAACTCCGCACTTATTTCAAGCCGTATCGCCCTCATTTTGTCCAGGGGCTTCTGGACACTGATTATGACTTATTGTTCCTTACAAATGTCGATTTGGGTGGCTGAAGAATACCTTTTTCCTTACGTCCTATGCACTGATGAAACAATGTGTCAGGATTTATAGGTCGTATTTAAAATTTTGAAGTTTAACTGAGCCTGCAGTACTCTGTATAATTTTTCTCCAAAAAAAGGAAAAATTTGAAACTCGACTGAAAAATATTACAGATATATTTTTGTGTTTTTTTAACAGTGTCACTGGTTCAAGAGAAATTCAGCCGGAAGTTAATTCATTTTTGTTGTTTGTTTATTTATTGTTTATGAAAAATTAAAGACCAATATTGTCACATCTGTAGTAGGAAAATGATCATAAAGTTTAAAAATTAATCACTAGAGAATTTCAGAAAACAAAAGAAAGTATAGGGAGAAAGTACAAAGAAGTAAAAACACCCGAGATTCTTCTGTTTTTCAACATCCCAAGGTTTCGTTGGAACAAAAAGGAAATAGAAAAGGAAATGTACTGGGTACGAGGTAATTATCAGTAAAAGGCTCCCGCCGGGTCGTACTTGAGTGTGGTGCGGTTTTCTTAAAAAATAAAGGCAATCCCGCTAACCGAAGCCGAAACTGCTTATGAAGCAGTTTACCGGGTTGGGGTTCGCGTTGAAACGCGCAACATTCAGCTCGTTTACTCTCACACGGCTTTCACACTCTTGCAAACTCTACATGTACTCCCTATTCGCTCAATTCGGTTATGACCGCTTCACCTCTATTTACTCTTGCAGTAACCATAACGTACAAGGCCAATGCTCTTTCAAATGGTTATTCCGATCGAAACCGTTCTTCCTCCCTGTTTGTTTATTTTTTTTCTTTCTTTTATTTCCCTTCAGTATGTAGTGACTTTTATTCTGCAAAAATAGTTTCATTGCCATATTATAAGATTACATTTAAATGTGTGGTATTTAGTGTCCATTAATTAATGATTATGTAGAGATCGTGAGATGCGGTCTGGTGTGACGTAGGTTTTAGAAAAATATGTTCTTTATCTGCCAACGTTTCGATCTTTATTGAGATCATCTTCAGGCCCTGGGATTTATAAGCATTGTTTAAATTTTACAACATGTAGGATGTGAAAAAAAAGAATTTATACAGTGCTAGAAATTTTAGATTCATTGAAAGTATTTGTACTCACTCAAACAGTATGCTGAAATATGTATGTTATCGATATTGACATAACATACATATATCAGCATCACATCACACAAAACATATAATATAACATATAAAACTATCATCTCATTCCACACATCAAACATTTCTACATAGTGTAATTCTTCAACAATTTGGCTGTCCTTTCCTTAATTATCTTCGTCTGAAAGGATAATAAGGCCGAACCAAAACGCATTTATTCCCATTGTCGGCTCCTTTCACCTCGAAGAAGCCAACTTCTCATATAAAAAATATCTTTCTATCCCGACTTCCTTCCCACCCCTTCAAAATACATATGAAACGTCAATATCTCACTGGCATTCTCAACACAAACACTTTGGGAGAGTATAAATACTTTTATTGAGTCAAAAATTCCTATCATTGTATAAATTCATTTTTTAACATCCTAAATGTATTTGCAAAATTTAAACAATGTGTATAAATCCCAGGCCCTGAAGATGATCATGAAAAAATTAAATGCAGAAGGCAAAGCTTGGAAGAGATGTGCTTCACAGGCTGTAGCATCTCTCCTATCCTTTTTTCCACTTATATCAATGATCTGCCCGACTCCATCCAGTCCTGTGACTATCACCTATATGCCGATGACTCCAAAATATACATATCCTTCCACCCTTCCGATCTTCACTCGGCCACTCTCAAGTTCCAAAAAGACCTAAACTCCATCAACGAATGGGCCCATAAAAATTCTCTAGTCCTCAATCCGTCCAAATCCACCGCCATAATTATCGAGTTCGGGCAACTCCTCAATTCCCTCCCCAGCATCCCACGTCTTATGCTAAATAACCATCCCATCCCCTCCTGCTCTTCGGTTAAAAACCTAGGAGTAGTCTTTGACCAAAACCTTTCCTGGCATTCTCACATTTCCCTAATTTCCCGTCATTCCATTGCCTCCCTCAGCCTGTTTCGTCGGTCCTGACTTCGTTTACCTTTCTCCACCCGCAAACTCCTTGTATCTTCCCTTATACTTCCCTTCTTCGATTATAGCTGTTTATCATACGGTGGTCTCTCGGAGGGGGAGAACGCGCGATTGAAGCGTATTATGAATTGTTGCGTAAGATTTGTGTACGGCACCCCACGGGGATCCCGGGTGTCGGGGTTGTATTCCCAACTTTCCTGGCTATTCCCCTCCTTCCGTGCACAGTATTTTCTAGGTTGCTTTCTTTTCCAGTCCATCCACACTCGTCGTCCTCCTTACATCATCCAACCCCTCCAACTCAACTCCTCACATCTCACTCGTAAGACCCGCTCATCCCCAATCGACCTTATCCTTCCGCAACATACAACCCTTACCTTCGAAAGATCCTTTTTGATCCGAGCCCCTAAACTCTGGAACTCCCTTCCCCTTACTATTCGTCACGCTGCATCCTTTTCCTCCTTTAAATCCCACCTGTATAATCACCTCCTCTCCCTGCAAGCAGAGACCTCACGTTAACATTTGTTATTTTTATTTAATATTCTCGTAATTTTTTCTTCTGTCCTGCCTTATTGGTATACATTGTGCCAAGATTTATATCTTTTTTTTAACTTCATAGAAGAAACTTCCTTTATTTAGTTCATGTAAATTATTCTTAGGGAACACCAGTCGCAGAATAAAGTTATTTTTCTTCTTCTTCTTCTTCATGACGTTTTACCGTGAGCAGAGGTGAGACTAGAAAAGGTCATCTCAAATCTGTGTACTAAAACTTAATGAGAAAGCCCAGCATCACAATATAAAAGTCCACTCTTGCCAGTACGTCGGCCTGATAATACCATAACGTCCTAAGTTCCCAGGCATCGGGCCACTTCTGCCAAAAGTTTGTTGCTATTCTAAACTTAATTTGACTTCTTCCTGAAGGAGGTTAATAAAGATTTAGGTACTACCTGACTGTCAGACAGTATGACTATCTATATATCCCATGCCACTGCCCTGCAATATCTAAGAAAATGTTGTGGAACCTCCTCTCCCTCCAAGCAGAGACCTCACGTTAACATTTGTAATTTTTTCTTCTGTCCTGCCTTATTGGTATGGTGTCAAGATTTCTATCTTTTTTTTACTTTTAACTTCATAGAAGGAACTTCCTTTATTTATTTCATGTAAATTATTCTTAGGGGACACCAGTCTCAGAATAAAGTTATTTTTCTTCTTCTTCTTCACGTTAAATACCCAGCACCTACTACTCTAGATATGATACTTAACTAAATATATCCCACAATGTTTTGTCTTTTTTTGATTCACGCCTGTCAATGTAGTAGTAATGAATCATCAGAATTACCCTAAGTCCTACACAGGCAATACCTGTTAAGTTCTAGTATTATATAACTAAACTAGACCAAAAATCAACCCCTTTATTGGTGTAGTGTTTTCTGGATGTAAATCAAGTATGTCATAAATCAAGGGCAAGTTCGGAGAATGGGATATTCAGGTCGGAATGGAATGTATAGTTCGAGACGTAGAAGCATTGACTATTGTTCGAATTTTAGATTAAGGCAGGAACACTTTGCAGTTCCGTACAATTCAAGCCCAAATCTGAACATGGAGTTACGAACTTGTTTTGAGAATTCTTTTAATAGTTTGAATTCTGTGTTGCAATTCGCTCGTTTTTATCGAGTATGCGGATTCCTCTGGAAGAAATATAGAAGAGAGAGTGTTTTTTGGGGATTAATTCATTAAGATCGATTCTCCACCAGGTAGAGTTCAATTATGTGTATGGATAATTTAATAGAATATGAAACTGTAACGGGAACTTTATTGGCAGAGGTACAAACGTGTTAGTATATCTGCTCTAAGAAAGTAATTTCCGAAGAAACTCTTGGTGCCATACCCATTCAAATGTTTGAGCTAGGTTAATGATAAAACCAACCAGCCCTTTTCAGAACGAGAAGGACAGCAATTGCGTCTAGAGCACGATGTTTTTGTAGGAAGCCGAGTAGCATCACCATAATCAAAACTGGCCATTCAGAATAGTACACATAGAAATATCAAGGCCCACCAGTACTTTCCAGCATTTACCAACTACATACAAAAAAATGATGTGTCTGTTGAAGTTTGAAAGTTTTAATCTCAAGATTGATGAGAAAGAACAATGTGAAAAATCAAGATGAAAATAGCTGCGTTGTTTGCGTTTTTTATCCCGTTAACTAATTACGATCATGTTTCTACGTCTCCAACTCGGTCTGAGGTATATTCGTAGAAGTTGATCCGCACCTTACAACATTTTCATGGATGTAGTTGGGACCCATAATCACCAGTGAAAAAACCACCAAAGATATCCCCTACCGAAAAGCAAATACTATTACCAGAATATTTGTGGAAGGTGCTGCGTCTGTGCCCTGGCAGCTTTCCAATTAGTGCACCCAAGTTCATGATCTAGTAACCGATGACATCGGCAATAATTATATCCATTATATTTCGTGGTCCAATTGACCCAATAACTTCTTTCAATTAATTAATTTTTAGGTAAGGTATTGGTTGAGATAAAAAAAGTCAGTGTCACGAGCGTGATTCGAACCCACGACCTTCGATTCAATACGCGCTGCTCTGACCACTTGAGCTATCATGAATTCGATCCACTCGGATACCAACTCCCCATCTCAACCTACCTTTCAAATTTTCTCTCCTTTTTGCCATTTTTCAAATGTTGTGTAATCAGGATTCGATTTTCAGCGACATATGAAGTGGCCACGGGGAGCAGTTAGCGAAGTCATACTTCGTTTTAATTATTAAATGTATTATATTTCGTGGTCTGTTTGACCAAATAACTTTTTTCAGTTAATTAATCTTATGTAAGGTATTAGTTGAAATAAACTGATGGGGAGTTGGTGTCCGCGTGGATCGAAGCCACGATAGCTCAAGTGGTTAGACCAGCAGTGTATTGAGCCGAAAGTCGTGGGTTCGAATCCCGCTCCTGACACTAACTTTTTCATTTCAACCGTCAATCAGACCTCGAAATATAATGGATTGAATTAGCTTTAAAGTTATAGAGTGTACAAACCGTATCAGTCAGTAATCAGACTTAAAATTTTTTATGTACAACCTCAAATTTAGACTTGATGGAAGAGTGTCGAAACGCATCGGACTCAAGGGGAACGTTGTTGGTCAGAACTCGATGACAAAGGGTGCGATGTATTTCATTATACGCGCACTAACCCTTGGATGTCTCTCTCAGACAGCCCACCGAATACGAACGAAATTAATTCTGAAGAGCACGAAGTACAATTTCATCCGTTACACTTATTTTTAAAGCGCTATCACTTTTTCTGACGAAACCTTCAAGTTTACTTTATCTTAAACAAAGAACCATAAAGCTTATATATAAATTAATTTTCAAACTAGTGAAACTTGCAAATTTGAAATTTTCAGTAAACATTAAACAACGGCCTAAACGTATTTTGTTACCTGGGTCGACTATGACAAATTTGTCTTCACGCAGCCTATCGATCAACCTTCGGGATCCCCCTAGCCCAAATTTACACCCAAGGGGACATTTATAACAATTCCGAAAATTTGATATTATAGACACGCCCTAGATGTGTCACACCTTCCAGTTTAGTATCTTTCGGATAAGTTATAACCATTAGGACGAATTCTTTCCGGTGAATTTAACTAATGGATGTTGAAATAGAAGCAATGGAATGTCGAGTTAAGCATTAAGCAGAGACACTATCACTTGAATCTTCACGCAAAGACAAAACACCGGTCCCTTGTATTTATTTGATTATTTTCCACAAAGAGTAGTTTTAAGGATTAATAGTTGACTCAAAACTTAAACCCAACTCATTAGATTGACCAATTAATATCTTTTAATTAATTAAGGTTTTTAGTTGACTTAGAAAAGTCACCGTCACGAGTGGGATTCGAACCCACGATCTTCGGCTAGATACACCGCTTCCTCGATCCATTCACGACAGCTCAAGTGGTAGAGCAGCGGCGTATCTAGCCGAAGATCGTGGGTTCGAATCCCGCTCGTGACACTGTCATTTTTATCTCAGCTAAAAACTTTAATTACTTAAACACAACATTAGGAAATTGTTGTTTATTTATAGTGTTACTAACTCTTTTACGCTCTAAAAAATAAAAAATCAATTCAATTTCATCCTTTCCAGAGCCAACTTGTCGAGTGAGTTAATTAATTATTTAAATTGCTTTCGTTGACGAATGTATTTGATTTAAAAAAGTTTTTGCTTAAAAGCATTGTTACAAGACGAAAAGATCTCGCCCTAGCAGATGCTTTGGCTAATGACGGCTCAAGTCCTGGGTTCTACAATCCACGATGGTCACAATGGTTTAGGGCCACGGGAAGCCTCGATCGAAAACAACATAGCGGTCGATCGCGATGTTCGACGGCTGGAAACGATCGTTTTATTGCTCTTACCACAGTACAAGCTCTAAAACAGTCATCAGAAGGCTTCGTGATCATAGCTTAATCTCTAAACGTCTCCCATCTGGTTCTGTACTACTGGAGAGGCATCGAGTAAAATGGCGACTATTCGCAAATCAGCTTCTTGCTTGTACATTTGAACAATGGAGTTAAGAGCCGTTTTGGTATTTTGGTAATCAGATGACCGTGATGGAGAAGACGTGGAGAACGCTTTGCTTCATGTGCCATTCAAGAATCACAGCATTTTGAAAGGCAACACTTCTGATATGGGGTGGAAGAATAATTGGTCCATACCCCGACCAAACTGGCTTCAGAATGAATCTTTGCACTAAGGTATATTTACTAAGTTCTACAGGAAGCTGTGGTCCCATTCGTTCCATTTATTGGGAACAACTTCGTATTAAGGCTTGATAACGATCGATCGCATGTATTGGGTTATCCGGAAAATAATGCATTTTTTCATGTTTTCTCTCAATTACCCCTCTATATAACAAACTCTTTACATTTGATGGATTATACTTTTGTACGAATGTCAACACTTTTTAAGGTCGAATCATGTCTACCAACACAAGAGCGTGTCCAGCACGTAGCGTGGCAGACGTGGACGGACACTAGTATTCATACCATGCTATAATCAAAGCAACAGTCACCAACAGACCAACGAACTACCATGTTTCGAAATTTTTTGACTGAAGAGCTTGCTGCTGTAGCAATTTTATTAGAAGAAGAAAAGAATAAAGAATATGCAGAAGTGGAATCAAAGAAAAGGAGGTTTGCTGTTCATCCGATGAACGTGAAACGAAAAAAGGAGGGAGAGTTTCACACACTTTTTAGGGAGCTTGAAGACGATGAAGAAAGATTTTTCCAATATTTCACGATTCATATATTTATATTTGTATATATTATTTTATAAAATAAAATTTAAAAAAACAAACTTGAATATGTACTGATCGGAGATTCGGATTAGTGCAAGTTCGGCTTAGCGAGACTGGACATTATATTTAAAATTATAATGCAATTTATTATAGGTAGGCACCTTAGCTATTGGAATTGCACAAATCTTGTCTGTCGTCTATGCATACTAACTGTATTGAACCACACAGGCAAGAAAAGACAACCGCAGACACGTGCCGGCACAAGCAAAACATTCGACAATGCTGCCCGGTGCTGGTACGTGTCAACACTGACACGCTCCGCTCACGTTCGCTAAATATGAACGTTCCTATATGTTTTGTATGTAATGATTTTTTTTGTGTCTGCCGCGCTACGTGCTGGACACGCTCTGTGCTGGTAGATATGAGTCGACCTTTCATCTTCTTCCAAATAAAAATGTAGCTCAGTAGCATTTCATCACTTGGGAATACTTCAGTCTTTACTAAGACGTCAACGTTTGATTTTTGCGTAATTTGGTTTTACGAGTTTAAACTCGGTCAGAATGGTGCCCAAACGCCAGAAACAATAATGAAGTCTAAGATAATGGCACTGTGAGTAAGAGCACCGATCTGAGATGGTTTAAAAGATTTCGAGAGGGAGACTTTGGGTCTTGAAGATGATGAAGGTCGTGGAAGGATTTATTTCCTAGATGATGATGATGTTCTGCGATCTTTGGTCGAAGACAAACCAAGAACAGCTGTTTGATAACTTGCAGAGAATCTTTCAGTTAGAAAATCGACCGTCCCTGACTACCTCAAGCCAATTGGAAAAATGAAATAGCTCGCAAGTTGGGTCCCTTATACAGTAAACGACCGCCGAAAAATCATGGTTATGAAGTTTGCGCAATATTCTTTGCCGTAACAGAAACGAAACTTTTCTGAATAGAATTGTTTCTTGTGATGAAAATTGGATTCTCTACGATAGCAGCAGACGTTCTGGACAGATGTTCCCATCTTTACTCGTGGGTGTTGAGACCCATGAGGATCTTTAACGTCCGGACTTATTCCAAAGGGGACTTCTCAGACGCCTAGTGTTCTCGAAAGAACACCAGGAAGATTTTACATGCGTGGACTTATCACATCCCTCGGCTAGCGAGGTGGTGCAATACTAACCAAGTTCAGAAGTGCCCTAAAAAGGGCACATCCATGTGCCTTGAAAAAGGCAGTTTTGTGGTTTCCAGCACAGCCTTTTAGAGCACACTATCTCCGGCTCCGGTTGGCCGGAACCCTCCAGCTAAGGTACAATTTGTTTACAAACCACGACCACCACGAGTCCAACCTCAATTAGTAGAGCCGCTGGAATACTCCACTCCCTTGGTTCAGTATTATTTTTAAGGTGGGACTGATCGCCCACCCGGGAGGTTATACGAACTCCCTACTGATGCACCCGTTGCCTGAGGGG
Organism: Cimex lectularius; assembly: GCF_000648675.2. Taxonomy (NCBI): domain Eukaryota; kingdom Metazoa; phylum Arthropoda; class Insecta; order Hemiptera; family Cimicidae; genus Cimex; species Cimex lectularius. Next base: position 1,274,058 of record NW_019392655.1, read on the forward strand.
TGCGGGTAACCCAGGAATCCTCTGCCAAAGAAGAGGGGGAGGGGGAGGGAAAAGGAAAGGGGTAGGAAGGATAAGGAAGGTAATAGGGATATTGCCTCCATCATTGGTTACCCCCAGGCACCAGGGTTGATGGTCGGACTTTTCCTGGGCCAACAGGGAAGACCTGTGTGTAGAGACGTTCTGGACATGAGGTTCCCGAGAACTCATCGTCACAAGACTAGAGGAACTTTAACGTCCGCACCTGGCCTATTCGGCTTTATCGAACTTTTGATTCTCAAGATGAGAGCTGACGCACCTCCGCATACCACGGAATGGTGTTACTGCCTCAGCATTGGTGTAGAGACCCCAGCCCCTAAGGGTGTTCTGACAGACGTTCTGACAGAAGACGTTCTGGAAAGTGGTTTGACAAAAGTGCCTAGATATTTAGCTATGGCAACTATGTCATGGTTTCTGCAGGACGGAAACCTTTCTATAGTGCCCGCCAGATCCAAAATGAATGCAAGATGTTTTGGCATGGCCTTTATCAACACAAACGATTCGTAACCATTTTAGAGAAGTTGGCCTCACATCGTATGCCCCTTTGAGACGACCCAGCAACAGCCCGCTACCAGAAACTAACGAGAATATGGTTCAGCGAGCGCCTAGAAGAGAACACATTTGGAATGCTATTATGTTTGCAAATGGGTCACGTTTCTGTCTGTATAGTGATAGCAATCGCCGAAGAGTCCGAGAACAGGGGATGCGTACCCCAGTTCGTGCTCCCTTCAGTGCAGTTTAGAAGAGGCGGTTTAATGGTTAGACTGGGAATTACACAAGAGGACGAACTCCATATCATTGAAGGCAACCTCACCGCACTCCGTTAGGTCCTGTTAGTTACATCCAAGAAATTATCGAGGAATACATCCCTCCAACCAGGGATCTCATTGCCAGGGATTATTGATTTGTGGTTGGCAATGCCAGAAGTCAGAGATCGATGTTTAGATAACCTGGGAATTTCCCATCTGCCCATTCCCATTGTCTCCATACCTTACTCCCATTGAGCACATGAGGGATGGCGTTGCAGAAAAGTCTTTTCGATCGCAATCCCCAGCTAGTAGACCTGAAACAACTGAGTGTAGCGTTGTAACATCTATGGAGTGAAATTCCTTACTAAATTAGTGACAACCTTATTAACAATATGCCAACAGAGGTTTTAGCTATTAATTGTTTACAAAATTATTGTGCCCAATACAAAATTATAGAATTAAAACCTCTTATTTCGTTATTTCTTCAAAATCCCTTAATTAAATTTTCCTTCGGTAAAAAACATAATAATGTATAATAAATTTTAATGTAATTGTAATTGAAATGAAATAAAAATGCTATGGAAAGTAAATATTACAAAATTGGCAATATCCCTATTCATTTTTGAGCAGTTCATCTACAAAAAAATCTACAAAATTTATACAAAAAGGGAAAAGGATTCTTGGGGTTGAACACAATTGCAACATCTCTGCTCAAATAGCAGAGCTTCAATAAGGAAATAATTTTACTGTTTGAACATGTTGATTGAAATATGTTTTCACCGGTGAAAGTTTCCCGGTGGTCGATTGAAATCCGAGTATAATAAATTATTGGCCGTGTTATCCGCGGAAAGTGAAAATGATCCAGGTAAAACAAAAGTAAATTTGGTCAGAGCTGGCAGGAGCTCCTTCACAATCCTATTTGCCTGTTCACCGAGGCCTAGAATCAAGGGAATGTCAAGGTTGTTCCTCCCCTCCCGGCCAGTGACACGGCCCACTCCCGTTTTCCTTCTTTTCCCAACTTTCGAACGCTTTCTATTTTCAGTTTTTCGACTTTCCTCAAATAAATAAATAAATAAAAAGTTGATGGGAGATTAAAATTCAGAGAGAAGCAGTGCCCGCGCTCTCATGGAAAACGCACACGTTTTTAAGTAAAATTCATCTTCCGTAGTTTGGAGGCATCTTTGATCATTTTACTACTTTGTGGTTAAATAAAAGGCGTAGTTTAAGTTTTAACTTATTCATAGATTAAAACGGACTGAATAAGCCGAGGCAATGTAATTGCCAAAAAAAAAAATCTTCACGGTAGAACCCAAACACAACTTCCTTGCCCTTCCACAAATCCGACAAGCTACAGTTACACTTATACCGACAAACAAGCCTAAATATTGCGGGAGACATTTATTTAATTATCTTTTTTTCAACTCACATACAAAATTCAACAAGAAAAATTATGTTATTTACATGATACGCATCCAGTGAATGTGGTCATTATGGAGTCAACAGCCGACCCTGGAGTCGCCGAAGTTACACAATCACATGGACGCGAGGCCACCTGCGCTTCAGTAATTCTATGTAGGTTGGGAGGAATGGTTGAGCTGGACAGGTTGCTAATTATCGTAACAAGTTTGGTGTGAAATTTATTGTAGCGGGACTGGGCCAGGCTTGGGACGTAAGGTATGTTGAGATCGGTATGATTGGTGACGCAGAATGGAGCATAAACTATTGTGCTAGGGACTTTGGATTGTCCCGTATAGTTGAAGTCTGTAGGTCCAAATTGGGGCGATTAGGGTAATGTAAAAGTGTTTTGTTTAAGGTTTGGGCTGGTTACTAAACTAAAAAGTTAAAATAAAGGAAAGAAAAGAAAAAACTTACGGTTTGGTGTGGACTGTATAAAAAAAGGAACCGCTCACTGGACGTCACTCGCGAGGGTGGGGCCCCGATTCCCCAAATAAGATAAGAAATAAAGGAAATTTTGAAAAATGGTAAAGAAAAATTGAAGAGGAAAATGAAAGGTGCTCACGGTAGAGGTTTTAAATAGGAGCAAGAGGTGAGTTTTTTCCCAATCCCGATTATCTCTGAAGCACAGAAAAATCGGAACTTCCTGAAAATTCGAAGGAACAGGTTGAAGATAGGACTCTATAGGTTCAGAGCCTACTTTGCTCTGGCCAAAACATTAATGCCAGTTTAGATCTTTTGTCAAGGAGTCTCTTCAGTCTTTTATATCTAAGGTTACAGATTTCATAAGTCTTTTGTCCAGTAAAGGCCAAGGTATAACTATTCGCTTGAGGAATCGGGGTGCCGAGAAAGAACAGGATCGTTCTTTGTATATAGGATTGTCTTGTCATCGGCGTACGTGAAAGTTAAGTGTTTGAATGCAATGCAATCAGCTGTAAAGAAGGAGCAAAGTAAGGACCCTGGGAGAAGCCGGCTAAAATGCAAAAAGTAGCAGAGGAATATGTCCCTTGGGTTATTTGGAAGTATCGGTTTGTTAGGAAGGAGGTGAGGATAAGGTAGTAGTAATTCTTTTCCTGGATGATTTTTGTTTCTTTAATAAGGTAGTCTGCTAAGACTATGAAGATATTGCTCAAGAATGACTTCAATAAACTGACAGATCCTAGCTATTTCAGGGCAGTTGCTTAGGATATGATTACGATATCTTAATGTAGTTTGTCTCTGTTGCTCTAGACATATATTCTTCTCCTGGAGCACGAGCGGTAAGTATTTAAGCTTATTTCTGTTGAATAAGACATATTTTTCCTATTTGTTCCTCTCGTTTTGACAAGGGTGTCTCCTAGTTGCATGAAATTTTCTTACTGCCTTAACGTTGGATATTTCTAATCCCAGTTTTCCGATCAGTTCTAGACTAATTTTGAGTTGACCTGCCTGACAACATTTCCCTACGTTACTAACAATCAGACAACAACGGACAAAGATAACTCCAGCACACTCCTTCCAATTTGTAAGAACTTATAAAAGAGACCGGGCAGAAGAGAAATCACAAATTCCAATACTGGAGATAGCGAAAAGCCGAACTTCACGGACAAAATCAGAGAGAATTAAAAATGGACATACGACATCTGACTCGCTAACGGTTCTGGTTCGAATCCCGGCATACGCATCAATTTTTAATTGATAATAACATTTAAAAAACAATTGTAAAGTAGTCCTGACTCCTCCTTACGCTTATTCAAGGTAGATAAATTATATGAAAAGGACTCGTGTAAAATCACAAATAAACCAAAGAGTGAAGATGATGAAATGCCTAAAGTCATGTGACATAATAAAATTAAAAAATTGTACAAAGTACATGAACTGGAAACTAACTTATTACCGAGCAAAAGTAACCCGCAATTTTCCAAATTTTCCAGTGGTGTGCTTCTGTGCTATTGATTCCAGGCGAATCTTTTAATTCTTCTACCCATCTTTTAATTTTGTCTTTTATTATAGTTTCGGACTGATGATGACATGGTGAGTAGTTGCAGTCGAACTCACTTTGGTCATCTTTCATCAGTCATACTTTCAACACTGCATGTCCAGCCCAGATCAGATTTTTCCCTTCTGTTTCTCCCCTTACTTCAAATTCCTATCAAACTTATTTGATATTTTTGTATCACGTTTAGCTTGTGCAAGGATTTCTTCTGCAAGGAAATCCGAAGATGTTTTCTTAAGACTTATATTTTGAATTTTTATATGTTTTAATTACTACTGCATTCAAACAAATTATGTTAACGGCTTATGTTAACGCTAAATATGCTCAATACTGCAACCGCAAGTTGCTGATGTTACGTCAATGTTAACACTTGTTATGGAATTATTTTAGAGAAAAACATTGTTTGACGGAACATGGCCACCCAGCCCTTTCTTTGACAGCCGAGGCAAGAAATATCATGTAAATATGAGAATAAATAATTCATGTATTGAGGTCTGAACGAACCTCGAGCAATATCATAAATATGCACGGCTCTAGATCTTAGGTGATAAAGCCTCAAGTCTGGAAATATAAATGACTATTCCACGTCCATGCAAATCCCCTATTTACCGTTCCGCTGCAAATATGAATCGAAAAGCTTCCTGTTTTACGAGGAGCTCAAGCTGAATTTCACAAATGACGTCAATACTCTTTTGGGATATCTCATTCTATTTATTCGTGAAATGAATTTCCAAACGTACGATTCGGTTTGGAGTAAATCATACCTGCGTGACTTGGAGCAATAGTAACGCAAATAATGAGGGAAATGGTTCTAAAGGAATGAATCTCTGAGCGTGCAACTGGAATTGAATAAGAAGGATACCTAAAGAAATGAAACTGGTAAAAATTGGTAAACGCCTTGAAAAATATAAAATCCGCAGGAAAAAAATTTTTTTACTTTGAAGCGCAACTATGGAAATGGAATAGACAAATAAAAGTAATGGCATTTGAAAGAAATTAATAGCCAACAAATATCAAACAGTATACGATGTTACGTACCCAAAATATCTGTAAATTTATTATTTTAAAACACAAAAACGTTTAAAATGTTAGATCGACCACTTTTTAACTCACGAATAATCTGGATCTCGGCATGGTCAGGATAACAAAACAAATTCATTATTTGCCAAGTTTTCCAGATTACAAGTCTGCACGTATCTTGAAGGTTGTTTTGCCCTGGTGATGACCTTAAAATATGTCGAAATCTTGGCATATACCAACTTAATTTGTTTATTCATCCAAACTATACGGAGGTCCAGATTATTCGTGACACAAAGAAAGATCTCACACTTTCCTAACTAACGATTTTTTAATTTAAATCAGAGATATGTAGAGAAATTTGTACAGTAATAATAGTCAGCCATCTATTAAAAGAACTAAAAAATAAGAGTTGCCCTAGAAACTTTTATGAGATCATCGTAAGCTACTTCTAGTAAAGGAAAGCGGAAATTGCAACAAAGCACACAGTCGAACATGGAATAGAGAACTCCCCCAAGGCTCAGTTTTGAGCCCACTATTCTGGAACGTCCTTTTCGACAGCCTGCTACAACTACTGACAGAAAGGGGTTACAAGTTCGTATTTTTTATGGATGACCTAGTTGTTGTAATCGAAGGTCAAACGAGAAAAGAAATAATCGACAAGACGCAAGCAGTTGTTTCGAGTTCGAGTAGAATGATGTGAGCTTGCGAAGTTAAAGGTAGTCCCGAAAATTTCCTAACACTAATGCTCAAAGGGAAAATGTGTACCCCCGATACATCCGGATAGAGGGTAAACGAGTAAAGCCAAGCGATCAAGTCAAGTACTTGGGAGTAATGTGAGGTGATAACCTGAACTCGGTACACCAGCTATTAAAATAAGGGAAACGACAAGAAGTGTGTACAATAGGTTGAACGGGATAGCGAAAGTGGAATATGGACTTAGCACAAAAGCGCTCTCCACAATCTTTAAAAGTGTCTTCCTCCCAATAGCAAGTTATGGTGCAGCCGGATGGGCCCAAAGACTACCGAGCAAAAGCAAAGCTATAATAGAGAAAAGCCAACGAATAGCTCCTATAAGAACCACAAAAGGCTACAGGACGATTTCAACGCACGCCATACAAGTAATTGCCAACGCACCGTCAATAGATCTTGTCCTTAAAGAAAGGTTGGTCATCCATCAAAAAAGAAAAATTAAACAATTGATATAGGAGCACGCCAGGGAGAAATAGACTGGTTCCTAAGCGCAACTGGAAAGGAGGCGAAAGAGTACTTGGGAAAGATGACAAGGGCATCAAGACAAGAAAGATGGACAAACAGCAATAAGGGTCGGTTGACATTCAGATTTTTACCCAGTATTGAAAGGAAACAAAAAGCAAAATGGCTCACCCCGACTACTGGACCTCCCAAATGCTATCAGGATATGGAAACTTCGCAAGCTATCTCCCTAAATTTAAGAAAAGAAACAGTCCTTTATGCTCCGCTTGCAGCACTGAAGAAGACGCCGAACATAAACTCTTCAGCTGTACCAAATTCAATGCAGAAAGAGAACGTTTGCGAAAGACCATCACCTCAGCAGAATGGCCATCTCCATAAACTAGTCTGCGATATCAAATCATTTGCAGCACTAAAAGACTTTGGCTCAACTACGCTTAAATGAACAAGTCCCTATTTATTCTGCTTATTAAGTCTTATATATTGTTATTTATTGCATAATTGAACATAGGTTTTAGGATTCTGGGCTGTTTTCCTCTTCTTAGCTAGAAAATTTTAGACAATATAAATATATAGAAGAGAAAAATCATGAAAATGTAAGTGTGCAAGGGGAAACTAGCAAGGGAAGACCTTTTGTTGTAAGTTTTAAAATGAAAATATTGTTCTCTCGAAAACCGACCAGCGGTCTCGCCTGAAGGAAAGATCGTTGGGAGGTAATTTTATCCAATTTATTTGAAGTCCCATAGATTTATAAATTCGATTAACTTAAAGCATTTGTCCCCCGGTATGGGGTCTTCCTCAGGTATGGTGGGATGGTGGAAAGGGGGGGAGGAATAATGGTCAAAAGATTAGGGCACGTTAAAAAATTTATGTTACACATATCTGTTATTGCTACGAAATAGAAAAAATAAAATTTATGACTATACTTTCTATCAAATGTCTTGGTTGAGATAAAAAAGGCAATGTCACGAGCGGGATTCGAACCCACGACCTTGAAAAATGGCAAAAAGAGGGAAAATTCGAATTCGTAGGTTGATATGAAAAGCTGGTGTCCGAGAGGATCGAAGTCACGATAGCTCAAGTGGTAGAGCAGCGGCGTATTTAGCCGAAGGTCGTGGGTTCGAATCCCGCTCGTGCCACTGCCTCTTTGATAGAAAGGATAATTAATTGAAAGAAGTAACTTGGTCAATTGACCACTAAAAAAACATAATTAATAACCTTTTTCCCAAGAATTAGAAGGTACTATTTTACTTATTTTAATCTTTTTTTTTCAAAACTCGCTGTTTGTGCTGCAGATGAACTACAGAACTTCTTATGTGTTTGATGTCTTCGTCTGTTGGGGATGAATCGATCTCAGGTAAATAAATTGCCGTCAAACCTTAATCAAAGCTTAGTAATTGCTGCCTAGTCCATGAAGAACATGAGGCTGAACAATTTTGCCTCTGGGCGTTTTCCTTAATCATCGATTTTATTGGGCTCAGTAAAAATAGGTATTTATGTTTAGTTTTATGGAAACCAAAGGGTACCGATCCCTTCACAACACACCAGATCTCACTAAGTTAGGACATGGAGAAATTACACTTTATGCAGAAGATACAGCAATATACAATTCTACATGGTCTGAAACATTTATCTGGAATTAGCCTAAAACCAACGCTGCAAATAGGGTGTACCGTTTCTGTAACCGATGGAAGTTCAAAATAAATGCCCCTAAAACTGAGGGAATATTTTTCACTAGGAGACGGCCAATCTTCAGGGATAAAGTAATCAATGGTTTTCCGATTGCGTGGGCTGAAAACAATCACATACTTATGAGCAATTTTGCACAGGAAGTTTAACTTCTCTAGTCACGTAAGGCTAAGAGGATCCTCTTTTGTCTCGCAACTCAGGGCTGAGCATTAAAAAATAAACTCTTTCTTTACAATCTTGTGGTATTCCCAGCCCTTTTGTATGCTTGCCCTGCTTGGGACTACACGTTTCGAAGGGCCATCAAATTGGGCCAATATTCGATGCATGCAAAATATGTTTTTGAGGCTAATTATCTCTTCGAACCGCCGAAGAAGAATTATCCTCCTCCATGATAGCACGGGATTAAGTTACATAAAATATGAATGTGTGGTGATTAGTGACCGTTAATCGATAATTATTCAGAAATCGTGAGATGCGGTCTGGTGAGATGTAGGTTTCAGAAAAACATTTTCTTTATCGTGCTAACGTTTCGATCTTTATTCAGATCATCTTCAGGGCCTGGGATTTTCAAACATTGTTTACATTTAACAAATACATTTAGGATGTGGAAAAGTAAATTTATACAATGCAAAATATATTTTTTATATTCAATCAATAACGATCGAAACGTTGGCACGATAAAGAAAATGTTTTTCTGAAACTTACATCACACCAGACCGCATCTCACGATTTCTGAATAATTAATAAAATATGAAGTTAAGCGTATCTCTGTAAAGTTTTTTTTGTTATATATTACTTTAAATTTTTAAACTATAAATAAAATTTTTAAAAAAATCTAAATCCAGATGCCTCATAATGTTGTTCAAGTGCTAACCGGCTAACCTCTTGCTAGTGATGTCCATCTAGGAATTAATTTTATCTTTTTATCTAAGGTTTTTGTTTGAGATGAAAAATTATTGTCACGAGTGGTATTCGAACCGACGACTTTTTGGCTCAAAACATGTTCTAAGACATGAGCTATCGTGACTTCGATCCCCTCGGACACCAACTCCTCATTTCAACGTACAACTGTTCGAATTTTCCCTCTTATTACCATATTTTCAAAATGTCGTTTCAAAAATTTTCAAAAAAGATGTTCTTTAAAGTTCCGTTTATGGAGCTCATTACCTAGACATGCGGACAGGCATACCCAGCCTATTTAAGATTGTCAAAACGGTTGATTTGTCAATATCTAACCTCTCAGCAATCTTACATAGTTACGTTTTTTTTTCTTCTATCACAGCTTCAATGCTTGATACGTATCATTGACAGTCTTTCAAGTCGAATACCCCAAAACTAAAACTCAAAACCAGTTTTGAACTGTGCAGTCAGTAATCGAATCTTCGCTGTAAGCAGAGCGAATTTTGTTAGCCGGTCGGGCTGCGTTCTAGCTTGTTTTTAACAAAGACATAATGGCTTATCTTTATAATGCTGTCCTAAATACTACTTTCCCTTACAATGAAATTTTTCAAAGCCACATACCTCAATCCTATAGCCCGATAAGCCTTTTATCTACGCAAGGAAAAATCCTCGAGAAGCTCTTTCTGAAAAGAATCCTTACAATCCTAGTACCAAATATTATCGGTAAAAACCACTCCAGAATCCACTAATGTCATGGGTTGAAGTTGAAATCTTTCTCTCTTGAGTTGAAACAGTGTTACTCGGGTGGCTCAAGCTTTTCATCGGTCTGCTGTGGAAGTTCTTCGAGAGAGAGAGCATCCTACCCTTCGCCTGCTTCCTCATACTCTGACGATACCTGGCATGACCAGGTAACATCCATCTGACTACTGGCCTGTTAAGTCCGGAGTCCCACCGGAAAACGGTTGATTTATGTACCAAACCCGTCACATTCATCCATACTTGAGCAGGTATGTAGATGAAAATAAAGATTCCTTCCCGGCTAAACTTTTCAGCACAGAATCTTGGCTGAAAAAGTGGCGAATAAAAGTAAGCACAGAATTTTGACCGTTGACCTTTTAGGATTGAAGATGTGCAAGTAAATATTAACTTTCTCATTCATTTTTTGTGTATTGGAAAAGCGCAATTTCAAAATTTTTAAGAAATTTCCGGAAAAACCCAATAATTTCATTTGTGGGTTGAATGAATAATTATTGTTTTTCCTGGCGTTTTAGTGAGCACAAGTTAGCCTCTTTTTTTATATTTTTTAAATGTTTCTTTACAAATTTATTAGAACCATAAAAGAGGGTTTGTCATCCATCTCTACATCTTGAACGACCGTAGTCAATATGAGTATTAATAACAATTTCAATTAATTAACGTTTTGGTTGCGATAAAAAGTGAGTGTGACAAGCGGGGTTCGAACCCACGACTTTCGGCTAAATACGCCTCTGCTCTACCACTTGAGCTAACGTGACTTAATTAATTGAAAACAATTTATTTCGTCAAGCGGACCACGAAACCTAATAAAAATAATAACGATAATCTGTCTTTTTTTTTCAGAACGAAAACCAAACAACTGGACATTCCATGCAGTTAAATTCACTAGTTTCGTGGTCCGCTTGACCAATTAATATCCTGCAATTAATTAAGGTTTTGCAGTTGAGATAAAAAGGTGGTTGAGATGGGAAGTTAGTGTCCGAGTAGATCGAGGTCACGATAGCTCAAGTGGTAGAGCAGCGGCGTATCAAGCCGAAGATCGTGGGTTCGAATCCCGCTCGTGCCATTGACTTTTTTATCTCAACTGAAAACCTTAATTAATTGTAATTCCATGCAGTCTTTAATCACAGACTATGTGATGCCTTTATTTCACTATTTTTTAAATGGAAGAAATAATATTTGAAATCTAGCATTGTATAAATTCATTTTTTTATCTAAAATTTTCTAGAATTGTATAAATTCAATTTTTTTAATCTAAAATTTTCTAGCATTGGATAAATTCATTTTTTTCACATCCTACATTTATGTGTAACATTTGTTCAACGTTTATAAATCCCAGGCCCTGAAGATGACCTCAATAAAGGTCGAAACGTTGGCACGATAAAGAAAATGTTTTTCTAAATCCTACGTCACACCAGACTGCATCTCACAACCTCCAACTAATCAGTAATAATAATAATAATAATAATAATCTGTCCTTTTTTTCAGAACGAAAACAAACCATCAAACATTCCACGCAGTCTTTAATACAGACTATTTGATACCTTTATTTCACTATTTTTTAAATAAAAGAAATCATAGTTGAAACCTTTCAAATAGCTAAATAACTATTTGAAAACCTTCGCTCAGTTTCTATTACGTATTCATCCAAACAAAACTTTAAGTATTGTCCAAAACCCTATACAGCGAAGTATTATTATTGAAAATTTTCTTTAATTATTTGAAGATATAGCAACAATTGGTCTTATTACGCAAAAAGGATCATTTTTTAATGCAAATGTGTGGAAATATAATCGCTCCCTAAAACAATTTGACCAACCATGCAAAATAGATTGAAAACAAAGAACCGTTTCGCACAGAGCTAGCTCGCCTAGAAAATTGAAATTCCTTTGATCCGCTCTTTCAAAATATAGTTGGGTTTCAACACGAGGGAAGAACGCCATGAGAATATTTATGTTTTCTATACATTCCTGAACGCCGTACATATTTCCTTCGAGGCGAAAAACATTTTTTTTTTCACGTGAGTATTGGATTTGTAGCAGCCGCCGGCCGAAGGATCTCGTAACAGCATAGCTTTCATCGGACGGTGAACCCTCCAACGGAACTAAAAGCCCACTCTCGCATTTACACCTCAAAGAAAACTTTATTCGGCACTGGCCAGACCACGCCCAAATCAACCTTCACTAATGAAATCATTTAATTTTATTTGGCTTTATGCGTGGTTATAATATTGGAAAGAATTTTAAAAGAAATTATTTCTTATAAGAAGAAAAAGTCTTTACTTTGAACTACCTTGAAATGGTTGTTTTGGACATTTGAAAATTATATTTTTTTTAACCACCAGCAAAGACTATAAAAACATTTTGGATTGTTTTAAGCACTCTTTAAAGCAATTAATCTAAATTTAAAAAAATTCAATTAAAAAAATCAACATTTTTACACTGAATTATCCGGGGACAATTTTATTTATCTAATGACCTGTAACCACTTGAAGATTTAATATTGTGACTTAATCGCCCTACTCTCAGCCTATATCAACAAGATGGTTTATATTTTATGCCATTATAAATGAGAAAAACGATATTGAAGTCATCAAAAACTCCCCAGAATTTTATTTTTTAACTCCCAGTTCTAATTTATTTGCAATCTGAGTTTATGCCATTGCGTGTAGTTTATGGAGCTATAAAACCCATTAGGGTCTCCTCCAAATTGGTGGAATCGTTTCAAAATTACCACGTGTTTTGTGATTTTCCAAAAACAAATGCCTAAGAAAGCCAAACAAATTGAGATATTCGTGAGAAATATTGTTTTCGCTAAAAGAGAAATTCAGCCTTACATGTAACAACTTCCTTTTTATATAAGGTTGAGATGAAAAAACTAGTGTTACAAGCGGGATTCGAACCCACGACCTTCGGCTCAATACGCCGCTGCTCCGTGACTTCGAGCCACTCGGGAACGATAGTTCATGGGTAGAGTAGAAGCGTATTGAGCCGAAAGTCGTGGGTTCGAATCCCGCTTATGGCACTAGCTTTTTCATTTCCACCAAGACACATCCAAGACCTGAGCAAATCTGACAAACTCGAGTAGAATTTCGTAGAGAATGAAGGTCTTAGACCGAAATATACCAAACCATATAGGAAGATTGTGACCATTTGCTACAATCGGAAACGATCAAACTATAGGTTCATCACGTCTTACACCACAGCAAAATATCTCAAAATTCTGTTTTAGTAGTAAAATTCGACTGGAGTTTTACTATAGTAGTGAATGAGTATATTAGACATTTGTAGGAAACAAAAATCTTTTCTTTATTTTTGAAGGGCCTCGATTCTGTATACTTCTGCTGGATGGATGCAAAACCTCACTGCGGCAATCTCCATCCACCTTTCTAGGGCGTACATTAAATATTCATGCATCACTGCCATTCGGGACGAATTCCATCTCGGGCGCCCCGTTTTCACTGAAAGTTAAATTAAAGTTTCCTAATTAAACCACTGTCGATGTACAGATTTTAAAAATGTACGATCCCTGTATAATTCTTTCAATAATCGGATTAAATTTTATTAATAATGATTAACTGAACTGTGATAAATTGACGATATTGTTTTGTTTGGTTACAGAAACTCCGGCATTTTCCAACAATAGTCAATCAGGTTTAGTAATTTTCAAGTTACTAATACTACTAATACTAATCACCTGCGGTGTTATTAGCGATTAGCCTTTAATATTATGCTTATATGTTAAAAATCAATCAAGGATGAGGTCAATTAAAAAACAATTAAATTTATTTTCAAGTTTTCAAGATATCACCAAATGTTTCCTCAACTTTGAAACTTATATTGCCTTCAATTAATTATTCTTTGTATGTAAGATCTTGGATGAGATAAAAAAGTAAGTGTCACGAGCAGGATTCGAACCTACGACCGCCGCTGCTCTAATCACTTGAGCTATCCTGACTTCGGTCCTCTCGGGCACCAACCAACCCTCCAACTCATCCTACAACCGTTCAAATTTTACTTCCTTTTTGCCATTTTCAAATGTCGTGTAATCAGGATTGGATTCTCAGCGAGTTATGAAGTGGCCACAGGGAGTTTAGTGAAGCGATACTTCTTTTACTTATTAAATATTAATTCATTTACGTTTTAGTGGTCAATTGACCAAGTTACTTCTTTCAATTAATTATTCTTTCTATGTAAGGCGTCGGTTGAGATAAAAAAGTCAGTTCGGGATACGAAGAGAGGATCGAAGTCACGATAGCTCAAGTGAAAGAGTAGCGGCGTATTTACGCGAAGGTCGTGGGTTCGAATCCCGCTCGTGACACTGACTTTTTTATCTCAACCATGACCTTACATAGAAAGAATAATTAATAAAAAGAAGTTATTAGTGGCCGTTAGTCGATGATTATTCGGAAATCATGAGATGCGGTCTGGTGTGATGTAGGTTTCAGAAAAACATTTTCTTTATCGTGCTAACGTTTCGATCTTTATTGGGATCATCTTCAGCGCCTGGGATTTACAAACATATTTAACCTCAAAGAAGCCGACTCCTTATACAAAAATGTCTTTCTATACCGACATCCTTCCCCACCCCTTCAAAATCCAACTTATATATACATAAAACAGCAATATCTCACTGGCACTCTCAACACGACACGCAAGAACGGCACAATTACGCAGAAAACTTTGATTGAGTAGAAATACTCTGAATATAAAAAAAAAAATTTTCATTGTATAAATTCACTTTTTTCCACGTCCAACATGTATTTGTTAAATTTAAACAACGTTTGTAAATCCCAGGTCCTGAAGATGATCTCAATAAAGATCGAAACGTTGGCACAATAAAGAAAATGTTTTTTTGAAACCTACATCACACCAGGCCGCTTCTCACGATTTCCGAATAATGAAAGAAGTAACTTGGTCAATTGACCACTAAAACGCATTTTTAATGATTTTGTCATGGTTGATTTGGTTCAACATAATTACAATCTTTACATGCAACATGATTCATTGAAATTTAAAGAATATTAGTCAAATAAAATCTTTTTAGAGGTAATAGAATATGATTCGTTTCTTGCAATAATGATTTTTTTCAATTCGTTTTAAGAATTCATATCAAAGTTTAGATCTGATTTGTTATATTTTAACCTGAAGTTACGATATTTATGGGCAATTAAATAGATTTTCGTTCAGAATTAATGCACTGAAATGATCCGAAGAGTGTCTCAGCTTCACCCCCAAAGCCAAAAACCTCTGTAATCATTAACTCCATTTATATCAATTTATTCGATCCGGCTTTTCCATGAAATATGGTTTATTTTGAGGGGAACTTAACCCTTGTTCGAGAAGGGAGAAGTTCATTATTCAATATTAGAATGGGGTGTCCTAAATCACGTCGCAAACCTATTGTTTGTTTTAATGTTTCGCCACGCAATGCTATCAGCCTAAAGTAAAGGGAAAACAGGCGGGTCGCATGATGCATACTGCTGTTCTGATGTTGAGTCGATGATGGAAGCTTAGTCACAACCACTTCACTTCAAGAATGCCGGCGATGGCTTAGCCTAATGCACCCTGAGTGCACTCAACCCTCAGAAATACGATACCCAGAGGATGATATATTTTTATCCAACTAATAGATTTTACTCTAAAGTTTTTTCAACTATGCCTGCTGTTCATAACAAAGATTTTTTACTTATTAATTCTTCTATTCATAAATAAAATACAATAACATTTTTAAAAAATCGTATACTTTTGTATTTCTGTATTGAATCTGAGTTGTTTCCATCTTTCTTCCTGATATGTCAGAAGGCTGCAGTGCCTGCGGAGCACAGACCCTGCTTCCTAATCCTCATTACCATTATCCAGTGGATATTGTGTCCTTCGGTTCTTTTTCACGTCTACCTATTTAGGACAGACAGGTAAAATGATAAAAGGCAAATACAAAGAATATATAAGATCATGAAGTAACAACGACAGAAAATTCGACTACCCAGTATCACAAACCATGAACCATCAACATACAAGCAATAATCCGGCACTGATGATGGCAAGATAAGTTTATTAAAGCGATGAGGTTGTTTTTTTTCAATAACAGCAGCAGTTGTTTGTTTATAATAAGGCGACGTACTTCTGCTTATGAGAGAACTAACCTAAGGATTAGAACGACATTCTCCTCCTCTTGTCCCTTCCGAAGGGATGGTCAACATTAAGTGTCTGACCGTGCTTCGTACACCAAGAAGCTCAAAAAGACTGAAACAACACGAACTCAATTCCTGGCATGGAATCGGACGTTTCATTACCACCTGGAGGGACTCCTCCAACTGAGAACTTCCGAACTACAGGCTAGCATTGGGTCTGTTAGTTAAAACTCTGTGCACCTGTTAAGCCAGAAACACACTTACCCGATGCTACCCGACGCCTTGCCACGTTTTGGTGGGGTGTGCACATCTACCCGACGCAAGTACACGTCGCGTACAGTCCACAGCATTTATCACAATAATCACTGTCACAATCGCAACGCATCTTTTGTTCTTAATGCACTATTTTGAGCAAAACCTTGTAATAAATCGTTAGTTAAATTTTATGAGCACAACCATCTAATAATTGTTTGTTAAACTTAATGTTTTAAATAAATTTACTCCTAACCATCATAATTAAACAATGTTTATAAAAACTTATGCATTTTTGATCTCGTTTAATTTGGTTTACATTAAAATAAGTTGTAATTAATATAACGACAATAATACATGTAGTTTGAATAAAAATATGAGTGTCCGGTTTTTTTTGTCTTCGACTGTACTCGATGCGACCCGACGAAAATCTGGACAGTGGGGATCGCAGAGCGTCGGGTAGGTTAGCGTGGCATAGCATCGGGTAGATGTGCACGGGGGTAATGCAACCTTATGGAAAATCGGAGTTTGGATTTGCGTCGGGTGCATCGGGTAGCGTCGCATGGCGTAGCATCGGGTAAGTGTGTTTCTAGCTTTAGGCATACTGTCACTAAGGTTGTCAATAATTTTATAAGGAATTTCACTCACTAGATGTTACAACGCTGCACTCAGTTGTTCCAGGTCAACTGGCTGGGGATGTTGATCGAAAAGCCTTTTCTGCAACGCATCCTACACGGGCACAATAGGATTGAGGAATGGAGACAAAGAGGGAATAGGATGATAATTTCCCAGGTTTTCTAAACATTGATGAACAATTGCTCTCATCCACGAGGACTGGCATTGTCATCCAGTAATCGAAAAAACCCGCCAATGAGATCCCTGATTTGAGGGATGTATTCCTCGATACTTTCTTGGACATAACGGACATAACGGTGAGGTTACCTTCAACAATATGGAGTTCAGTTAGTCCTCCCGTGTAAATCCCAATCTAGACAAAGCGTCCTCCAAACTACACTGAAGGGAGCACGAGCTGGAGCATTGTACGAATGGCCCGTACTCTGTAGACTCTTCGGCATCTGCTATTTCTATACAGACAGAAGCACGTCTTCAGTAAACATAACAGCATTCCAATTGGTGTTCGGCTCGCTGTACCATATTCTCGTGAGTTTCAGGTGGCGGCCTGTTGTTGCATATGATGTGAGGCCAACTTCCCTCAAATGGTTACGAATCGTTAGTGTTGATAAAGGTCTTGCCGAAACATCTTGTACTTCATTTAGGATCTAGTTGGCACGATGGGCAAGGTTTCGTCTTTCAGCAATGACAATATTTCTAACCTCCCTTAGCGTCGTAATGCGCTGAGATCCACTACCAGGCCTCCTATTGGAACTTCCAGTCTCTCCGATTCGAGCTAAAGTCCTGGAGACTACGCTCTGAGAAACGCCAACTGCCTCTGTGATATCCACTTGCCGTGACCTCGATGACTCATCCTCACAATAATACTGCGAACTTCTTGTCCGAGATTATGCCTTTCCATGGTTAAAGAGAATACAACTGGCTTAAAATGGAGAAAAGACGAGAAAAGTTGGTTGCTTACAAAATGAGTAATCTTCTAATGTTTACTATTCTTAAGTAAATCAGTTATTAAAAATAAGGATTAACATTTGTTTGTTTTTGGTTTGTATTTTTAATTTTGCTTTATACTACTAACAAGTATATCTCGGTTAATTTAATTAAAACTAATAGAATAAGACTAAATTACAAAAATTCTTATTCATTTTTGAACAGTTTATTACGATATAATTTCCAAGCAAATGTAGTGGTAAAAATGGTCGTTTTTGGCCTCCGGGTCGACAAGCACGTGTTTATATGATCGACACTGATCATTTTTCCTTTCAAAGTTCTCAAGATGAGTTGAAGCCAAAGTGCTTTTAAATGAAAGGTAAATCGTTTAGGGGGCCAAGGTGGCCGAGTGGTTGGGTGTCCGGCTATTTGACACGCTAGCGGTAATGGGTTCGAATGGTCTATGGTTTTTTAATAGAAATGAAAATGTACTTTATTCAATGATAAAATAAGTTACAAAAAAATTAATTTATAAAAATAAATAAAAGCACACCTAAGTGTCTCACTCCAAATTTTGCAAGAGTCGGACATTCTGCTCAGAATTGGAAGGTGTCTTCTTTGGCCTTTTTATTGCATAGGGAACACAAGTTGAGGAAGTTATCTCTTATTGGATTATAGTTAAGAGATAGCAACTCACATCTAATTTTGAAAAACCAGCAAGCAAACGAGACAGGGGAAATTCTGGCGCTCTCAGACATATTAAATAAGCTACTATCAAGCGCAAGTTCCTTACTCAATAGAAATCTGGATGAATTATGGGCCTGTACTAAACATTTATCAACGTGTACGATCCGCATACATTGCGTGAGTTATATAAGTAAAACTGGCAAATCTTCGACGTTATCCAGTATAATAGCCTAATGAAAAGGACTATAAAGGAAACAGTACTTACATTTGAAGAATACTCCACTCTATTTTCTCGCATAGAGGCTATCCTGAATAGTCGTCCTCTTTGTAATTTAAGAGATGATCCTGACCATAATGACTACTTGACTCCGTGTCATTTTCTAATAGGTGCTCCTTTGCTCGCACTGCCTGAGATACCCATGCCTGAAGATTCATCCTTACACAAACGTTGGACACATTTACGAATTATTACACAATCCTTCTGGAAAAGCTGGACCCGTGAATATCTAATAACGTTGATCAACTGAATTAAATGGGCTACTCATTGTAAGCCCCTTTGTAATGGCGAGATAGTTTTTTTGACTGACCTGACGAGTAACCCTCTCGACTGGCCCATGGGCAGAATTACCCAGTTGCTTCCTGGTAAGGATGGGATCGTACGAGTGGCCACTGTTCAAACTGTTCGAGGTGTTTATACTCGTCCAGTCAGTAAATTATTGCGTCTGCCTGACTAATTTAGAATTAGTCAGTCTCCTTGTATATGTTGTACATACCTTCATGTCTTTGTTTTGGTGGTTAGAAACTCTACTTTTTTGTTGCTTTATTTGGAGTTTGACTTTTCCTTTCTATTTGTCTGTTTACTACCCTAGGTGGGTGCCTATTTAGTTTTCCCCTCCATTCAGTTTAATTTCTGTTCCTTTAATTATTTCCCTTATGTAAGTTTCAATTTTGGTTTCTTGTGTTTCTTCCTATATTTTTGACCCTTCGTGCTTTGGTGGGTGGTGATGTTTACGCCGATCGCCCTTTTGAAACCTTCTGGATGTCTCCGGCCGGTCGGCGAGTCAGTTGTTGCCCAGAGTTACTGCCGAAAACATCGTTGTCTTACCCGAGTATTTAAATCTGGTGTTTGTGCGCAATTTATGTTTTTCAATTGCCGTTGTCAAGTAAGCATTCGGTACCAAATGTCTGAATCCGCCGGAGACTGTAGGGCCCTGCCTAGTCGAAGAAGAAGGCAACTGTTGCCGAATTGCTTGATCCCGTACCGAGACACGTTGGGGTAAGTGAAAATTCGAATTTATCCCAATCCCCTCCTCGGATTCACTCTTTCCCATTTTCTTTAATTTTGAATTTATTTAGCCTTTAATATACAGTCCACTTAACGAACATAAAATTTGGTTGAGAGGTAGCAGCTTACATCTAATTTTGAAAAACCAGCAAGCAAACAGGACAGGGGAAATTCTGGCGCTCTCAGACATATTAAATAAGCTACCATCAAGCGCAAGTTCCTTACTCAATAGAAATCTGGATGAATTATGGGCCTGTACTAAACATTTATCAACGTGTACGGTCCGCATACATTGCGTGAGTTATGTAAGTAAAACTGGTCAATCTTCGACGTTATCCAGTATAAATTCAATGTTCGGGTTGAATTGCTGCGTCATGTCCCTCCAGGTGGAAAACCATGATATTTTATGGCTATTAATTTCTGCTGCTGTTATTTTAGGAAGCCGGTGATTGCGAAGGTGATCCTGTGCACATAGGAAATATGAAGCTTTAAAGAATATATCAAGATGAGGTCTATCGAGGATTCCAGATAAATCATGTACGGCGGTAGGCGATAGACTTTTCGAACAAAATAACGTTGAAAGGCTTCAATTATATCATATCGTATGTAGCCCCACGCGTGACCAGCATAACACACTATACAGCGACGCACAGCTAAAAACAGTTTGAATTTACTGTTGACAGTATGACATTTTGCAATATGAAGTTCTGCCATATAGAATTCACAGCAAATTTAGCTGTTTGGATTTTTCTTTTGAAGGTTAAGGGAAAGTTGAGGGGATGAAAATTATGCCGAAATATTTATTTAATATTTCCCTGGGCGCCCCTTTGAAGTTACACTCTCATGGACAGAAAGTATGCCATCTCTTCTGAAGACCATCATTTTGGACTTGCTGAGATTTACTGAAAGATTCCAGTTGTCTGCCCTCAACGCATTGATATTTTTTGCATTGCAGTTGGCTAGTCGTCGTGGTTTTATGGTCTTATCACAGTGAATTCCATATTCCAAACAATCAGGGAGATCTTCCAGGAAGAGTGCAAACAATACCGGACTCAGGCTACAACCCTGTCGAATAATCTGAAATTCCTTCCCTGCCTCTGACTGCCGCTTTAGCGATGCTGAAAAGTTATTTTAGTATGGTACGGGTTTTTACTAAGAAGCCGAGGTTACTGAGCTTGAGTATTAGGGTATTAGGGGGTGTATATTAACACAATCAAAAGCCGCCTTGAAGTCCACAAAAACCCATAAACTTTTTTTTTCTTTAGATTGATATTAATAATATTGTTTAGGGTGAAGATGTTGTCTGTTGTGGAGTGACTTGAAGCCAAAGTGCGTTTGAATGAAAGGTAAATCGTTTACGGGACCAAGGTGGCCGAGTGGTTGGGTCATTGGGTGTCGAATATCCCATGGTTTTTTAATAGAAAATTATATAAATATTCAAAACGAGAAATTAGTACCGGAAAGGTAAACCAGCGTGAATAGTGAATCTGTGTCGATTGGTTCAACAAATGCAAAAAAAATCACGAAGTAGGCAGCTCCTTTCAATGTGTTATACTTCGTACTGAAAAGGCTGAGACAATGATTTGATTATAATAAAGTAAACTGAAGTTAAATCAGTCGTAGAACAACGGGTTGTTAAAGTTATAATCCAAATTATCAGTTTCTGTTTATTACAAACTTATCTCGTATTACTTAAGAGCTTCCTGGCTTTGAAATTAAACCTTTTGAATTCGATATTGTGCGAGGTGCGAGTGCTTCATTGGTAATTCAACCCACCATACTAGTGAGTGTTATAATGTGTGGAGTGTGTGTGTGAAAAACCGGTATTGTTCAACAATTATTGACTTCTTTCAACTTATTGCGAAGAAACATGACATTTTAACAGGAATTGGACGGATATATTGGATAATGGAAGGAATAAATGACGCCAAAACGTTAGAACACAAGATAAAGTAATTATACGTGTCATTAATTGGTTAACAAATATCGATTATGATCTTTTTTGTATAGTTTCTATATACACGACCTTCTAAGTGAAAAATATCTTGAGTAAAACAATCAATACTAACATTTACCAACAAAAATGTAATAGAAATAAACATATCTATCGAAAAAGCTAGTGAAAATAGATGAAATGTTGCCTTCTTTTTACAGTTAAACTAAATTTATACCGACATTGCCCTGTTAAACTGTGGCATGTTAAGAAAGAAGTCGGTCCCTGGTCCACGGAGAACAGTACGAAAAGGGAAAAGGCCATACTGACAAGACTACGCATAGGTCATACAAGAATTGCGCACGGGCACCTTCTGGCTGGAATGCGATCGCGTATGTGCCCGTTATGCAAGGATAGAATAATGGTCTCGCACCTTTTCAATTGTAGAAGGCTTGATGTATATAGACACTATTTGTCAATTAGTCTTGGGGCACGGCAGCGGGCACAGGTTCCGGTACCTCAGGGCTATAGGGATTTTTAAATGTATATAGTTTTTTTATGTGTGTTTGTGTTGTGTCTGTGTTGACTTTATGTTAATTTAGCGGAATGAATGTAATATATTAGCATGAAGGGAAGGGGTGATTTTACCCCGCCCTGAGGAATATCGAGTATTCTGGGGTGAGTGTATGACGTCTGGAGAGTAAAAGTAATTTATTAGCGTGAAAGGAAGGGGTTGCTTGTAACACCGTCCCGAGGAATATCGAGTACTCTGGGGTGAATGTATGACGTCTGGAGACTAAAAGTAAGTTATTAGCGAGAGTGGAGAGGGTTCAACCCCGCCCCGAGGAATATCGAGTACTCTGGGGTGAGTGTATGATGTCTGGAGAGTAAAAGTAATTTATTAGCGTAAAAGGAAGGGGTTGCTTATAACCCCGCCCCGAGGAATATCGAGTACTCTGGGGTGAGTGTATGATGTTTGGAGAGTAAAAGTAAGTTATTAGCGAGAGTGGAGAGGGTTCAACCCCGCCCCGAGGAACATCGAGTATTCTGGGGAAGTGAATGTGACCAGATATCTATGTTTGTGGTGATGTATTGTATGTTTTGTTTCTATTCTGTATTTGACAACCTGAGGTACAAACGGAGACTAGCATTCTAGGATATCAACGTAGTACATATTTGAAATCAGAGAGTCAGTCTGGTTACTGACCGAGACGCTCAAATGGCTGCAGTTGAAAATAAAATACGCGCGAAAGAAGAGAAAAAGAAGGAAAACACGCAGAGGGCCGGCGATGACCTCAGCTGTTGTCGGCCCATAAACTTCCCACTTTATTATTATTATACCGACTTCGACGGAATAAGTTTGGGTTTTTTCGGTTCATTTTAATTTTACGTTGTTATAGTTTTGAATGGAGTAAATGATTTGTGCACTGGCATTTGTACGTTCAAAGGTTTCCTCGTGTTTACATATTTCTAGGGTTAGAAGCACGCCCAATTTCCGTCACAATCCCTTACAAAAAAGACTCGATTCACTAAAATAACACAAACCCACAGCTATGGAAGACCAAATTGGCGAGTATAGGCCAGAATCGGAAACGACACAACTATAAATTTTAACCTGCAAATTTTTGTTAAGTAAATTAGCTTTAATCGAATGCGAGTCTGGAATAACGAATTCCATTTTCAAAAGGACCAAGTTGACTCCATGATTTATATATCCGACCTGGAAATAGAACGACGAGAGGGATATCCGGCGTAGTGTAGTCACTCGTTATGGGACAACAATAAAAAAACACTTTCCGATCGATATCCCTTTTTAAGCCTTGTTCCCTCGGCGGGTGGTTTGGCAAGCCTGGTCTGAAGTTTGTCATACCTCAGGCCGTAGGAACGTAAAGACTCGTTATTGCTAATCAGGCTAAATTATTCCCATCTCTCCTGACCTCTCATACATGAATTTTTTTTTAACGAGAAACCTTGCATTGACAAAGGGAGGTTACCGACTTGGGCTCACCGCTTTTAATTAAAATTTCTTGGTGAAGCTAGATGGAAAAATATTAGACAGGGGTCCGAGGGTTCTTGCCAATGGGCCCTTAGAGTCGAGAAAAAAGTTTATATAATTTGCATAATATTTTTTTCTTAATGTGACCTTTTGTTGTGCATGTATCAAGCTTGTTATACAGGGTGATTCGTCAGGTGTTTCTACACCTCAAATGAAACAAAAAAAATTCGTATGGACCACGGTCCGATTCACATGCCCTTTCGAAGACTTTCAACAATTTTTTTAAACTATCTACGATTTTCCACATAAATCTACGCATAGCTCATGAATTATTCATTTTTAAAACAATCATTGAAAAAGGCGTTAAATTTTCTTTTAAAAAGGCACCCTCCTAAAAAAACCTATTTAATTTTTGATTAAAAAAACAAACACTAAATTTTTAAAAAGCTGCTGAATTTAAAATTTGGAAAAAGAACTAAATTTGCAAAACTTCACAGCAGAGCTTGGCAAATTTCATCGCAACTTCTCCGTTTAATAAGCTTTCGAGCGATATACTCGTTAATTTAATTACATGGAACCGAAATGAAGAAATTTTATGCTAAATGAAAAAAGTTGGAAAAAAGGGGAATGAGGTTAATCGAGTAATTCAATGTTTTGTCCTGGGCCAAATTTATTTAACAACTTTAGCCTAATAAAAAAGCACAAAAATAAAAAATGAGAAAAAACACATGAAAAAGAGGCAATAAACATAGTGAAAACCAAATTGAACCTTATCAACCAATTAAAAACACACACCATGTTATTCAACTAAAATTCAAATAAAACACATAAAAAGAGACAATAAACTTAAAAAAATACATTGAATTTTCTTTTTTTTGTGATTTTTATTAGATAGGAAAGAAGTTAGGAATCACACTGTACGATAAGAAAATAATAAACAGGAATACGTGAAATGATACCAATTGCATAAAAGGTTATACAAAAAAAGCACTTCAGTAAAGTAACCAAAAAATTACTATAAAACGAAACAATTCGGATTCGTTTTAAGCACCCTTTCATGTCCTTAAATATTAATTTTTATAGTACACTAAAACATTTTTGAACTGAATTAGCCAGAAACAATTTTTTTTCTTTACGATGTCCGGTGTTCTTACCTTAAAATTTTGTTGCTCCTTTGGATCCAAAACCAACTTCATTAAAACAGGTTTAACGTCCTGTTTCACGATCAATCTCAAAAAGTTTTTGATTTTATATATTTATAAGTGATAAAATAATCCATTATATTGCGTGGTCTGATTGAACTTTTTTTCAATTAATTAATATTTTTATGTAAGGTATCGGTTGAAATGAAAAAGTTAGTGTCACGAGCGGGATTCGAACCCACGACCTTCGGCTGATAAAATAATGATGAAATCAACAGCAAAAAAATATTTTATGTCTCTGGTTTTAACTTATCTATTGAGCATGTGCTTAAATAGAGAGAGAAACTGCTGCTGAAGTTCTGGCGGAAATTTGACTAAGACACTGAGATATTTCAAGCAATACAATAACTTAGACTGAATTTACAGAATGTTATTCTGGTGGTGGTAGCATGGTGCCTTGCAAGTGGGGGTGATCAAATTTCACTTTTAGGGAATAGTTGTCTGAAGTTGAACTAGTTGTTAATGATGACGTCCATAATTGTAAGAAGATAACTAATATAACTCGGGATCAGTCAGCTCTCAAGAATGCTCTTCACCATCTCCCTTTCGGCGCTGACGTCTTCATTCTCCTTATCCTGTCCTCATATGAACAGAGAATGCAGCATTTTAGCCACTTGCCCAACTTATCCAACTGTTCAGCAAAATATCTGTATCTTTTTCCACTTCCCGAACAAAGCGCTGAAAATCTACTTGAGACAGTGACCAATTCGGTTTTGTTTGGCGGCCACATTCCTCCCCCCCCCAAAGCACCCTCTTCATAAATCGGCTTCGTGGTCCTTGAAAATGCGAGCAGGAAAACAACACATGATCCCAGGTTATCTCGTTATCGATGAATATTAAACCTATAAAGGTAGCTCTTAATCTTTCCATGGCCACTCAAAACCTGGATCATTCTGCTGCCTTGTTGAAAGGATGCAGCGAGACGGGACTTTACTGTAAGGAAGTACTGTTTTGTAGTGGAACCGGTACCGCTTTTTTCCCATTCTTCGTTCCAAATTCTTCTGCACTTATCTTTGGCCATTGCTTCCACAGCTCTTTGGTATCTTTGAGAATATGACCGTAGTATTTCCCGCTGCTGCCTCTTTTGCCAGATGATCTGCTTCCTCATTTCCCTCGGTACCAACGTGTGCCTTAACCCATCGGAACGAAACCCTCCATCCTTCATTTTTTAGGAGTTTCAAGATTTTTTCATATTGAAAGCAGTCCCTGTCAATTTGGTGTTCTGAATGTATCAAGCGATGTATGACTGTCGGTGTGTATTGCTACTGATTTATCTCCTGGTCTTACGCTCTGAAACTGTATCCAGTCCAGTGCTCTATGGCTAAATGTTCGGCCTGATTATTGGAACATCAATCCGATAATTTGTATTTCATCGATTTAATGAGTGAACCGTTGCGGTCGTAAACAGCTGGTGCACATCCCACGTTGTGTCTGTCTTACTCTCATCTGTGTATATGTTGAATTTTCTTCTTGATCAGATGTAGTTATCACTTTAACTGTTTGTGGATGCAAGAGTATGTGAACCTGGAGGTGTGTGTCCGTCTGGTAGTCGGGACATGTGTTCCCATGATGATATGATATGCCTCACAGACTTCCACCACTTCCTTGATTTCCAGGTCTATAGGTTCCTCGCCAGTCAGAATGCATACAGCGTTAAACAAAATAAACAAATAAAATAAATAATATATGTAAATAAACGAAATAATGGACCCTTAGTGCAAGAGAGTTGGGGTGGATGACCTGCACCGAAAGATGCGAAAACTGTTGAACCCTGAAAGAGGTGTACAATTTAAGTTAAAATCAAAAGAAAAAGGGTTGTTGTGAACACTAATCACTATCATATAAGTGCCAAAGAAAACCTGCTATTTATTAATTTCAGTACGCGATTTTGTAGTCTTTTCTCTTTTGATATGTGTCGCCGCAGAATGAAACAACCATGCTGGTTAAATCAACCGGGAACATCAATTTTAGAAATCATCTGCACAAATGAGGCTATAAGAACATCCTAAAATAGGTTCTCTTTCATTACGAGACTAAAATACAATAAATGTTTTCTTTGTATAGGCCCAAGATCTACATTATCTATCTTTTTATGGTTTATTTATAGGTTACGTTTCTTTGGCCTTATCCTATCGTTTATTACAAAATTCCCAATAGATCCGGTAAACATAAATAACATATCGAAATAATTTCGTCTATCATGGTTATCTTTATTTCAAGACTATCGGATCCGAGAGCCAATCTTAGGTTTTGCCAATCCAACCAGACCGGCCCAGTGCATTAATAATGCGCTCCCTTGACAATGGGAGACTGGAGGAAGTGTTAGCAAGGACCTTGCGCTTCCAGATTGGATTTGTTAATTAACCGAACCAACTTGTTCATTTCATAATTAATTCAAGCTGAACCGAACAATGAAACCGGGTCAAATCGTTGAGCCTTATACCATTCCTGTTAACTTTCTAGCTGTTTCCAACCAATAGTTTACTATCAATGTTAATTAACTGTTATCTGCTGGTAAACTCGTGAACTAATTAGAAGTGAGATCTCGCCATCTTTATACGCACTTTGATGCTGGTCACCGGCCGGATTTCTTCGTAAAGAAAAAACAACAGTCTTCCATAAAATAAAATCGTTATACTTTATATAATTTCTAGACGTTTTACGAGTTCTACAATTTTAAGAGTTTAATTAAAGTGCGTGCATAAATAGGTCTAATTAAATGTAAATATTCACAAAGAAATAACACGTAAATACGATATAATAATGAAATAACAAACAAATATTTATCTACGTGAACTTTGTTGTTTTTTTATGCATAGTAAATTAATTAAAATTACAACTAGGCACGGTTTGTACGATTACATTACATGTTTCAATCCAATATTGTATAAGCTAATTATTATAGCTCATTTTTATGTTTACAGAATATTTGTTTGTTGTTAAAGTAATTAGATATTGTCATTTGTGAAAAAGAAAAGACATAAAACAATTTCAATTAATTAATATTTATGTTACGTATTGGTTGAAATAAAAACGTCAGTGTCACGAGCGGGATTAGAACCCACGACCTTCGGCTAAATACGCCGCTGCTCTACCACTTGAACTAGCGTGACTTCGATCCACTCGGACATCAACTTCCGACAACCCACCTTTCCAATTTTCCCTCCTTTTCCACCAATACCTTACATAAAGATTAATTAATTGAAAGAAGTTATTTGGTCAATCGGACCATGAAATCTAATGAGTATAAAAACAATATGAAACATTGTAATCCATATATATACTTAGTAGTCATAATTGACCTATTAATTATGTTAAGCACGGGATTGGGTTATATAAAATATGAAATTAAGCGTATCTCTGTAAAGTTTTTTTTTATAAAATGATTTAATATTATACATTTCTTTAAATTTTTTAAAGATAAATAAAATCTTTAAAAAAATCTAAATCCAGATGCCCCATAATGTTCCTCGAGTGCTAACCGGCCTTTGCTTTGCCGATCTAGAGATCTAACGCTATGACTTTCTTCGAACAATGTTGTGTAGAATTAATTATTCTTTTAATCTCACGCCTTGGTTGAGATGAAAAATTTAGTGTAACGAGCAGGATTCGAACTCACGACCTTCAGGTCAATACGCAGCTTCTCTAATCACTTGAGCTATCGTCACTTCGATCCCTAATCACACCAACTCCTCATTCAATGTACAACTGTTCGAATTTTCCCTCTTATTGCCATATGTTGTTTCAAAAATTTTTAAAAAAGATGTTCTTTAAAATTCCGTTTATGGAGATCATTGAGTACCTAGACATTCGGACAGGCATACTCAACCTATCTAAAAATTTAGTGTAACGAGCGGGATTCGAACTCACGACCTTCAGCTCAATACGCCGCTGCTCTAATCACTTGAGCTATCGTCACTTCGATCCCCTCGGACACCAACTCCTCATCTCTACGTACAACTGTTCGAATTTTACACTCTTTTGCCATGTTTTCAAATTTCGTTTAATCAGGATTCGATTCTCAGCGACTTCTTAAGTGGCCATGGGGATAATACAGTATACTTACTGTACTTAGATCATAATTGACCGTGTTAATTATTTTAATTAATTACTTGTAATCTAAAGCCTTGGTTGAGATGAAAAGCAACATAACTTAGCGGGATTCGAACACACGACCTTTGGCTAAATACGCAGCTGTTCTAACCACTTGAGCTAGCTGAAAGTCGCGGGTTCAAATCCCGCTCGTGCCACTAACTTTTTCATCTCAACAAGACCTTAAATTAAAAGTACAATTAATTAAAATAATTAAACATTTATTTAGATAGATAAATGCACTCAAAGACACAATCCCGGGCACTCGTATTTTGTTGTTTATTTCTATATGTATTTTTATCTTACAATATACTTATTTTGATGTAAACCAAATTAAACGACCTCAGAAATTCATGAGTTTTAATAAAAAGTATTTTACTTACTTTTTACAAGGCTGAGTACCAAAGTAGTATACATAAATTCACTATTTTCGTGGTCCACTTGACCAATCAATACATGACAATTAATTAAGGTTTTTAGTTGAGATGAAAAAAGTTAATGGCACGAGAGGGATTCGAACCCACGACCTTCGGCTGGATACGCCGCTGCTCTACCACCTGAGCTATCGTGACCTCGATCCACTCGGACATCAACTCCCCATCTCAACCCCACCTTATGAGTTTTCCCTCCTTTTGCCATTTTTCAAAAGTCATGTAATCGGTTTGGATTCTCGACGACAATTGAAATGGCGACGGAGAGCTTTAGTGAAGTGTACTTCATAATGGCGACGAGATCAGAAGGATCGTTCGTCATTGTTAAAAGCTGCTTACGGTGATAAAAATTATTTAATTTTGACGGTTTGAAAGAAAATTCAAAACTGATAAACATAACTTAGCAATAGATTAAAATTTAACTAAAAATGTATTACCTAGCTTTGCTCTTAACAATGTCTTAAGTCTACTAGCGTCGAGTAAATAAGCGACTGAATTTCCTCTTCTGACACAGAAACCCATTCTTGAACAAGAGCAGTTCAATCAGTCCGTTGATCAGTGTCGGTCCAGTGAGTTTGCTTTAGACTGGCTAGAGATATCATCTAAGGTGCATGTATTGGAGTAAAGAAACGCAAACAAAGAAGTCAAGCAAGTCAGGTCTTTTTTTTAGGAAGTTGGCCATTTGTTCATTTCCTCCTCTTGCCTTAATTACACCTCGAAGACGCCTCGGCATACTTTCTACCAGTCTGGAAATGTTAGCCCATTCTTCACGAAGAGTCCTTTCAAGATCGCGGAATATCAGGAAGTGATGGGACGTCTTGTGACGTTATCCCATAAATGTCCGATGGGGTTCAAGTCTGGATAACTAGCCAGGCTAAGACCCTGATGTTATGCTGTTGAAGGTTTGTACTGTGCGAGCAACATGCAGACGGGCATTGTCATGCATTAAAATAGGATGGTCCCTGATTTCAAGGATAGGCAACGAATGATGTTCCAAAATTTCATCCACATAGCGAGTGGCCGGCAAAGATTCTTCACGAACAACAACCAACTCTGTGCGACTCTCCACTGAAATTCCCGCCCACACCATCTCTGAGCTACGTTGAAAAGGTTGGTTCTAGGAAAAATTACAAGCTTCGTAGCTTTCATTTTGCCTTCTCCACACTCTTTCACGCCCATTTTGAGATCGTAGAGCAAATCTGCACTCATCTGTAAAAACTACAGCAGACCAATCGTCCAGAGACCAATGGCCGTGTTCTTGAGCAATCGTGAGCCATGCAACTCTGTGTGTTCTGGACAATTCTGGTCCTCTTACGGGGCGAAAAGCCATCAGTCCATACTGATTTAATCTTCTTTGAGCAGTGCATTCTGAAAGTGGGACACCTCGAACTTCCTGGAGTTGATGAATCGCTTATGAAGTAAGGTGCCGGTTTGGCAAACTTCTCAAAGTCAAAAAACGGTCATCCTGTGTTCCTATTGCACTAGGTCTTCCAGACAGCTTTCGAAGTTAGGACCCAGTTTCTCGAAAACGTCTAACGGCGCCTCACAGTGTTTCGTAGGTAACTCCGATGGCAATAACTGCATACCTGATGGAACGTCCATCGTCAAGTGCACACCATGCACAACATCCTCAGCACTAAGTGACATTTTTAAGTTTAAAAATTGAAATTAAAAAAACAAAGTTAAAAACTAAACAGTTTATTTCTTCAGAATTCAAATGAGACTGAATAAACATTTTAAATTCCGTAAAAAGTAAGCATTGAAAAATCCTTTATCCTTGTTTTGGTTAAGGATTAAGTGTGTTTACGTCTAATTGATATGCCCAATTCATAATTTGCATAAACCAATATTTATTGATAATAATAATGAGACAAATTAAGGGCAGAATTTTCTTTTATCGACAAATTGAAAAAAAAATCAGTTGGGTGGAATTTTTTGCCTGTCAGTGTATATAAATTAGTGCAGGTTGTATTACCAATTTCGTTCGCAGATAATTTTCAATTAAATTGATAATAAATAAAGCCGTACATAACTGCAGTAAAGTTGGAATTTATTTCAATTTTAATCCGGCTAAAAGCTTAAATAATAGTCATTTACATTATTTTTTATATTACAATTAATCAGGTTTTTAGTTGAGATAAAAAAGTCAATGGCACGAGCGGGATTCGAACCCACGATCTTCGGCTAGATACGCCGCTGCTCTACCACTTGAGCTATCGTGACCTCGATCCACTCGGACACTAACTTCCCATCTCAACCCCACCTTTTGAATTTTCCCTCCTTTTTGCCATTTTTCAAATGTCGTGTAATCGGATTGGATTTTTTATCTCAACTAAAAACCTTATTAATTGTAATATATTAATTGGTCAAGCGGACAACGAAATTAGTGAATTTAAGGAATTATTTTTTATGGTAGGATGCAAGTTTGCGTTACATATTTAAATGAAAAATCGACTCGAAAATCTTATGATACTACCTAAATAAACAAGATGATTCAATTTTATTTTATGCTAATGTGAATTAGAGCAAAATTGCCTTTCGCGGTATTGTATTTTAAGGCTGGAAGTATGCAGAGCAAGGGGACAAAACCATCTACCATTAAGTTGTGAAGCTGGTTTTAAACCAAATACACTGGGCCTTTTGGGGAGACAGTAAAAAACTTAAGTTGACGACTCTGTTCAGGGCGTAAACTCCACAGTAAGCCTCGGTAAATGAAACAATCATGGACCTAGGCTTTGGACCAGGATTAAGGGAAAGGCGTTGAGGATTTTAACACGCGTTTAGGGTCCCCCGTTCTTTACAACCGGTCTTATTTCCAAGGAAGAAAGAAAATGTAAAGAAAGTGAGAAAACTCGGAACGGCGGGTTTAAGAAAGAGAAGAAATCTGTTCTGGTCTAATCTCTCGGGTATAGAGCGGTGCTCCTTTTTAAATTCTGCGGAGTACAGAACGCCCGAATCAAACTGTATTATACACATGTGTCGGTAATGTTTCTCCTTTTATACATTGCAATATGCATGTTATACATGGAAAGGTAATACGGCTTAATTGGAAAAAGGGGTCCTGCGGGTAAGCATATAAAACCGATCTCCCCTCAAAAGGTTACGGCCTTTGCATATTGAATATTACAGCATCGGCAAACGGTAGCTTTTCGGTTTTGTGTATAAATTCAAAGCACAGCGTTTTGCTTATTTGTACTAAGTTCAAGTTTATTTGATCAAAACCTATGTGTCAAATGTACATAAATAATTAAAATTTTGCCGGCCACCTAGATTAAACGTTAAATTCAAACTAATTAAGGTTTTTGAGATAAAAAAGTCAATGGCACGAGCGGGATTCGAACCCACGATCTTCGGCTTGATACGCCGCTGCTCTACCACTTGAGCTATCGTGACCTCGATCCACACGGACACTAACGTCCCATCTCAACCACCTTTTTATCTCAACTGAAAACCTTAATTAATAGCAAGATATTAATTGGTCAAGCGGACCACGAAACTAGTGAATTTAACTGCATGGAATGTCCAGTTGTTTTGTTTTCGTTCTGAAAAAAAAAGACAGATTATCGTTATTATTTTTATTAGGTTTTGGTCCGCTTGACGAAATAAATTGTTTTCAATTAATTAAGTCACGTTAGCTCAAATGGTAGAGCAGAGGCGTATTTAGCCGAAAGTCGTGGGTTCGAACCCCGCTTGTCACACTCACTTTTTATCGCAACCAAAACCTTAATTAATTGAAATTGTTATTATTACTGATATTGACTACGGTCGTTCGAGATATAGAGATGGATGACAAACCCTCTTTTATGGTTCTAATAAATTTGTAAAGAAACATTTAAAAAATATAAAAAAAGAGGCTAACTTGTGCTCACTAAAATGGCAGGAAAAACAATAATTATTCATTCAACCACAAATGAAATTATTGGGTTTTTCCGGAAATTTCTTTAAAATTTTGAAATTGCGCTTTTCCAATACACAAAAAAATGAATGAGAAAGTTAATATTTACTTGCACATCTTCAATCCTAAAAGGTCAACGGTCAAAATTCTGTGCTTACTTTTATTCGCCACTTTTTCAGCCAAGATTCTGTGCTGAAAAGTTTAGCCGGGAAGGAACCTTTATTTTCATCTACATAACTACTCAAGTATGGATGAATGTGACGGGTTTGGTACATAAATCAACCGTTTTCCGGTGGGACTCCGGACTTAACAGGCCAGTAGTCAGATGGATGTTACCTGGTCATGCCAGGTATCGTCAGAGTATGAGGAAGCAGGCGAAGGGTAGGATGCTCTCTCTCTCGAAGAACTTCCACAGCAGACCGATGAAAAGCTTGAGCCACGCGAGTAACACTGTTTCAACTCAAGAGAGAAAGATTTCAACTTCAACCCATGACATTAGTGGATTCTGGAGTGGTCTTTACCGATAATATTTGGTACTAGGATTGTAAGGATTCTTTTCAGAAGGAGCTCCTCGAGGATTTTTCCTTGCGTAGATAAAAGGCTTATCGGGCTATAGGATTGAGGTATGTCGCTTTGGGATCTTCTTTACAATGGAAAAATTTCATTGTAAGGGAAAGTAGTATTTAGGACAGCATTATAAAGATACAGCCATTATGTCTTTGTTAAAAACAAGCTAGAACGCAGCCCGACCGGCTAACAAAATTCGCTCTGCTTACAACGAAGATTCGATTACTGACTGCACAGTTCAAAACTGGTTTTGAGTTTTAGTTTTGGGGTATTCGACTTGAAAGACTGTCAATGATTCGTATCAAGCATTAAAGCTGTGATAGAAGAAAAAAAACGTAACTATGTAAGATTGCTGAGAGGTTAGATATTGACAAATGAACCGTTTTGACAATCTTAAATAGGCTGGGTATGCCTGTCCGCATGTCTAGGTAATGAGCTCCATAAACGGAACTTTAAAGAACATCTTTTTTGAAAATTTTTGAAACGACATTTTGAAAATATAGTAATAAGAGAGAAAATTCGAACAGTTGTACGTTGAAATGAGAAGTTGGTGTCCGAGGGGATCGAAGTCACGATAGCTCATGTCTTAGAACATGTTTTGAGCCGAAAGTCGTCGGTTCAAATCCCACTCGTGACAATAATTTTTCATCTCAACCAAAAACCTTAGATAAAAAGATAAAATTAATTCCTAGATGGACATCACTAGCAAGAGGTTACCCGGTTAGCACTTGAACAACATTATGAGGCACAACATTATTATGGATTTAGATTTTTTTTTTATTTTATTTATAGTTTAAAAATTTAAAGTAATATATAACAAAAAAAAACTTTACAGAGATACGCTTAACTTCATATTTTATTAATTATTCAAAGTTAAGTTCAACGTTAAGTCCATTTGTCGCCGAAAATCGAATCCTGATTTGAACGACACTTGAAAAATGGCAAAAAGCTGAGAAAATTCGAAAGGTAGGTTGAGATCGGAAGTTGGTGTCCGAGTGGATCGAAGTTACGATAGCTCAAGTGGTGGAGCAGCGGCGTATTGAGCCGAAGGTCATGGGTTCGAATCCCGCTCGTGACTCCAGCCTTTTCATTTCTCTAGCCTTACATAAAGATTAATTAATTGAAAGATCTTTGTTTAATAAAATCCATAACAAAAGAGGATCAATATGATTAAAAGAAAATGTATTACTTTTTGTTTTGAACAATATCACCCAATATCTCTTGTCTTAATCATTGAATTTAACCCCATTATATTTCGTGGTCCGATTGACTAAATAACTTCTTTCAATTAATTAATCTTTATGTAAGGTATCGGTTGAAATGAAAAGGCTAGCGTCACGAGCGGGATTCGAACCCATGACCTTCGGCTCAATACGCCGCTGCTCCATCATTTGAGCTATCGTGACTTCGATCCACTCGGACACCAACTTCCGATTTCAACCCCACCTTTCGACTTTTCCCTCCTTTTTGCCAGCCGAAGATCGTGGGTTCGAATCCCGCTCGTGACGCTAGCCGATGCCTTACAGAAAGATTAATTAATTGAAAGAAGTTATTTGGTCAATCGGACCACGAAATATAATGTGGTTAAATTCAACGATTAAGACGAGAGATATTGGATGATATTGTTCAAAACAAAAAGTAATAAATTTTCTTTTAATCATATTGATCCTCTTTTATTATGGATTTTATTAAACAAAGAAAAAAAAACCTTCATTTGGGTTGAGACAATTCTTCATGGCAGGACGTTTTTCTTATGAGGAAAAAGAAACGCCACAGGACATCACAAGACAATTTCCAAATATTAAAGCGTGGTATTTCACTCATATGGCTTTTAAAAAATACTGGTACTAGACTGGTAAAAATAATTATTTGTCAATCAGAAGAGTTCAATTTAAGTACCCCCGTAGAGATATTGTTCAAAACAAAAAGAAATAAATTTTCTTTCAATCATATTGATCCTTTTGTATTATGGATTTTATTAAACGAAGATAGCCCTTGATTGAAAAAAAACCTTCATTTGGGTTGAGACAATTCTTCACGGCAGGACGTTTTTCTTACGAGGAAAAAGAAACGGCACAGGACATCTCCTAATTTGGCCCAAAACCCCTTTCGAAGGCACGTGTAGCCCTCGTTTCTTCAAGAAAGTGGAAAAAAATATTATAAAATCCAGCTCGAAATGTCGGACCCTCTAAGCTCTTGAAATACTCGTCTTGAGTCTCTGAAAATAAATTCAAGCCAACAACGTCAAGGAGGATTTTTATCGTTAAGAGATAACATACAGAGTAATTACAATACTTTATTAACCAAAAATAAACATATTCATATATTTACTCCTACCGATTTTATAATAATATATCCTTGAGATTCAAAACGTTGGCATTAAAACTGGACAGAATATTTCAGAAAGAAACTTTGAATACATCCGAATTATTTACAAAATGAAGATCCTTAAAAAATAAAGCCTGGAAAATCATAAAATAACCTATTCGAAAACTTTCCCTCGAAATATATAATAAATATATCCCTCGATCAAAATCAGTCCAAATTTTGAAGAAAAAAAATAGCCAAGCTAATTTGTCTATTTGTTGAAACATCCAACGTAATATAACAGGATAGGACTTTTCCTGTTCACCAGCGCAAGGCCATTTTTCTGTTATCGAATTTGGATAAATTTGGTCAATTTCTTGGCAGTACGTCGTTGATCTGATTGTCTCCTCCCATGGTAGAAAAGAAAAAAGGACAAATCCAACCACAGACCGTAACGCAGTGGGGTGTGGAAACAACCTATTTTTCAACAATTCCGAAAGCTTATTGTTAGTTGTAATTTTAACGTATTATTGTTTTATTGCTGTGTATGCATCCCAACGTTTCTTGACATTACATTTTTTTGCTAATAGTATTCACGGGTGAATAATCTACTTATTTCAAAACTACTATTTCCTTTTAACCAAATTTGGGTGGATTTCTTGAAATTTCATCTTTTATTTAATTGTTTCCTCCTTCGGCAGAAAAAAAAGGGCGAACCTCAGCTCATATCAAAAAACGATGACCGACCTGATCTGAGTTCATAGGCAAGGCTTGTATTGCCATTGTTGAAACGCCTGACCAAAACTGCGGCAGTATTTCGATAGATAACTGATTCCCTTTTGTGGCACAAACGTCTTGGCTGCCTTTTCACCAGTAATGTCTCAATTTCTCACTTCTTCAAGAAACATTTATTCCCGATTACCCTTGCGTTTTAAAAATATGAATCCCTTAAAATCAACTCAGGTAACATAAATAAAAGATTGGTCAAAGTAATTTTTTAACGAGGATAAACTATTCTATAGTCTAATAGGTTATAGGACTGACACCACCGGTATTTTATCAAATAAGGAGAGATATTCATCAACTACTCAGCAATTGATTGGCATGTTATAGTGCTATAGTGCGCACACGGTTTTGGTGGATCACCCTGATTTTTCGTTATTTGTACTTTCAATTAATTAAGGTTTTTAGTTGAGATAAAAAAGTCAGCGTCACGAGCGGGATTCGAACCCACGATCTTCGGCTAGATACGCCGCTGCTCTACCTCTCGGACACTAACTTCCCATCTCAACCCCACCTTTTGAATTTTCCCTCCTTTTTGCCATTTTTCAATGATGGGACACGATAGCTCAAGCGGTAGAGTAGCGGCGTATCGAGACGAAGATCGTGGGGACGAATCCCGCTCATGACGCTGACTTTTTTATCTCAACTAAAAACCTTAATTAATTGAAAGATATTAATCAATCAAGCGGACCACGAAAACTAGTGAAGTTAATTGTACTGACAATTCATCTAAGAAAGAAGACGCACAAGAGTTCCACTGAAGATGGCGGACGGGAATACAAACCCAGCGAGGTTCTGGGGACCTGGATGACCAAACTACACTCCGACAGTGGCTTTTAAATAGTTACATGAAAAATTGCTTTGTGTATTATTACTTAACGTCTTAAATCATAATTTATGTTATAAAGATCTGAATGGGAGGTTGACACGGTATTCATCACTGGAGGATAAAGATCCCGGGTTCGAATACAACTGCTCTGATTGAAACTTTTTTTTTGGGGGGGGGGTTCAAAAACTCCGGAAAGAACTAGATGTTTGTCACCTTTTTATTTTTTTCAGGGCGTTTTACTCCTTTTTTAAAGTGTCTGGAACAAGATGTTGACAAAACTGGTTAAAATAAATTTTCAAAATGTAAAAGACCAACTTCCAGGAAAACTCGTTTTTCATATTGTTTATGTTGGAAGAAGTTGGTACTTTTTTAGATTTTTTAATTTTATTTTAACAATTTTAGTCAACATCTTGTTCCAGACATTTTAAAAAAGGAGTAAAACGCCCTGAAAAAAAAATAAAAAGGCTTTTTTTAGATTTTTTAATTTTATTTTAACAATTTTAGTCAACATCTTGTTCCAGACACTTTACAAAAGGAGTAAAACGCCCTGAAAAAAATAAAAAGGCTTTTTTTAGATTTTTTAATTTTATTGGAACAATTTTAGTCAACATCTTGTTCCAGACACTTTAAAAAAGAAGTAAAACGCCCTGAAAAAAAAATATTTATTGGAACAATTTTAGTCAACATCTTGTTCCAGACACTTTAAAAAAGGAGTAAAACGCCCTGAAAAAAAAAATAAAAAGGTTTTTTTAGATTTTTTAATTTTATTGGAACAATTTTAGTTAACATCTTGTTCCAGACACTTTAAAAAAGGAGTAAAACGCCCTGAAAAAAAAAATAAAAAGGCTTTTTTTTAGATTTTTTAATTTTATTGGAACAATTTTAGTCAACATCTTGTTCCAGGTGCTGAAAAACGAGTAAAACGTTCGAAAACCCAAGAAAGAATAAAACATCTAGTTCTTTTCTGGCTGAAAATACCACCGTACACCAACGTTAATATTTAGAAATACAGCCATCCACCAGAGACAAATGTTAAATGGTTTATCAGGGGTTGAGATAAAAAGTAGATAAAAAAATAAATGGCAATATTAAAATAAACGTTTTCAGATTTTCCAGTCAAATTATTTTTACCAATAAGTTTTTCCCTTTAAATATTCTTTCCTTCCGAGGGTTCAGTGTTGTACTTTTCCGAAAAAGTCTAGCATCCCAGATAGATTTGCACGATCGCCAGATGTTCCAACTTTTATGACCGAAAGAAAATCCGGAGTCGTAAAGGGTCGTGGGTGTATGTGAGTCCACATTTCAGTAATGGTGGCTCTCCTTTCAACAATTTCCCCTTCCGTCTTTCCATCCAAAAACTGAGTTATTAACTATTCCTGTAATACAAACAAATCTATATTTTTCATTGTTAAATATTGATTTCTATAATTAGACAATGAAATAATAGTAAAAAAAATTGTTTTATGGACTAATTAGTTAAAACCAAATTATACATTATTAATTTATAGAGTGCAAAGTAATTCAATTTGTTATACATTAAAATAATTTATCATAATTTCTATTTAATCATCAGTATTAATATTTTGGATATTTGATTTTTTTTTTTAACGAATAGTTTTCTCTTTTCTGACCTAAATGTGGACAAAAATCATAATTTTTCTGGCGCTTAAAATCGCTTTGAATAATTAAATATGAAACAACATATTTACACAGATTCCAGCCTCATGTACATTTTAAAAAATTTATAAAAAGGAAGAGAGGTTGGAGGCATAAAATGAGGAAAGAACAACCGAGCCCAGTAGTTCCATGATTAGGGTGATAGAGGTGAGAAGGAAGCGGGTGTACAGGACAGGAGTGTACAGAAGATAAGAAGAGCATATATGTAGAGAGAGGAATAGGAAGATATCATGTGATATAGGGAGAAGCCAAGGAAGAATTGATTTTGTGTATAACCCAAGTCGGTATACAGATATACATGATGGACCTCCCTGGAAGGAGCTGAAGACAAAGCAACCAAAACAATTCATTACACATTTAAGTTTATCTTTAATATCCTCAGTAATTCGCCCAGACACATCCAAAGTGGGGGAGAATAAAGAAGGAAAATTAGAGTTTACACGTCTTAAACAGGAGGAGGTGGCTGGCACAACAGAACTGTTGAAAGGTGGAGAAGTATCAGGAAATCTGGGAGTTATGGGGTTACCAGGACTAGGTCTGAAATAGTACAATCCCAAGGTTCTTGAAGGTGGGACAGAAGGAAAGAGGATGATTGCTAGTTGTAAACTTAGGGATAGGAAGTAAGGAATGGAGGAGATCCAAACACAATAGCCTGGGACTTTTCTACGTTCAACTTAAGTCCAGTTTTTTGTGGCCCAGGAGCTAATTGAGTATAAGTCCTCCTGATTTTACACAAGTGCAGCTGAAAATGGTAAATTTAAGAATCATCTGCATAAAGGAGATTCGAGTTTTTCTAAGTGGACTAGGGTTGTAAATGGGCTATGTTTCAAGACGTTTAGCAAGGTAAAAAAGAATAGATATTGTACAGAAACCATTGAGGGAAGTGGGATTAGGGATTTTATTTAAAGGTTTTACAATAGCTTAGCTTCCATGTTTTAGAAATTATCAAGTTCTAGAAAAAAATTATAGATAAGTAGGAGGACTGGAAGACACGTCTTAATTTGCTTTGAAGATATTCTGTCACAACCAACTGTATTGGTATGGATATAAATATATCTGAGAAAAAGAAGTTGCTAGAAACAAATGGAGGTCTACTAGGAAAAGAAGTAAGGTTATGTGGACCAGATGATCATGATGTTAACACAAAGTAGCAATACACTCATCGGGTGATGCTGGGAAAATGGGTAAAGCTTGGGATGACCTGCAAAGAGAGAGTTTAGGCAGAAGGTTCCGTTTGTTCTTGGGGTCAGGAGCAGAGGACAAGGCCTCATGGAAATTACGAGTTCGAGCCATTCGAACCTTGGAAGACCAGGGTGCCTACAGCATCTCAGGTAGCCTCCCATCTTCTCTTCAGGTTGCAGATCTCATCATTCATTCTTTTTGTATGTACAGTAAAACTTTGGGTCTCCCTGAAGATTGTACTGAAACTAAGTGCACAAAATAATATCACATTGGCAATCACAACATCTTGAATTGCGGTGACTCTTTTGGATGGTTGTTGAACAGCCTATTCAGCCCTGAGAGAGCACCACTGAATATATGAAACAGTGAAACACCAACTTGCAACATTTAAAAAACATCAGGAATGAATTACTCCAGTAATGCATCGGATGAATGCACAATAGTGAATAACAAATCATTGGAAGCATCACATCTGTAGAGACATATTAATAAATTTTCATTAACAACACACGTGCATGTTAAATTACAAAACGTTCCTTTTGCAGAACATTTTGCGTTATAATTATTGGATATTGGAAATGGGAAAATTAAAATTAAATAAACAACAGGCTGCATTAAATTGCCAATTACAATATCACCCACTCACAAAAAAATTGGTTCAATGCATATTTACAGATGTGTGAGACAATTTTCGGAGTTGTTTACACAACCTTTAGACCTCCGGTTAATATCAGATCGTACCAGACCAGTTTTTGAATCAAGCCTCGCTCATCTATGATGATGCCCTTTTTTGGTGTGAGTACAATCATAAATAAAAATTCCTGTTGATGTATTCATTAACCTGATAGATCTTAATTAAGAACATTTACAGTTTTTAAAGTAA
Source organism: Cimex lectularius (assembly GCF_000648675.2). Classification (NCBI taxonomy): domain Eukaryota; kingdom Metazoa; phylum Arthropoda; class Insecta; order Hemiptera; family Cimicidae; genus Cimex; species Cimex lectularius. The sequence continues at coordinate 1,315,541 of NW_019392655.1, forward strand.
TATTTTATTTTATTTTGTTTATTACTCTTAGTAAAATGTTTTGTATTTTGTAAATTTATTAAAATAAATATACTCAAAGACAAAAATTGGACACTCATATTTTGTTGTTTATTTCAAACTATATGTATTTTTTATTGTTATATTAATTACATCATAAATAAACGAGATCGGAAATTCAGGTGTTTTAACAGAAATTATTCAATTATGGTAATTTGAAAGAAATTCACCAAAACACAGGCAAATCATTTTGTGATAGAATAAATTGTTAATTTAAATTTTAATCTCTCATTAAATGATTTTTTTGGTAATTAATATACTGATAAAAACACATATAGTTTGAAATAAATAACAAAATACTGCTGTCCAGTTTGTTTTTTTATTGTTAAAAAATTACCTCTGCCCTATTCTTATCCTGACAAAGAACCCAAAGTGGTGTAATGTTCTTGCAGAAGAGAGGCACATTAATCTTGCAGTATTTTCCTGTCTTCAAGAGAATGTTTTGGCCAGAATGATCGCACATGTTCTTAAATATAAGAGAAAATTTAACAAAAATTATTCAGAAATCGTGAGATGCAGTCTGGTGTGATGTAGGTTTCAGAAAAACATTTTCTTTATCTTGCCAACGTTTTGATCTTTATTGAGATCATCTTCAGGGCTCAAAGTGTTTGTCTTCTGTGCAATTGTGCCATTCTTGCGTGTCATGTTGAGAGTTCACGATTTCTGAATAATTATCTATTAACGGTCACTAATCACCACACATATAACAAAAAATTTAAAATAGAGAGAAAATCTTGTACATACCTTCCATACTGATTTTGGGTAAAAAGAAATCTTCAGAACATTTAGAATCAGATCAAAAATTCTCTGGTAAGATTTTACAGTTAGCGCTTAAAATGCGATAAAATTTGTAATTGATTACTTTCATTGACGTTAAACTGTCGCACTAAACAGGGGCATGCTGAACCAAAAGATTATGATGGAAAAAATACATAAATTAAATTAGAATAAACAAGTTTTAATTTTAAAAAGGACATACCTAAATTTTTCATTTCATACCAAAGAACCAATACAAAACAAATTCCTAAGACTTGCCACTTCATCTCCGAGATACACAAGGCTTACCCAAATCCATACGGTAACTGGCATAAAATGGATTCGCGACATAGTTGTGAACACGAAACAACATTTTATCTCAACTGAAAACCTTAATTAATTGTAATGAATAACAACCCAGAATAACAACCCTAACTATCCTTAATCATTTTTTTGTTATTAGACAACACTCACTAAAATACCGCAAAATTGGTTTAATTGCAAAATATGAGTCAGCTTAGATGATTAGTGGTTTTTTTGTAAACTTTTTTTCCCCACTAAGTGAATCCGAGGGTTCTACCTATACCTAAAGTATTTAAATTTTCAGATGATTGCTTTAGGATATAGAGCCCTGTTACTTTTCCCCTAAATTAAAAATTTATGTAGTACCTATGTCCTATGTAATTTGTCAATAAATATATTACTACTACTACTACTGACAAAGGATTAGACATGTATATCCAGATAAAAATAATTCACATCATTAGTACTACTATTTGAAAATTATTTAGCTGTGGGCTACCAAGCACGAATAAACTGTCAAAGGAATAACTGTGTGGTTAGGACCAAGAGAATGCGGTTCTCATTCAGATTGATACATTCCTATGAAGGTGTCTGCCTTCTCCCGGAATCCAAGCTATTTTCCCAATATACATAGTTCCCTTTTCTCGAGGGATAAGGCTTTAGAAGCGTGTAGAACTTTAGTGTGTTCGCGCTTATAAATTGGTACAAGCGTACTGTAAGTTGAACTTCAATATTATTTGACCATCCAGTGAAAGTTAATTGCAATGCTGATCGACCTGGTAATTTTATATCAAAGAACAAGGCCTTCCTTCAACTATAAATTATCTATTTATGGGTATATACATAAATTACACCCTTTTACTAAGAATATAATTCAACAGGCATAAAAGTTTAAGTAGTAGATAAACAAAATTGATAAAATAACAAAAACCACAGCAACAACAAACATTAACCTAATAATAATAACATGTATGTATTTAGTAGTCATAACTGTCCGTATTAATTATTGAAATTAATTATACTTTTTATGTAAGGTCTTGGTTGAGATGAAAATGTTTGTCACGAGTGGGATTTGCCATGACCTTCGGCTAAACATGCCACTGCTCTAACCACTTGAGCTATCATGACTTCGAAGGTTGTGGGTTCGAATCCCACTTGTGACACTGACTTTTTCATCTCGAAGAAGACCTTAGATAAAAATTATAATTAATTTAAATAATAACAACAATAAAGGGGGGCGACAGTGGCCGCAACGGTTAAGGCGTTGACACGGCACTCATCACTATACGGTAAAGGTCCATGGTTCGAATCCAGCAGCCCTGCATTGAAACCCGACATACCTACAAATGTTTGTTTTTTTTTTGTTTTTTTTTCAAAAACACCGGCACCCCGAGGGTTGATATAACTTCTGCTGTTGCGAACCCTCATAAAAAAGAAGAAAAAACAATAAACTAAATTTATATGCAACTATATTTATTTTAAAATGATCTCTAAAATGATTGCCTTTAATTTGTGATCTATTAATCAGGAAAATTTAGGAACAACTGAAAGGGATCGATGCCAGTGAGAAAAAGGTCGTCCTGGCTAAGTTAGCCATGATACCACATGACCCATCTCACTTTGTATGTCTAGTGGACTTACAAAGCACAATGGTTAATGCAATTAAAAATAAAAAAATAATAAATAAAATGAATGAACCCATATTATAATAATAGGCCTGCAGAGGTCGGGCTAGAAGAGTTCATACTTACTAAGTTGCACATAGATCCAAGACACCTTAATGATAGATTCCTTTTTGAAAAGACAGTTCCTACTCACAGTAAGTTGTTTTGCAACGAACGGGTTTCGAGCCCTTAGCTCATCATCAGTTTGTAGAACTCCTTCAACCTGATGATGAGCTAAAAGCTCGAAATCCGGATCATTGCAAAACAACTTACTGTGAGTAGGAACTATCTTTTTAAAAAGGATTGAACACCGCACTCTCTCCAACATTCAACATTTCCCTTAATGATGTGGGTGAGAAAAATAGGTGCTCCTTGTGAGGAGAACATCATGAAAGAGCTCATAGTGACATAGTGAAAAAAATTAAGTCCTCAAAGAAAGACAAACGGCACCCCGAATGACCTATGCACAGCCTTGAGGCTCAGTAGCAGGAACAAATCACTGATCCAATATCTCAGGGCCATAAATATTTGTAATTTTATCTTTGTACCTTAAGGTATGTGATATGTGCTATTTATTGGAATGAATTTATTTATTAGTATGAATTTATCCCCGTTACCTTGAGGATATCATGTACTCTGGGGTAGTGTGAACGTAATTTATTAGTGTGAATGGACAAGCTTATCCAAAATTACCCTGAGTAATCTCAAGTACTCTGAAAAGTGAGAATGTAATTTATTAGCGTGAATGGACAGGCTATCCACAATTACCCTGTGGTCGAGTACTCTAGGATAGTGTGAATGTTTTTATTTTGTTTACAATCATTGCAAAATACTATGTTATAGAGTATTTGTAAAATTATTTTAAAATAAAGGTCACAGTAGCTGAGTGTCAGCATGATAAACTCTCAGCCCTAGACCTGGTCATGGGTTCAATTCCCACCGTCACCCCTGGTCCTTTTTTTCAAGCAACCCTTCCCCCCCCCCAAAAAAAAATGAATAAGCATTGCTTATCTCTATAATGTACGTTGGTTAATATGCAAAGTTCATAAGGCCATTAAAAAAAGAAAAAACATTTCATTAATTTTTCTTTGTAGTTAGCCATCATTACAGACATCCTTTACACCCAGATGCGAAACTACTTCTTGCGGCCAAGATTTCATAAATATGTGTGAATTTAATTTCATTACAATTAATTAAGGTTTTCAGTTGAGATAAAAAAGACAATGGCACGAGCAGGATTCGAACCCATGATCTTCGGCTTGATACGCTGCTGCTCTACCACTTGAGCTATAGTGACCTCAATCCACTCAGACATCAACTTCCCATCTCAACCACACCTTTTGAATTTTCCCTCCTTTTTGCCATTTTTCAAATGTCGTGTAATCAATTTGATTTTCGGCGACAAAGGAAATGTCCACGGAGAGCTTTAGTAAAGGTATACTTCATTTTAAACTTATTCAATTCACTAGTTTCGTGGTCCGCTTGACCAATTAATGCATTACAATTAATTAAGGTTTTCAGTTGAGATAAAAATGGACGATTACACGACATTTGAAAAACAGCAAAAAGGAGAGAAAATTCAAAAGGTGCGGTTGAGATGGGAAGTTGATGTCCGAGTGGATTGACGTCACGATAGGTCAAGTGGTAGAGCAGCGGCGTATCAAGCCGAAGATCATGGATTCGAATCCCGATTGTGCTATTTATTTTTTTATCTCAACTGAAAACCTTAATTAATTGTAATATATTAGTTGGTCAAGCAGCCCACGAAACTAGTGAATTTAATTTAAGTTCACACAGAAAGTTTACAATGTAAATTATGTCAAATTTATAAGCATTTGCGTTAAAAGGAACTAACACAAATTCAGTCTCAGGAAACATTTTTGCATATGCGCTCAGTCAATGTTAGTGTCCTTTGATTAAAGTATACATTTATTATCTTCTTTGTCTTATTTTTTGACTTACAAAAGCATTTATTTGATTGTCCTTTCTGTCAACCACTAAAACCAATGAATTCCATACGACAGAGAAAATAAGAAAAAAACAGTGAGAATAGGCAGACGAGGTTGATCAGGGATGATCAAATTACACTTCCATCATTTCACCATATTTCACAAGAATATGTCTGTTAAGGTTACTAGTAAAATATAAATTTAAAATATAGAATTTAATAAATTACATGAAGAAAAGAAACAACAGGAATGTCAAAAAGAGAAACAAACACTTTTAATAAATTATTTACAATGTTCAATAAACAATGTCTTCTGGCTCTCAATTTAACATTCAATCATTGAAAGTTTGGTTTGACAATATAAGCAGAAGAGATGTACAAAAGGCAGGGGAGATGTGCAATAAATACGTCACAATTTATTTTTTTAACACCAAAATGTTAAATTGGTTGTTTTTGAATACATAAATAAAATTTTACAAAAGAATAGTCTAAATTTCTATGAACTTAAAAATCATGTCTTGCCAAAGCTTTCAGTCTACTAAAACGACACCATGCTGTGTCCTTCCCCTTCATCTGCATTTACCATTTCATCCCAAAGCACTTCGACCATGTGAACACTTCCGTCCTCGGCTACTGAAAGCACTTGTTTAGTCGGGTCTGAGTTGTCTGGCATCTGAACATAAAGCGTCCCATCTTCCGCTTGCTCCACTTTCTGTAGAATTATACCGTTTTCGTCGACCATGCACAGTGTGTTGGCACCGTCTTCGCCTTCGACAGCCTGTAGTGTCATCTGTTTAGTCTCTCCTCCCACAGTCATCTGAAGCATCTGGGGCTCGACCGAATTCACCGCAGATTCGTCGGCAAACTCCTGTCCTATTTCAGCGGCGATCATTTCCACTGTCTCAGCACCCTCTGACACCATGGAGTCCTTTTTCTCTTCAGGCTCGACGGCCACGCTGCTGGGCTGCTCGTCCAGAGCCTGCATCCTGACTATCTGTTTTTCAGTTCCGTTCTGTTTTTCTTCGACAGACTGCTGAGTGCTGACCTGATTCGCTTGACTTGTTGGCACTGACTTTTCTTTTGAGTGTCCTCTTACATGATGTACCATATAAGCATTGTAATGTGTTGTGTATTTACACCGATCACATTGAAGCCATGTCACATCTTTCGTGTCCTTTAACTGATCTGGATCTACTTCACCACTAATCGCTTTTCTTTTCCTGGACTATAATATAAAAAAAAAGGCATTACTTTTTATTCCTTATTGCAAACATAAATCATCCCTTCATAATTATGTACCTGGAAATCTGTGGATAAAATATCTGCCTTTCCTTCTATAACAAAATCAATTTTTTGTAAATAATGGACAAGCTAAAAGAAAAAGGAGAATTACCTTTGCCCTTTCCTACATTTGGATTAGACCTCGTATTAACCAGTTCACCTTCTTCTAAGTCGTATTTCTTTTCCAAATATCTAAGCACCATTGACCTCAACGAACCAAGCTCTTTTTCAAGCCTATCTAACGAGTTGATCATTGTCGCACACCCTCGACAAATAATATCATCTTGTGATATAACAACCATATAACTGAAATATAAAATATTACCTTATCATCATATACTACAAATAAAGTATATTATTCAAAAGTAAAAATTTTCAAAGTGGATTTTCAATCAATTCCTTTAACACGTTCACAGTAGATGATGCCACAGTGGCATCATGAGTTTGAATAATAACACTAAAACATGTACAACTTCATCGTTGAGGTTTCAATGTTTGGAAGTGATACAGTTTGAAACTGCCGAAGAAGTCGATTGACTAAATGATGAGCTCAAAAGCATTAACATCATTCCAAGAGTGAACATTTCGCACATTTGTCAATTCGACAGTCAAGTTGACTCACTGTGAAGTTACTTAAATCCGGCAATTTCTTCCGGGATCACATTCACTCCCACATGTCAGACACACCAGAAATTGTTGGATGTTGGCTGGCTCTGCAAATGTTTTCTTATTATGAGCTCTGGACAACTCAATTAATAGAAAAATTAATATTTATGAAAGGTATTGTTCGAAATAAAAAATTTAGTGTAACGAGCGGGATTCGAACCCACGACCTTTGGCTAAATACACCGCTGCTCTACAACTTGAGCTATCGTGACTTCGATCCAGTCAGACACCAACTTCCCATCTCAACCTACAACCGTTCGAATTTTCCCTCCTTTTTGCCATTTTCAAATGCCACGTAATCTATTGAAAAACAGTGTGAAAGACACTGACTTTTTTATCTCTACTAATACCTTTCATAAATATTAATTAATTGAAAAATGTTAATTGGTCAATTGGACAACGGACTGTAATAGATTTAATAATTAAACTTAAGTATATCTTCATGAAAGCTCTCTGTAGCCATTTTATTTGTCGCCGAGAATCAAATAGATTACACGACATTTGAAAAATGGCAAAAAGGAGGGAAAATTCGAATGGCTGAAGTTGGTGTCCAAGTAGATCGAAGCCACGATAGCTCAAGTGGTAGAGCAGCGGCGTATTTAACCAAAGATCGTGGGTTTGAATCCCGCTCGACCAATACCTTTCATAAATATTAATTAATTGAAAGATGTTAATTGGTCAAATAATAGATAAAACTTTAATTCATTCTGGACTGCCACCAGAGGTAATGTTGTGCATCTGGTGAGAATGGAAGTAGGTGTGGGGCCAAACCAAATTACAATAAATTATCATTATCAACTAAAAAGCCTCATGAGTTCATTAACAAGCTTGCTGGTGAGTCCACTGTAGGGCAAACAACCCTAATCGAAATGGGAAAGCTCGAGGGAGAAGACGGGATTTGCGGGTACTGATTGGGAAGAGTTGGCTTATAACAAGATTTTGGAAATGTGGGGTTTCTACAAGATAGGGTTTGATCAAAGATGATCTCAAGGTTTTTGACAGATAGATAAAAAACAGGAAATGGATAGGACGAACACTGGGAAAAAAGGACAACGCCATCTAGAAAAGTGCTCGCTCTAGAGTTGAACCCGCAAGGACAATGCAAGATTGGACAACTGAGGGAAACATAGAGACAATCTCTTGGAAAAGAAATTCCAAGCATGTTGACAAATAAACAGTATTTTTTCTTTTTTTAATTTCAACAACCCTCACAAAATCTCAGGTTTCAATTAATAAGAAAAAAGGTTCAATTAAAGCGAAAAAAGTTTCAATTAAAGCAAAGAGTTTCATTCGACCTGAAAATGCTATATGTATTTGTAGCCCGCAATCATGTTTGGAAGTGGGTAGATGATTTAATAACAAAAATAAAATAAAAACTATGATCCACTGTGGGTGCCAGGGCACAGAGGAATTTTGGGTAATGAGAAAGCAGACAGACTAGCCAGAGGAGGATCTGCAAGAACCATAGGCCCCGAACCTATACAGTGAAACCACGCTTAACGAGCACCTTCCATAATGAGTGATTTGCATAATGAGCAAAACAAAATGTAAAAAAAAAATTACTCCTTTAAGGAGCTATATTTCACAGAATGCGTGACAAGGATCCTGCCTGCATCTCGGCTTTCAATCTGTGTTTAATGCTCGTTCAGCTAGTATTTTACTGTCGCTTGTGAAAGTTGTATTCAGACACATTATTGTGTTCTTTGTTTTTTTTAAGGGCTCTCTTCGAGCATTATTTTGAGGTAACTGAAAGAACCAATCTCACTCTCAGAGTCTTGGAAAGACCACTTTCACATCATTGCCTGCCTCAAGATGATTGACAAGGCATAGGAGGGGGTCACCAAAAGAACTCTTGTTTCTGCATGGAAGAAGCTTTGCCAAGGTAGCGATGACGAACGTGACTCCAAGGCTGCGAAGTCTCTAATCGACGAGATTGTGTCTCTGGCCAAGATTATGGGTCTAGAGGTGAATAGCAAAAACATCGATGAACTAATGGAAGAGCGTAGCCAGGTACTGACCACCGAACAGCTTATGGAGCTGCATTCTGTGTTACAGCAAGAAGTTATGGAGAAAATTTGTCAGGGGAGGAGGAGATAACAGCCTCAGCACACCAACAACCTTCCAGTAAAATAACGAAGATGCTGAAAGCATGGGAAACTGTTGAATCGTATGTTGAGAAGCATCATCCTAACATGGCAGTAGTTATGCGTGCTACAAATTTATTTAACGATAAATTTTCGCGTAGGCAAAAACAAATGTCTTTAGACAACTTTCTTGTAATTTTTTTGTTTTTTAATGGAAATTTTTTTTTCGCTTAACGAGTGTTTCGCATTACGAGTAAAGCCTAGTACGCACTGGGATTCTTTGTTCGGATTCTTTATCACAGAGCTGCATCTGGGATTTATTTTCTTGGGTCCAGGACGCTGCGCGACAATAAATCTTGAATATGGTGTGTTGCGTTTTATTATTTTTTGAATCCCATCTTAAATGGGATTCTTTACTTGTTGGGAAACATTGAGTCAGTGTGAACGTGAATCAAACCAAGTGGACCTCTCAACCACTCTCACGCAATGTTTATTTTACTTTTCCACTTTCGTTAAAATGTGGATTCCACTTTACAGTCGATTGAAGTCTGCAAATGCAGCGATGTTTGTGGGATGTTTCCTCAGAGGAAAGAAAGCTGACACTGTAGCTGTGTTAGCGCAAAAATATGAAGTTAGGCTTGCATATGAGTGACTTGTGAAGAAACGAAGAGCGATTGCTAGCCTATTGGTAGCAGAAACTGGCACCATAAAATTTGTATCCTTTTTCCAAATGTGTGGTCCAACCATTTCCAAATGACATTTGAAGTCGATTGGACTCATCCGAACAAAATTTTGGAATTCGATTCTGTCTTCCAATCTCAATGTCAAGATCGTGCCCATGCTTATAACATGATCCTTGAATATCCAAATCCACCAACTTGGTGGCTTTTTGTTAGCTCTTGTTTTACTCTATAGAGATATGTAATGTAATAATGCAATCCCCGAGCAGACGAGATGCAGACACAATTTGCATACACATGGCAAGAGTCTGCGATGAATTCAAGAGTCTGCGACAGAAAGTCCGAACAAAGAATTCCAATGCGTACTAGGCTTAAGATTCAGGAATAAATTATTCCACCAAGACTGGCAAAATCACTGCTGCAATTGGAGAGGGCTAGACTCAAAGGAGTGGTAGGACTACTAACCAGTCACTGGCATCTGAGAAAACATTACATAATATATACACAATGATGATCCATCTGTAGACTGTATGAGGAGGAGGAAACAGCCACCCATATCATCTTCGTATGCGAAACAACAGCTCAATGGAGATTTAACCTAACAACACCTAACAAAAAAATCTAGGGAATGAAATTGTAGCAGCGACAGTCAATGATCTGATACTTCTAAGGAGAAGGATTGTCTATTGCACTGAACTAAGAACTAGGAAGGTACAAGCCAGAAGGCTGCAGTGCCTGGGGAGCACAAACCATGCTTCCTAGTATCCTCATACCATACCATCGTCCACCAAGCAGCAGGGATAAATCAATGTGAAATTGTCACTTGAAAGTACATAAATATGAAATGAGTACTGTTGTTAGGTGATACTCACTCGTCGCCAACAAGATGGCCTAGTTTTTCTATAAGCCTCACTTTCGAAGTCTGCGTCCTGCAGTTGGCAAGGAGGTAATACCTTCCGATGACTCCGACATCGCATACAAAGCATACGAGGCCTTCAGTCCCGTTTGCTAACCCGCTCTGCACCTGCTTCGCCATGCTGTAAACGTGAAATCCCAAGTGAGCCGTGAAAAAAGTGATAAAAGTAAATAGAGAGAATGAAACAAAAAATAAATAAATGTGTTTACTGAATTGCCGTTTGACCCGGCCCGATTATAAACACGGGACGTGAGAGGAAATTCTCATTTCGGATGGAAAACGTTTTATTTTTCGTTTTTTTTTTTTTTTTTTTGTAGGACGCTTTTTATTTTTCCGAGACAATTGTCGAACTGAGTCGGTTGAATGTACAAAAGGCCGAAACTTGTTCGTCGCGAAGAAAGAAAAGGTTGGAAAAGTTTTCAAGATTTGGCGTATCCACGGTTAACGCGTGGAAATGGGTCGAAAATTGTTTTTTTTTTTAAAGTTCGGGCGTTGGCCGGTTTTAAGTCCGCCCAGAAGTTCAATAGAAAATCGCTTACCCAAATTTATTCAAGTCCGATTCGCCTTTTTTTTTATCCAAATTCAAAATAATCCGACCATCTCAAGTTCGCGGCCCGGGATAACCGCTGCCCGGATGAGACGGGAAAAGTGCGGAAAAGGCCGTGCGGCCGTTGAAGCGGCTTGAACTCCGGTCGTCGTCGACTCACAGCGGCCGTTGAGCTTTCTCACTCGCTTCGACGGGCCGAGCCCCGCTCAATCATCAATCACAGAATAACTCACGATTTTCAACAGAAAAATATTACCAACGCGTTAACCTCCTTCGGGGTCGAAAATGTGTTTTGTTTTGAAAAGGTTACAGAAGACCTAAATCGGGCTGCGGGCCCGGCCGAGCCCCGGGCGGATCAACGGCTGGCAGACGTGAAAAATAAATGTGTCATCCTTACTCTCGAATTAAAACCGTGCCGGTGGCCGATTCGGAAAGTGAATCTCTTTATGAATTTTCGAAAGAGAAAATAAACAGAGGGCCGGTGACACAACCCTCCAGTCCGCAGGTTGGCCTTCAGAAGGGAGAAAAATGGGCAACGCCAAGCAACCCACTCCCACGGACGGAAATCCAACGCAAAAACACTACGCAAATCCTCCAAACAACGCAGTCATGAGGTCTACACTTCTCCGTCGTAAAATCACTAGGACTGCTCGTCTACGCTAAATAATCGTCAATAAAAATATAATTAACTTCAAAAACGTCCCGATCCTATAAATAACATACTAAGGGGGCCTCAATATACATTTCTAAAAGAGCAGCAGATCTTATTCTTTTCTATCCAAGAAGAAACAATGATCCATCATTATTAGTGCGTTAAATGTTCAATTTCCTTCCCATTCCAGCACAATTAAATCGTCGACAAACGAAAAAAACGCCTCATCCTCCAAACATCAAAGTCATAAGATCTATCTTATTCAAATAAAGATGACTAGGCCAGCCCGTCTCCGCTAATATAACCATCAGTAAAGATGTAATTAACTTTTTAAAAAATGCTTTCTACAAATAATGTATTAACGAAGTTTCAATGCACATTTCTAAGAAGCCAGCAGATCTTCAAGTTTCTCTATGCAAGAAGAAACAATGGACCAACATTATTGATGGTTTAAATAAAAAATTTTCCTTCTAAATTGTAAATTATGTTCAGCCAGTACAATTCAAATATAGACAAATGTATGCTAAAACACATGTCAAATCCTCCAAACTCCTAAGTCATGATGTCTATCTTTATTCATCTTAAGATGACTGGGTCTGCCCATCAACGCTAATATAGCCATCAGTAAAGATGGAATTAAGTTAAGAAACACCATCAAAGTATAAATAATGTATTAACGAGGACTCAATGCATATGTCTAAGAGGCCAGTAGATCTTCAAGCTTTACTATGCAAAAATAAACAATCAGCCAACATTGTTGGTGGCTTGAATTAACATTTTTCCTTCCTAATTGTAATTATGTTCAGCCAGTACATAGACAAATGTATGCTAAAACATGCCTCTAATCCTCCAAACACCAAAGTCATAAGATCTTTATCCATCTTAAGTTGACTGGGTCTGCCCGTCTCTGCTAACATAACCATCAGTAAAGATGTAATTAATTTAAGAAAACCCTCATTCTACAAATAATGTATTTATGAAGATTCTTCTCTATGCAAGAAGAAACAATTGACCAACATTATTAGTGGCTTAAATTAACATTTTTCCTACTCACTTATTATGATCACGCCAGCACAATTAAAATGTCGACAAATAGATGAAAAAACACCTTAAAGATGTAATTAACATCAGAAACACCCTCATTCTACAAATAATGAATTAATGAGGACTCAATGCACATTTCTAAGAGGCCAGCAGAGCTTCAAGCTTCTTTATGCAAGAAGAAAGAATGAACTAACATTATTGGTGGTTTAAATTAACATTTTTCCTTCCCATTCCAGCACAACAACATAGGAAAAAATGACTCAAATCCTCCAAATTCCAAAGTCATGATGTCTATCTTTATCCATCTTAATATGGCTGGACCTGCCTGACTCTACTATTGTAATCATAATTAAAAATATATTAACTTGGGAAATGTCCTGATTCTCCTGTATAACCACATCAATGAGGCCTCAATCCACATTTTTATGGGATCAGCAGATCATCAAACATTTTTATGCGAGAAGAAACATTCAAGCAAATTATTGGCGGCTTAAATTTATATTTTTCCTTCCCACTTGTAAATTATGTTCAGCCAATACAATTCATAAATCAAACTAAAACATGCTTCAAATCCTCCAAACACCAAAGTCATAAGGTCTATCTTCATCCATCTTAAGATGACTGGGTTTGCCCATCTTCGCTAATATAACCACCAGTAAAGACATAACTGTCTTCAGAAACACCCTCATTTTAAAAATAATGTACTAATGAAATCTGTTGCACATTGTTGTTGTGGGGTTTTTTCATTGCCTGTGATACATAGATTTGAAAATCTTTGCATGCTGCCAATGTTTGAATTGCTTGGTTTTATTGAGCTTTGGTCCATCTGATTAGTGAGCGATGGGATTTTTGGGTTCTTACTGTCATATACAGCCAAGGAGACATTTTCGGTTTTAGTCTGCCAGATTTTTTCTAGAGTTCTTCTTGTGGTCTATTAGTGGTATTTTACTGGGTTTATTAAGTGATGGTGGTGAGGGGTCCAGATTAATTAATTATCCCTGGGTATTTAGAGATGAGTGGCTTGGGAACGACATAGGAAACTTTTATTAATTTGAGATTATTTTTCATTTTATTTCGGGACGAATTGTCTGAATTTATGTGTGACATTTGAGGTAGAGAACGCTTGTCAGAAGTTCGACGTAATCACCTATCCTGTCAATTCAATCGATTATTATAGAAAATAGTTTTTGATGTTAGTTCTGAAAGTTTTTTTTTCGTGTCGACCGTTAATCCTCCGGTAGTTTGGCCATCCAGATAGTTTTTGGCCGATTTTGAGTTTTCGACCGTCGAGGATGGCGGATTCGCGAAAATCGAGTGTGGGCCGGGCCTTGTCGCGATCGATGTATCGCCGCCAGTGCCGACCTCTCTCCAGTCGGAGTCAACCAGTCGTCGATCCCCCGTCTCCCCTGCCCAGAGCCAAAGTCAGAGACTCGGATCGTCTGCCAGTCGCGCTGTTTTGTTTGTCGTTTCCTTTCTTCGAAGTCGATCCCGTTTTTTATTCCGCCCAGTGACCGTTGCCTCTGAGGAGCCGAGACGACGCGATCGCCCCCAACACGTGGAGTGTCGTGCACTTTTCCAGGGAAACGATTCGATTTAAATGGGAACTGACAATCCGAAGACAAACGTGGAAAACGAGTTTAACGAAATCGACCGAAGCGATGGATGGATTCAGTTGTATCTGGTATTTATTTGACTCATTGCGCCTTTCCCGGAATGCCGTGTGGCCGTATCATTTGACTTTCCGCATTCCACAATAAAGAACAGCAGTTCTGCTTTTTTGTCTTATTCTTACAAATCAATTTTTGTCTTGTGTCTCATAAGGGAAATTGCCCGTTTTTGTAGGAGATAAAAGTGGAAAGCTCTAAGTACGACTTTTCCACGTCTGCGGCGATAAAGAAAAAGAATGCGGCGTTCAACAGATACCGGGACGTCAATCCGTACGACCACTCGAGGATCGTTTTGCAGAGGGGGACATGCGATTATATCAACGCCAATTTAGTTAAAGTGAGTACCGCCCGCACATTTTGCCGACGATCCAGGCCGACGTTCGATTTGATTTGGTCGAAGGCTTTTGACATTTAAGAGAGAGGGACGGCGTCGGCCGACTAAGGCCGTAAATCTGATCGATCCTCAATGTTATCGCGCGCTCCCAGGAATTTTCTTAACGTCAGGCCCGCCCAGATAAAAACAAACTATTAAAAAAAAATCTTCCGATATCTGTCGTCCGATGTCATCGTCGAACGCGGACGTTCTCAACTTATGACACTGGAATCTTATAACAACGCCACTTCCGCCTCGACGAGACAACTCGACAACTGTCAAGTGGTTGGCAAAGAGTATTTTCAAAATAATCGCTTTTCAATTGAATATTGACATCCATTGGCATTCGTAACAGTTTTTTTTTAATCATTTACATTTATCTTTATAACATGCAATGTGGGTTGGGTTCAAATATCTTTTCATGTGTTGACTAATAGCTGAGGAATTATTCAACTGTGATTACTTCCTAAGTGCACATTGCATCAAAAAACCCACGCCATATTTTTAGATGTTACATTAAACTCCATGGACTTCTTTAATTTTTTGCACTTTGACTGAGAACATAAATCATAAAACAATTTTTTTTTACTGATAACTTACATATAATTTTTACATAGGGCACGCCATTTAATAAATTTTGTAGATTTTATTTATTTTATAGCACTTTGTAAACGTAAAGCTTTTCCACCTGTACGTGACACATAAACACGACACATTTGTCAACTGCCAACTGGTAAAGAGAATGTTCAGAATAATCACTTTAGAACTGAATATTGACATCTATTGGCATTCATTACATAGTTTTTTCTTTATCATTTACATATTTCTATAACGGTTCAAATATCTTTTCATGCGTTGACTAATAGCCAAGCAATCATTCAACTGCGATTACTTCTAAAATGCAATGCATGTTGCATCAAAAAACACGTGCCTTTGGTTATTCTTTTTTTATATTAAATTTTACACCATGCAGTTATATTTTTAGATGCTACATTAAACTCCATGGACTTACTGCATTTAATTTTGTAGATCTTATTTATTTTATAGCACTTAAACTGTAAACTTAACACTTTTCCACCTGTATGTGACAAATAAACATGACACATTTGTCAACTGCCAACTGGCAAAGAGAATTTTCAGAATAATCACTTTCAAACTGAATATTGACATCCATTGGCATTCATTACATAGATTTTTTTTTAACATTAACGTTTATCTTTATAACATGCAGTGTGCATTGGGTTTAAATATCATATGTATTACTTATTCCATCAAAAAACTTGTTTTTTTTTTTCTGATATCTTTTTTTTTTCTTGTTCATTTTATAGCAATTAACTGTAAACATAACACTTTTACACCTATAAACACGACACATTTGTCAACTGCAGTTTTTTCTCTTATGTGATTACTTCGAAAGTGCAATGCACGTGAAAAACACGCCTTTATTTATTCTTGTTTTTTGTAAATTTTATGCAATGTAGTTATAGTTGTAGATGTTACATTCAACGCCATGGACTTACTGCAGTTTTTCGCACTTTAACTGAGAACATAAATCTTAAAACAATTGTAATCATTTTAAAAAGATTGAACAACACACTCACTCCACCATTCATCATTTTGTATACTTTTTTTCTTGATACTTTATTTGTATATTTTTACATACTGTGTGCCCATTAATAAATTTTGTAGATCTTATTTATTTTATAGCACTTCAACTGTAAACATAACACTTTTCCACTTGTACACAAACACGACACAATTGTCAACTCTCAACTGGTAAAGAAAATTTCAGAATAATCACTTTCAAACTGAAAATTGACATCCATTAGCATTCATTACATAGATTTTTTTATCATTAAAACTTATCTTTATAACGAGCAGTGTGGGTTGGGTATCTTTTCATGTGTTGACTAATAGCTGAGGAATTATTCAACTGTGATTACTTCCAAAGTGCAATGCTTGTAGCATCAAAAAACACGCTTTTATTTTTGCCAACCGCCAACTGGTAAAGAGAAGTTTTAGAATAATCACTTTCAAACTGAATATTGACATCCATTAGCATTCATAACATAGATTGTTTTAACATTAAAGCTTATCTTTATAACAAGCAGTGTGGATTAGGTTCAAGTATCTTTTCATGTGTTGACTAATAGCTGAGGAATTATTCAACTGTGATTACTTCCAAAGTGCAATGCATGTAGCATCAAAAAACACGCTTTTATTTTTGCCAACCGCCAACTGGTAAAGAGAAGTTTTAGAATAATCACTTTCAAACTGAAAATTGACATCCATTGGCATTCATTACATAGATTTTTTTATCATTAAAACTTATCTTTATACGTGCAGTGTGGGTTGGGTATCTTTTCATGTGTTGACTAATAGCTGAGAAATTATTCAACTGTGATTACTTCCAAAGAGCAATGCATGTAGCATCAAAAAACACACGCCTCTATTTATTTATTTATTTTTTAATTTTACGCCATGCAGTTATATTTTTAGATGTTACATTAAATTCCATGGACATTGCAATTTTTAGCATTTTGACTGAGAACGTAAATCATAAAACACTTTTTTTTTTTTACTGATACCTTTGCATGTATATTTTTAGATAGCGCTTGCAATTTAATAAATTCTATATATCTTCTATTTTATAGCTCTTTGACTGTAAACATAACGCTTTTCCAACTGTATGCAACAAATACGAAACATTTTTCAACTGCCAACTGGCAAAAAGGATTTTCAAAACTCTTACTTTGATTTTCACTCATAAGGGGACGACCAGGTTGGTGAGTCCCAACTTTGGACCAAACATTTTTCAGTGATTTTACACTTCAAAATATCAGATACCAATTCTCCACTTCTTGTGAATAGATTTTGCCAAAAAAATTTGAATGTTGAATTTTTTTTAAAAATGGTATTAAATTATTTGTATTGCTTTTGAATTATAGCCGTTTCATTAAGATATTCCAATAACAACTTCTCAAAAATTGGAAAAATTTTAGGGGTCAAAAAATTGATAAATTTAAATTCAAACAAAAATTTATATTTTGGGGGAGGGGTCTCAAAGTGGTGCTAAAACGAAATTTCATATTAATCTCACAAAAAAATCTAGTACTAAATCTACTTGAAAAATATTTGATTTTTAGAATATTTTTTGTTTACTAATAAACTTTGACAGGTTTTATATTGCATGTTATTTATATTTTATTGCAATCTATGTAAACAGTGCTGTAAAATAATATATTCACATTGTTGTTTTGAGCAAGTAGAAAGGTGAAATAGGATATTTAAAAAAAAATTCAAAATAATTGTTGTTTTTTTTTTTGCAAAACCAGGGCCTATTAACAAGAAGTGGAATGTACGTCTGATATTTTGGAGTGTAGAATCAGAAAAAAAGTGGTCCAAATCTGCATCCCACCAACATGCTGGTTGGCCCTTGTCAAACACGAAGTAATCGACTTGCATGAGAAATTACCGCAAGCTATAATCATTGGAGAGAGTATAATAGCTTTTGAAATCAATATTGACATCCATTGGCATTCATCATAGATTTTTTATCATTGTATTTATTACATGCAGTGTCCGTTGGGTTCAAATATTTTTTCATGTGTTGAGTAATATCTGAGGTATAAGTCAAATGTGATACCTTTTAAAATGCAATAATTATTGCATAAAAAATCACTTGCTTTTATTTATTCTTTTTTTCAATTTTTAATTAATTTATTTACTTTTATACCATGCAGATATAAGTTTAGATATTGCATGGACATAGTCCATTTTTTACTACTTTGACTGAGAGCATAATGTTTTTCTCCCTGTACACAGCAAATTAGCTGCAACACTTTCGCTAAGTGCCAAAGAGAAATTTCAAAATAATTGCTTTGGTTTTCAATCAGACACCATATAATCGACTTTTGTGAGATAATCACTCAAAGAATTGCTTTTGATTCAATTCTCAACTTACGAGTATTTTCATCCTATTAATATTTTTTTTATCACAATTTGTTTTATCATTAACAGTATTTTTATACCTTACAGTGTGTGTTCGGGTCAAATATCTTTTAATGTGTTGAGTAATATCTGAGAATTGATTCGTGTGTGATTACTTTTACAATGCAATGCATTTTGCATAATAAACACGCATTTATTTAACATCATGCAGTTATATTTTTAGATATTTACATTAAATTCCACAGACATAGTTTGTTTAATAGCACTTTTACTATGAATATAACAACGCTTCGTCCACCTGTATACATCATATAAACTCGGCACATTTAGTACCATGCACCAAAAAGAATTTTCTAAATAATTACTTTTTGTATTTGCTCAGGTGCGATGTAATCTAATTCTGTGAGAATTTACAGCATGTAATGATAGTCTGAACATAACTAATTGCTTTTGTTTCTATTGTCGACTTGTGGTTAGTACACTTCTCAAACACAATGTCACATCACATGAAAAATAAATTAATTTTTATTTCCTTGAAGAATACGTTGCATTCTTAACACACAATTTTTTAGAATCATTAACTTTACATTGTACAGTGTGTGTTAGGTTTCAGGTATCTGTCAAGGTGTAGAGAAATAATTGAGGAATCGTTTTATTAAGGGTGGCTAATTTTTTTCCCTCTTAGTGTATTTGTTATAACGAATATAAATATCTACTTACAATATTAAAAATTATGGCTTCATACATATTTATGAGTTTATCTCAGTAATGTTAACTATGCCAACCATCCATTCTACATTACAATTCTCGTTCAATTGTCGATGAGCCATAATTTATAATTATATATTATAGTTATTCTAAGGAGATGTTTATTTTTGTTGAGGTGTGTAAATTTTTTTGAAATATTTTTTAAGTCCTGATGAAGACATTTTCTTTCTGAAGGTGCTGAGTTTTCATCTTTCTTTCATATTCACCTTACCCCTGATTTTTTAAATATATAACACTTTACATATATATTTTCCCAGCACAGATATTTTATTATATTAAATTTCTTTTTTTTTTAAATGTTAATATGTTGAGGAGCCATACAAAAACACAATTATTATATTTTTTATCAATACCGATAGGGCACATAATAATTTAAACAATAACATTAAATTTCATATTTAATTTATATTATTTTAACACCATTATGTTTAGTGGTCCAATGACTAAATTATTTCTTTCAATTAATTATTCTTTTTATGTAAGGTCTTGGTTGAAATGAAAAAGTATCACGATACTAACTTTTTCATATCAGCCAATACCTTATATTAAAAAAAAAAATTATTTCAACACTTAAATTTTACCACAATACTCCCTTTTCATCAGATACGATGTGATCAACTTTCGGGAGAATTTATTGCCAGTGAAATTGTTCGAAGATCAGTAGGTAAATTCATGTTTAATGAACTGCACAAAAGAATACTGACATCTCTGAAGAATGCGTCATTGCATTGATAACAGGGAGATTTTTTATCACTAATATTTATCTTTCGTATTGTACAGTGGGGGTTCAAATATCTATAAACATGTTGAGTAATACTTAATAGGAAACAAAGAAGTATGATTACTTTAACCATGCATTACACATTAAAAAGCCAACTTTGATGATACTGTGTATCTATCTATATAATGCACATAATGTATTTAAAAAAAAAAAAATTAAATTTTGAAGACCGGCGTGGTGTAAGCAACCTCAAAAATCATTTAAAAATAAAATAGCTTTTGTTTTAATTGCCAGCATATTGTACAGTGCACAAAATAATATTGAATCCCATGATTTTTTTTTTTTTTGGTATGATTAACAGATCAATTTTTTTTAAATTGTACATTTGGTTTTATGTAGTGGCCATAATATTTCAGTCTGAATTTTGAAATTTTCAGACAATTACACTTCCAGTAGTTCCCTTAAAAAAAATATTTCTAATTCTAAAAATCTTTTTCAAAATTATGTCCCTCTCTCTCTGGTGGCGATAATACAATTGTTTATTATCACTTCATGGTTTTTTTACTTTTTCACTGACATTGACAAATTTCACAATTGTGTTTTCTATGTTTTGATTATATATTTTTGTGTAAACTTTCATCTCTGGCAACAAATATTAGGATACTGAATGATTATTCTGGTCTGAACCACTACCAAAAATTCCACATTTAGCTCTCGATCCTCCCTAATACGTTAAAAACAAAATCTATGGGAGTCCGATTGGAAGGTCAAGCAGGCAAAAACGATGCATGTACTTCATAATCAAATGCTAGCTGTCCAAAGTGAATAAATTTGGTTCTGAATTTCGACCAGCACAAAACACAAATGCACTGTGTTGCATGCCTAATTGGGACTGAAATTTGTTTCAACAGTAACGAAACAATTTAATGAGTTGATAATAAATTTATTTATTTTTAAATAAATTAAATGGATATGAAATTTATAGCTAAATCCCTTCAGGAAAGCATTTGATACTATCTGACATGATGTTCTCTTGTCAAGGCTACACAATCAGTGGAAAAATAATCCAGGAGATCCAAGTCATTGTACTCTTCAGCAAATTTCTAACTGAAAGTAAAGAACAAAGTAATTAACAAGGACGAACCTACAACCCAAGGCATATTGCAAGGGGAATCACTGCCTCCCCTATTATTTCATTTCCTTTTTGAAATCTCACATTGTAGGGGTCAAGTTTGACAAAGTGTGTGCCTTCTGTTCACAATGATGTGTTTGCTGATTCATTTATTGAAGTACAGTGCATGCTTATTGTGCTGTCTGAACACTGTACCATAAACAGCCTAAATCAAAAACTAAGATAATGGTGTTCAGAATTTCACCCAGAGATAAATATTTGAGAACATTGTGGGCACTTTGCCCTAGACACGAAAAATGTTCTTACGAAAGGCAAGAAAGATTTGGGAAAAAACAAAGGAATTGCATTCAAGGAACATGCAAATTATTAAAAACTAAAGTTGAGCTCTTCAGCTGGGTTTCCATTGCACAAAAAAATCACTCACCCAACTAAACACGAGAATCACTAGAAACACAGTCTCTGGTTAAGCATTTCCTTGAGGCGAAACATTTCACAGCCTAGAGGTGTAAAACAAGCCATCAGTTTGCGCAAGACAAGCATGCCGTTTATAACTACACCAATTGTCGCACCGTTGTTTGCTATCATGGCAATACTTCTTTTTTTATTTTATTTATTTTTGGTTTTTGTCCCATTTTGATGCTCATTTCCATTCATACATTCTCTCTCTAGTTCTTGTTATGATGATATTTAGCATCCTACAAAAATCAGTAGCGGTGATATGTTCGGATAAGTCTAATGCAGCCCTCATGGTTCATTCTAATACTTGAGATAAGTGCATTTACATAGAGAGAAACAACACAAAACACTTTGATGCACACTAAAAAAACCGACAGCCATTCGCCTCACCCTGAAAGTTTCGCAGTTCCAGCTAGGTATCCAAAATGCGAGACGAGTTTCACGAAACAGTTGCACGAGTGATTTCCATGCAATGGAAACCCAACTTTTGATTCTATTGTAGTGATCACCTTCTGCTGTGGGCATTGAGTTGTCTAGAAAAATCAACAAACTTTTAATGCGCTTCTTTAAACAATTACATCACCATCAGAATTGAATTTGGATTAACTCCACCAAGCACCCAAATAGTAACAAGGACCCCTGACTGGTGGGAGAAAATATTAAAATGTAATAGAAATACTCTTCTGAGACGCTCTTTTGAATATTCTCTAAAAAGCACAAATTCCTGCCGGTCCATCAGTGGTAA
Source organism: Cimex lectularius (assembly GCF_000648675.2). Classification (NCBI taxonomy): domain Eukaryota; kingdom Metazoa; phylum Arthropoda; class Insecta; order Hemiptera; family Cimicidae; genus Cimex; species Cimex lectularius. The sequence continues at coordinate 1,337,952 of NW_019392655.1, forward strand.
TTGGTTCGACAACCTGAATAACTGTCTGCTCTTCAGCGTGTAAATCCTTCTACTACTATACAAATTCAAAATTCCTTTTAAGTAGGAAAGACGATATAGTTGAGAGGTGGAAGAACAATATATACTCAAAAGACATCGATGCTTTAACTCCTGATTTAACCCTGGCTTCTGTTATCTAGCTGTTGTACAATATTTATTTTTTTAGTTTAGCCATTAAGAAAATAAGGTTCCTGGTTCAGTTAAGACCAGCTAATTTAGAAACATTAAAAATATTCTACAATGGAAGTTATTATAAAATCAATACAAATAACATTTGTTTAGTTTGTATTATAAATCAATACAAATGACATTTGTTTAGTCTGTAACATGCATGTTAAAGAAACCGTATTATATTTATTTAGAAATCGTGAGATGCGGTCTGGTGTGATGTAGTTTTCAGAAAAACATTTTCTTTATCGTGCTTGCGTTTCGATCTTTATTGAGATCATCTTCAGGGCCTGGGATTTACAAACATTGTTTACATATAACAATTACATTTTGGATGTGGAAAAGTGAATTTATACAATGCAAAATATATTTTTTATATATTCAATCAAAGTATTTCTAATGTTTAAACTGTCCGGCAACTTACATCAGTCTTACATCCCAATATCTGGACAAGAGAGTAAAGCAACATATCTATGATTGCAAAAAACCCAAGCAAAATCCTACAGCACTCGCGACCCACTATTTTGAACACCAACACAATTTCGACTCCAAAAATATTACATACAGAACAAAACAAATATAAATGTAATTTCTTAGAAATGATTTATATCAACCGAGATAAACACAGCATCAATTACAGAACAGATACATGTAAACTCAGATAACATACCTACATCATCACATTACATTCCACACATCAAATATTTTTCACATAGTCTAATTTCCCACTTTTCCAAAATGTAATTGTTATATGTAAACAATGTTTGTAAATCCCAGGCCCTGAAGATGATCTTAATAAAGATTGAAACGTTGGCACGATAAAGAAAATGTTTTTCTGAAACCTACATCACACCAGACCGCATCTCACGATTTCTAAATAAATATCGATTAATGGTCACTAATCACCACACAAACCATATTATTATTTTTGCACCTTATTATTTTTGATTGTCCAATATACAGTCCTCTAAGAAGCTGTTTCATTTGTAAATGTGCGCAGTTTAATTATAAAACTGAGGGGGGTATCAGTGGCCACAATGGTTTAGGCGTAGTCATGGCGCTCATCACTGTAAAGTAAACATCCTAGGTTCGAATGCAGGGCCTTATATGACATATTTACAAATGGGCTTTTTTCAAAAACACTAGTACCCCGAGAGTCGAAATAACGTCATAGTTGAAATACCCTCATTAAAAATAAATATTTGGAGATCATGAGATGCAGTCGTCTGGTATGACATAGGTTTGAGAAAAACATTTTCTTTATCGTGCCAACGTTTCGATCTTTATTGAGATCATCTTCAGGGCTCAAACACACGACACAGAAGAATGACACATCTACACGGAAAACAAACACTTTGAGCCCTGAAGATGATCTCAATAAAGATCAAAACGTTGGCTTGATAAAGAAAATGTTTTTCAAAAACCTACGTCACACCAGACCGCATCTCACGATCTCCAAATAATCATTAACTAACGGTCACTAAACACCACACAATAATAATAATAAAACTATAGAGAATATACTATGCTTTGATGAAAACTAACAAAGAGCCAATGATTTATTATATTTTTCCAGTGGTTTTAAGGTTGAGAACCTTTGCATTATCAGAACGAAGTTGTTATTATTGCTGGAGTAACTGAACAGATACGTGTAGTTATTGGTAGTATTTAAAAGTAGTAATTACATATCTGTTTAAATCCAATTTATTTTGTTTGGTTGCACTTATTTATATATTTTTGTTTTTTAAAATGTTAAAAAGATCTTGAATTCAAATTATGTTTTAAATTGTAATGATAAGTGCCTGACATCACCCCTCTTGTACTACAATAAACAAATTCTGTTCTGTTCTGTCTAAATTCTATTAGCGGTCATAAAATCGTTTTTGACTCTTGGTTCGTTTTCCACTACCTTTCTTGAAGATTATCATCAGACAATTTAACCAGTCGGCCACCGTGGTCCCTTCTCTTTTATAACAATTTTATTTGAAATTCTACATTCACTTTTACCATTTACCTTCATTTATATATTATATTTCACTTTTATTAATGGCATAGATGTTTAATTAATTATACTTGAATATTTCAATATGACTTAGCTTTTGAAATAGCCTAAGCCAGTATACTACTTACTATTTATAATTGAAAGAGAAAAAAATATAATTGTTAAGATATGTTGATTGTTTTGTTTTAACTTTTTTTTTAAATTTGTAATGATTTGTATTGTTTGATTTCCAGGTTCCAAAAGCAAATAGAAAATACATTTTAACTCAGGGTCCCTTACAACGAACCGTTGGCCATTTTTGGCTTATGGTATGGGAGCAAAAAAGTCGTGGGATTGTTATGTTAAATAGAATATTAGAAAATAATCAGGTTTGTTGTTAGTATTGTGTTAATTGTTACCCAGTAGATAATGATTTTTTTTAAATGTATTTTTTTTTAATCCTTGAAAAGAAAAAATGCCACCTTTATTGGCCCAGAGGTGAGAAGGCTCACGGAGAAAATGTACTAACATTAACAGATGTCGGTCTTTCGGTAACATTCGTCTCGTTTGATGATAAAAATGCTTATCCTAAAACTATACTGAGGTGAGTATGTTACAAAAAAAACAAGAATATACCTTTTGTAAACAATTTTTTTTTTTTATTAGGCTCACTGACTTAGAGTCAGGGGAAAGTAGGGAGGTCATACATTTTCAGTACACCATGTGGCCTGACTTTGGTGTTCCCGAAAGTGCACGATGCTTCGTACGGTTCTTGTGCCTTGTCAGGAGGAGCGGAATCCTAGAAGAGGATAGTGGAGGTCCGCCTGTTGTCCATTGTTCAGCCGGGATCGGAAGGTCGGGCACCTTCTGCCTCGTTGACTCGTGTCTCATTCTCGTAAGCCTGCATTAAGATCGAATATTTTGAACTTTTTTTAACTTAAACTTTTCAATTTGTTCCTAGATGAAAAAATTGGGCCAGAAAGATGTAAACATTAAAGAACTTCTACTGGAGATGAGATCAGATAGAATGGGCCTGATTCAGACCCCGGGGCAACTTCGATTCTCTTACTTAGCTGTAATCGAAGAACTGACAATGGATTGGGAATCACAGAAAGAAGTTAGGCCTTTTTATGTACAATGTTATCATGTTCTTTTTTATTTTATTTTGAGATGAATCTATTTATTAAAATCAACTTGTGTATTTTTTATTTATTTTCATTTTTGTTGGTTGTTTATTATTTGAGATATTAAATCATTCTCTTTGTGCAACCTAACTCTACCTCAATGGGTTGTTTATTGATTAAGGAAACAAAAACACATAAAAACACATTAGTAGATGTTTCTATTATTTGTATAATTTAGAATGCTTTTAGTAATTTAATGTTTCCAAGCGTTTTATGCATTGTATTTTATTTTACTTTTAATGTTCATCATTAGTTTGAATGTCTACCTGAAGAGGAGTCTGCATGGAAGAACACAATATCGGAGTCTGACTCAGAATCAGATGATGAACCGCCTCCTTTGCCACCGCCGCGAAGTGACAGCAAAAGAGAAATACCTCCATCACCACCTCATGACTTACCTTTACCTCCAGACAGGCCACTCCCGAGTGAACCACCAACGCCTGAGACGCCCACACCTGAAAACGAACTTTCCAACAACGATGCTTCAATGCATTATAATGATTTGTATGTTTCTTCATTTAGACTTCGTCCTTGAGCTGTAGCAATAAATTTCTTCTGTTCCAGGGGCGAGGGTCTCAGGGAGAGAAAGAGGGTTGAAGCGAACAAGAAGACATCTGATATTATATCGGAAATGAAAAGGAAGCAGGAAGCGGCCGAGAGTTGGCAGAGAGTTAAGAGGTCTTTATTGAAACCCTTCAACCTTGGTCTTGGTGCTTGCCTCATTGGAGGCAGTGTCATTGCCATTTATTTGTACATTAGTCGAGAATCATAATGCTCATAAATGAAAAGTCAATATGAAAGAAATCATGTAAATACATTAATAATAATGGACTTTTTCAGCCCTTGATTATACACACATAATACATACACAAACAAACAACAACCACAACGGTGTGCCTGTGTAAACACACAAACAAACGTACATGTACATAATAACCTTTTCCTCTTTTAATATCTGAATGATTTATTTTCAAAGAAAAAGGAGGTGTTTACATTTTCACGTTTGATACAAATTTCTTTAGTATGTAGAATCGTCATGGTATTGATGAAAACTTTTGAAGTAAGTACCATAAAGTTATTGTTTCTATATATTTCAAAAGGAAAATTTTCTCGACGAGTCTCTTGTTGGAAAATATCAATGTTTGTCTGTGCCATATCATTTTTTGTTATCCCTTGTTTCCGTTTTTCCCCTTTTTCATGAGAAAAAAGTGTATTTACTATGGAAGTGTACAGTATTAATTTAATTGTTATTGCTATTAAAAAACTCCAACAACCAAATTTTTCTATTTACTAATTATATTGCTCAAAACATCTTGTTTTGACAAAAAGAGTCGCGAAAATGTCAGTCAAAGTAAAGAGCTTATTTTAAATCCAAGTGACCAATCACATAATAATATTCTTTTTAAAAAAAAATGGGAATGGATTATGTTTCCAATCTATTTCTACTGAAATTAAACTAAAAAAATTATATATTTGCATTTGTCTTTATTTCCTAGTGTCTTCTTTTTGTTCTAAAACAAAGTGTTCAAAGAATTTTATGGATTCGTCCAGTTTTTATCTCAATTTAGACTTTCTGTGATGGATATTTTTTTATATTTTACAATTTGTAGATTTTTTATATAATAACAAAATGAAATAATATATTATGTATAAGTAAATTTTTTGTCATATGTACTTGTAAAATACACAATACAGAAGCTCGATGGTAAACAATCAATTTTCTTTTTCTTTTTTAAATATATAAGCCTAGTACTGAATGTAAGGCTTAAGGCAGGATTATTTAGAGGATGACTGCAAGACAAATTATGTTTTTATACATGGATTTAAAAAATCCTACTGTCTTGATTAAAGTTAAATGGAGGATTTCCACATTTTTTAGTTTAAAAAAGCCTGTATTTTATTACTTTATCATGGCATCCTCTAATTTTTTAATTGTTTTATTGTCAAAAACGTTCATATGTGGGCCTAAGAAACATTGTATAAAAGGCAACAACGCTTCTCAAAGTGACACAAATTGCGATATTTGATACGCTTGTAAATTATAAACCGACTGCGGTTAAATAATTAATTATCATCTGCGAATAAGGGAGGGTGAGAGGCTGTAGTAAAATGTTTTGCCATTTCTTTTATACCGAGTTGAGTGGGTGCGATAATGAATAGAAACATGGTTTACTAATTGTCTAGGTGTGAAAACATATTCCAAACAAACATTTTCACTTTATTTTTTTTGTTAAACAATAAACTCGCTGTGCAATAAATTCTTAGGCTATTTAATGTGTCATTTATCACTTGATGAATTTCTATTGAATTTTTAATATTAATGTACATTGAATGGACAACTTAGACTGAAATGTGTGGTTATGGTGGTATTTTGCTGATGTTAGAGCAATTGAAAGTAACGCATGTTAACGTATCTTGTATGGAACAGTCCTATCCTTTTGGTAAAACAAAAATAAATATGTATTTTTTTAAGAAAAAAATTAGCTAGGTTAAGGGAATGAGATGGATCTTCAAAAATTACTTTTTATTCATTATAGAAGGCACACCATTCAGTGAATGTATTTGTTATAAGTTGTAGTCTTCACAATGAACATTTTGGAATTGAAATTAAATTTTCAAAGAATTTATCGCAGTGTGCTGTGGAAAAATAATCAAAACCTGCATATTTTTATTATCCTTTTTGTGTTTTAGATTAATAGAAATGTGAAATACCTGAAATTGTGATATTTTTTAATGAATATCATTATGAAAACTGGGTCAATTTTGTTGGGTTACTGTAAAAATGCAGCTGTCGAGGATATTTTATGTAACACTTAATATTACTGCTAATAATGATAATAATATTACTACCAATATTATTATTATTATTTAATTGATAACAATAATAATGACACTGTCATGCGTATATAAAATATTTGAAACAACTTTCTATAAAAATAATCTAAATTAGTTTTGTACTACTCTCAGTTTGTATACAATATTATTGTGAACAACCTTTATTGATATTTTACACAGTTAATATATGTGTCAAGTGTAAATTGCCTGTGTATTAATTTGATTGCAAAATATTAACACAACACCCGAGCCAACATCCCTTGAAATTTAAGATATTAATTTTGCCATCTTTTTATCAAAGAAAATAAAGAAATTTTGGTCTTGTTTCGCTTTCAGAAAACACACCGAAGACTCAGATGAAGGTGAGAACCCTCCGACAAAGAAAAGTTGATTTTCTCCCAGGAGCCCACAATTCACATCAAACGTTTTCCTTGAAATACTTTTGTGTTTATAATTTGATTTTCTTGACCTGTTAATACAATAGATGTGATATTAAATTTTCAATTTTTAAATATTAAGTTATTTTTTATCAGTTTATGAAATTGTTTGAACTACATTTTCTACTTTTTCTCCCCCCTGCTAATTGTAGAAAATATTTTCAACAATAAACACTTGTGTAATTATTAAAATTTTAATTTCTTACAAATTTCCTATAAATAAATATTACATAATACAATTATTTTCTCACTCGACTCACATTTTAAACTTTTTTTAGTTTACTTTACATTACTTTTTGAGTATTCCCAATTCAGAACTTCTGTGTTTCAGACAATTTCAGTTTTGGGTTGTTAAATTTAATTTTAACTGTTAATAAATGACGGACATCTGTTTAGCAAATTTTGTCAATAGTTTATTAGTTTTGATTCTAAGACTAAATTTATGGGAAAATGAAAGCAATAAAAAATATGTAATAAACTTGATAATGAGTAAAAAATCTATTTAAATTTACTTGAAAAAAATCTACACAATCTAATTTTATAAAAACAAATTTCTTAAAGTAAAAATAAAAAGGTAAAACTATTAATGTGGTATAATGAGTTAACCTATATTTCCAGATAGACTGACAGTGTACTTGTACACTTTAAAAAATGGTGGTGGTTTAATAATTATAAACTTTTTATTTTCCTAATTGTATATTTTCAGTTTTTCTTCTTTGACTGATTAATTTTATGTTATCCTTAAAAGCCATGCATTACAGAGAGTATTTTATTAGGCTAAAGTATCGTGAAGAAATATTGCATGCTGAAAAGGGGGCTGGCTGCCTCAAAATATATAGCTTTATTTATTTGGTACTTTTATGTAATATGGATAATGTGATGGTTACCAAATGGGTGAAAAATGTTCTAAGGCAGTCCTAAACATTGCACAGAAAATAATTTTTATAGTTGAGATGAAGGATTTACATTTTCTAAAAAGGAAGCTGTTTTATAAGGCGGAAGAAATATAAATGCGATGAAAATTTAAATTCAAGGACAAAGATAATTAACCAGATTGTTAATCCCATTGACTAATTCTAACGCTGGTTTCAAAGACTGCATTGATCAATTAATGGTGAGGAAAATGACGATGTAGTAGTTCCAATTTGGTACAGTTGTACTATAGCCGCATTTAACAAGGACTGGAATCTTGGGTAACTAAAGAACATAATAAATATTGGGAGTGCAAACCAGGTATGAGACAATCAAAATACTACTTGAAAAAACAACCAAATGGGAAAGAAAATAAAAACTGGTGTGTTTACAGGAACTGCTCCAGTAAAATGCCAGCTTAAAAACATTGGACTATCACAGATGACCAATGTCAATTATGTCCAGGAGAGAAAAATAACATGCCCTATGCAACTACCCCACAATGGCTAGGAAAACGCTATGGAAACAGAAAGTCGTTCTTGAGCTACACAGATCCAGACTTCCAAGAAGAGAGAATTCTCTACCTCATAAAAATATCAATGTTAATTAATTGTTAAAAAACCATTTTAATTTTTTTTAACTTATTTAAGAAATCGAAAAACTATTGCAATAAAGTGTAGTTTATGTTAAAAATATATTTTTTTCTAGGTTTAGTAATTTTTGAGAAATTGAAAAAAAAGGGAGGGAACTAATAAATTGAAACCCTGTATATTTAATGTTTTTATGAACCAATTTCCAAATGGTTTTCACCATTTTTCTAAATATCCAATTGACTTGAATCCGCAATTGAAAGTGTGGGTTATCATTCGAAAAAAATTCCATTTTTTAACGTTTTAAGAAATTGAAAAATTATTTATTGCAACATTTGAAAATATTGTGCTAAAAAGATATTTTTTTTGTTGTAGGTTGAGTTTTTGAAAAACCTAAGGTGACACTAGTAAGTTGAAATCCTGTATGTCTAACGTTTTTATGAACCGATTTTCAAATGGTTTTCACAATTTTTCATAAAATTTAATTGTTTTAATTAATCTGCAATTGAAAGTGTAGATTACCATTTCAAAAAATACCATTTTTTAACTTTTTTTTAAAGAAATTGAAAAAACTAATTATTGCAGTTTGAAATTATCATTTATGCTAAAAAGATATATTTTTTCTTGGTTGAGTAATTTTTGAGAAATTAAAAAAAAGGGGGGAGGACTAGTAAATTGAAATCCTCTACATCTAATGTTTTTAAGAATCGATTTTAAATGGTTTTTGCCATTTTTCATAAAATCCAATGGACTTGATGAATCCACAAATGACAATGTATGTTACGATTTGCAAAAGAAAAAAATTAACTCTTTTATGAAATTGAAAAAACCGTATTTATCCAAATTTTGAAAGTAGTGTTTATCCTAAAAAGATATTTTTCTCTAAGTTGAGTAGTTTTTGAGAAATTGAAAAAAAAGGGGGGAACTAGTAAATTAAAATCCTGTATATTTAATGTTTTTAAGAACCGATTTTCAAATGGTTTTCGCATTTTTCATAAAATCCAACTGACTTGATGAATCCACATATGTGTTATGATTTGCAAAAGAAAAAAATTAATTTTTTTAAGAAATTGACAAAACCGTTACCTACTTGAAGGTAGTTGTAATATACTACAAATTTAAAAACAAAAGTAATGTTTATGCTAAAAAAGATATTTTTCTAGACTGTAGTTTTTGAGAAATTGAATAAAAAGGGGAGGGCTAATAAATTGAAACCCTGTATCTAATGTTTTTATGAACCGATTTTCAAATGGTTTTCGCCGTTTTTCAAAATATCCAATTGACTTAATGAATCCGTAAATGAAAATGTATACGATTTGAAAAAAAAAAACCTTTGACTTTTTTTTTAAGAAATTGAAAAAACAGTTATTATTCCAATTTTGAAAGTAGTTTATGGCTAAAAAAATAGTGTTTAAATATTTTTTCTAGGATTAAGATTTTGAACAATAGGGGGACACCTGTAAGTTGACACCCTGTATATAATATATTATTATATAGACCCACTATCATACAGTTTGGTGTAAAATTGCTGTTTACAGATAGGAATATATTTTTCTTTTAAAAATAAAAAATATAGTCCATAGTAAAAATTGATATTTTCAAAATATCATATACTGTGAAAAATGTAAGAGCTTAAATCACCCTCTTGTGTCAAAAATTATGGAGTTCCACAAAATTGACACTTACACACTACAGAGGATCAGGAAGTTATTATTTATCGGCTAATTTTAACAGACGCGAACAGCGCGAAAAATTCCGCAGATGTCAGCAAACTCCCTTTGAAGCTGGAAGTGAGAGTGGGGGGGGCTCTGATTTCTGGAGACGACGGGCCCGGGCTTCTCCAGAAAAGAGCCGGTGAGCCAGTGAGGCACCAACAACGAGAGGTCGAGGGAACGGCGACGCCGATCCGAATAATTGAGATGGTACCATTCCTGGTGATGGTACTGGGCATGTCCGCTGTCAGGACTGCGGCCGAAGTCCTGGCACCGCCCTACTTCAACATCGCTGCGAACAAGAGAGTCGACGCTTCCTACACCTGTGGGGAGGACATCGACGAACCGGAGCTCTACTGCAAATTGGTCGGTGCAGTACAAGACTCACATGACAAAGACAAGTCAGTCATCGCAGGACAGGTAAAAATACAATTAACCAAGATTGGAGCATTTTACTTAAGTCGTGATTTATTTAAAGGATTAAATACTTTCGTTTTGAAGTTTTTCTTCATGAAGAGAAAAATGTGCTTACAGCACCATATTTCCTTACTTTTACATTCTTTACCTTATTTTTTAAAAAGGAAGCACTCAGTAGTGTCTAATTTCAATAAAAAAAATTCAAATCTATCCAAAGCGTTCAACTTTCTGCAGTTGTCAAAAAATTTCTATAATCTATCTGCTACTGAACGACCTGTTCTGATTCGGTTAATTTTACAGGTTCCATTAAATTTGGTAACGCTTGTACAGTATTGCAAGTTCATACTAAGTATCGTGCTTTTTGAGTGATTGATTATTATTTTGGGCAAAGGAAAAAGAATTTGCAAACCATATATTAGTAATCGTAAAATTTCTTCCTGTGGTCGCTAGCCTGATGGGTGATGAATTTTTGGTCGTTTCCGTTCATCCTGTGTCAGACGAGTTTCAGCTTTGCACCATCATCAATGGAGGTTTTGTGTGATTTTCGTTTGTTCGGGTTCCTTTTTGTGTGTTCAGACATAATGTTTCGGTGTTTGACAACTCACAAACCACTGATGATGGGTGCTGAACTTGTAGCTCGATCATTTCCGTCCGTTTGGCCTATAAGACGTGTTTCTGCTTTTTGCCATCATCAGTGGCAGTATTGGGTGATTTTTGATTTCGTTTAGACAGTTGTATTTTCAATTTTACAAACACATCTGACAGATCAAATGAATGAAAATGACCGAGCTAGTTCATCACGTATCATCAGTGGTATTTTGAGTGTTTTTCCTTTAGACCGCTTCATTTTTGTGCGTTCGTACATGATGTTTCGGTGTTTGAGAACACAAAACCATTGATGACGGTGTAAATGAGTATGGGTGATGAACTAGCTTGGTCGTTTCCGTTCATTTGTCTGTCAGACGCCTTTCGGATTTTTGCCATCGACATGGTAGTTTTGGACAATTTTTCGTTTAGACAGGTGTATTTTTGTCCTCAGGATGACTCTGACAGACCGAATGAACGGAAACTACCAGCCTAGTTCATCACCATCATTGTTTCGGCTTTACGCCTTCATCAGTGGTTTGTCAACCAGAAGTTAAGGAATCTTTTATAAAGTGATTACAAAAGTGCTCATACCTGGCCAAGAACAATAGAACATAACATCGAAACATCTTATCCGAACAAGAATGGACCCGATTAAATTAAAATTACCCAAAACTCACTGATGATTGCGAAAAGTGCCTGACAAAAACAACGTGTTTATCAGAGGAAATGACGAATGTAATTCCGAGTCAGTCCTTTTCCGACTCGAAAGGATACTGGTTGCTTTGAAACTAATCTATAGTTTATAAATGCAAAGTTGTTTTAAAATTAAGTAGTTATCAGTATCAGCAAGCATCAGCAGTACCTGCAAGCAGCAAGAAGCATCCACCTGATTACGACATATGCGATTTTATGCCATTGAGTATTGAGGTCAACGAGGTGATGGACGTGAAGTTTGATCATCCCGGTCAGATACCCTTCGTTTAAACTACGATTATTGGGTGTATTTTTGTTCAAAGTAGTTTATAATTTTAGAACTATGCTATTTAACTGCATACACTAATTATAGTAAAGTGATTTCTGTCAGAAGGACTTAACGTCCCATTCGTTGGGTGACGTGGTGAGGGGTCAAACTACTTAAAAATAACTTTTTTCATACTCTTCTCAATTAAAAATTCATTGGCTAGGCCTGGATTCGAACCCAAAACCTCTAGTATGACAATTACGAGAAGAAAGCCTTACCAACTCGGAATCGCGGATTGTATTATCCATCCTAGCAGTTTTGGTGCTCGGCTTCTCGATATCTTCAGTGGTAGGATTTGTGTGATTTCTCTCTAGATTGGTCTCTTTTAAGTCCACACACAATGGATATAATTTGTACTTAAGACAGCATAAGAAAAACAAAAGGCTTGAGTGTTGGATACTAAGCGGACTTCATATTTTTTCTCTTCCATCTTTACTCTTTTAATTAACTTTTTCAGTTTTCTCCTTTGCCTATTTTCTTCGTCTTCAAATTGGGAAGTTAAATGGACAATAAAGCAAACCTTACGATGCAACTTTAATTACCGAGACCATTCCGTTTGTACAAATAGAAGACGTGTTTAATTTCAGTGGCGAAATAAATTTGTTAGACCGTAAAAGCATTTTCAAAGGGCGGGATGTTCACGTGTAGAACAGATGTCCTTTAATAATAACAAATAACCAGTTTCTGGAAATGGTGTTTTCTCCTTGTCAAATTAGCTGGCAGGTCAAACTCTCAGGCCTACCCTCTTTGAAAACGGTCATGGGCCCCTTTATTTGAGGTAAACCCCCTATTCAAGTCTTTTCTATTTGGTACTCGATCGGGAGATGATCCGCATCCTCCCAGTAAGCAGAAATAGACAAAAACTGGGTAGTTTTCGAGTTCAACTATTTTTGAAAATATAGTCCTACTGGTACGAACTGCATGACTGAGTCTGAGCTGCACTATCCGAATAGCTAAATTAATGAAACAATGAACAAGCAAGCAGTAAAACGTGCGCGCGCGCGCTGTGTGTGTGTGTGTGTACGCATTGAAAATTAAGTTAGCTGTTTTGAAAAATCAGGACAAGATTATTATGCAGTTTGGGCTTATGATGGGTTTATGATTTGCTGTATAGTTTATAGTTTGCTTATGACTTGTTTTGATCTGTCAGAAGTATTTCCGCTTCTCGCCATCTTCAGTTTTTAATAATAATTTTGGTTAAAACACACCGCTGAAAGAAAAAGGAAAGAAATGTTGGTAAAGGACCAAACTAAAGGTTACCTTACAGACCTAACATTTGATGTGTGAAAGTGCAGTAAAAATCAGTACTATAGTTTGGTGTGAACAAGGCCACAAAAATGAACATTAAAATTCGACTGGAAACTACAAAAAAAACTATATTGTGCGATAGTTACCTATCGTCTAGGTCCGCCAACCCTCGCTGATTTTTGTTGGTTCAGACGCATTTCGGCATTTAACCATCTTCAGCGTTTGGGTGATTTTTGTGAAATGATCCGTCAAAAATTACTCCAAAATTGCGAAATGCCAACACGCGTCTGAACCAACAGAAATCAGCGAGGGTAGGCAGACCAAAATGATAGGTGACTATCAAGCAGACCTCAAGAGGAAAGCTCACAAAAAAACTATGTGCTGCAAGCTAACAAATTTTCCCTCAGTTTGGATTATGTGGGCTCAACTGTACAGCTGTTTTATAGCTAGGCATGAAATTGTATTAATATTCTACAATTTACTTAAATTTCATATAACAGTGCATCGTTTTAGTTTTAAATGTTTAGCTTATTAACTTGCCCTGGGTGCAATTATAAAATTAAATAATATTCAAATAACCCTTTTAAATTATTATTTACAACCTTTTTGTATTATAGAGACATTATAATTTTGTCTCATAATGATTATATTTACTTTCTTTCAATGCGTAAAAGTCTCGAGGGGATATGGAGTCAGAACATGCGGACAGACTAATCAGGATAGATTTAAGTTTATCTACTCCTCCAGACGTTTTTCTTAGTCACCCGGGGCTAATGAGTTTTTAAATTATATCATCGTATAAAAAGTTATATCCTTTTGTTGTTTGACTTTGAGTCGGTGAACACATGAACTACTTTTCACTCAAATGAGTTTCTTCTTCACGCCATTAACGGTGATGAAACATAAACCCAGTACATGGCAAGAACATAACATACATACCAAGAGTTACACACTTCTCCAAACCTTCCATCCTTTCATCAAGTATATACTCAAATCCCCCTGTAGAAAAATCTCCTGCACATGCCCTAATTACTCTTTTAGACCTGTGTAATAATATACTTCGAAACTTTCTTCAGAACTGCTCAATATCCTGTCTTGTTGGGTAGTCTCAATCCTAAAGCTCATAAATTTCCCATTACCCTACTAAAGACCTTACCACCCTCCTTCCTGTAATGTTCAAAATCCTTCAGTCTCATTTTAAAATGTTTAAACTACTCACATAAAATCATTCCTTCTCATCAAGTCGGCTTTTATCCCGATGATTCCACGATCTAACATGTTTTCATAACCGTCACCAAACATCATTAGTTCAAAGATGGTGTTGAATTGCTAAACCAAATTAAACATATTAGCAGAACAGTCAGCTCTGCTGGATCCCAGGACATTTGGGCGTCGAGAAAGCGGACACCCTTGCAAGAAAAGAGGCTGCAACACTGATGATAGGGCCAGAACCCTTCTGCGTCATAGGAACCCACCATTAATGAGTACTCAAACAGAAGGATAAAAAGCAAATGTGGAAACAATGGAATTCACTCATTGGACACAACAAGCCAAGAACGTCCTAACAAATTTCGGAAGGAAAGAAGTGACAGATTGTATAAGGAAGCTGGAAAAAACAGCGAATCCTAACAAGATTCTTAACTGCAAACTAAATGGACATTTAAAGAAGATTGGTATAACCCAACACGGGATCTGTAAGGAGGCAGAGGAGACACCAACACACCTATTAACAAACTGGTGCGTTTTGGGATGTACAATGTGACTGTAGAAGAAATTCAACCTCTGAAACAGGGCCTACTATTTAAGTTCCTTGATGAAATAGGACCGGTGTGCTATAGGCACAGAACGGAGGATAGCTCTTAAAGGGCGCAGTATATTACACCCCGATTAATAAATCTACTTTTAGACGTCAATATTTCCCTCGATCAAAAGAAAACCCATTGCTTGCGTTGGGGAACGCCTAGGGGATGTTGTCTAGGCTTTTGGTACGGTCTGGCACCCAGGTATCTTTTATAAACTTATAAACTATAACACTTCCTACCCGTTATTACCTTATCCTGGAATCCTATTTAACTGGCCGCTGCTTCAAAATATGGCACATATGACCGATACAAGCCTGCGTCCCACAAGGAAACATTCTTGATCTCATCCTATATACATTTACACTGCTAAAATCTAATTTGAATCCTATCCAACGAACCTCCAACATCCAAGAACACCTTGAGTTTACCAAACATTTGTGCAAAAAATGGAGGACAAATCTGAAAAAGGAAAAATGTACCCAGGGAATATTTACATTGAAAAAAAGTCTTTCCCTCCATTATACATTACAACAAGAACCTACAGACTTTCACTCAAGCCAGGAACTTAGATCTATATGAACAGACTGACTTGGAATTACCTCACAATACTTAAAAGACAACACCTCAACGAAGACTTGGACAACTACGAAGTCTTCTAGGACCGAAGTCTTACTGGGATGGTTAGGGATGGAACGTCGCGTTGGCGGGTGTATCGGCAGGTTCACTTTTGCAATTCATGTCGAGAGACGTGGTTGTAGACTTCAACCTGATGATGAGCTAAAAGCTCGAAATCCGGATCGTTGCAAAACAACTTACTGTGAGCAGGAGTACCTTTTTAACTAGGAATGAACATCGCATTCACTCCACCATCCATCATTTCTATGCAGTCTTACTTGTCAAAACTACACTATCCTTAATCAAGCCTTTACTGCGATCACTTTGGGCATATGGAGCGGAACCGTGGGATTACGCCAAGCCATCCAATATCCAGCGCATTTAATCCTTTCAATCACAAGTCCTCAGACGATTGTCAAAATTCCTTGCTACATTACTAACCTCTCTATCCCCAACCTCATCCTTCCTTTTGTCAACTGATCCTATACCGCTTTCAATCGTTCCACACCAAGCTCACAATCCATCCTGACCTACTGCCCAAGCCGTACACACCCCCTGCCATGCACTTTCCTATCCTGAGAACACTTGCCTTAAACGACGATGACCTCGAGACGTACTCGCCCCTTAATTACTCATATTGGATTGTTGTCCGGTTTCTCTTAACCTCATGGTTGGTGCCCTCCTGGTGCAATGTTGGTCATAGTGTCACTTTTGTGACCTAGAAAAAAACACAAATATCCACATATTTAATATGTACAGGTTATAAATAAATTTGTGGTATCTAGGAAAGTTCTCTTTCATAATTAGATTGTACCCTAAACTTTCTTTTTTATTAAATGTATGGCATGTTAAAAATATGTCCCAATGGGCAAGGACCCCACAATTTAATAAAATTCACTTTTTTAGACTAAATTATAAATTATGAGTCTAAGTTTTGTTTTTTCGTTTATTTCAGGTGTGTGATTACTGCGATAGCAGTCAGCCGGAGAAGTCTCATCCTCCAAATTACGCTGTCGATGGGACTGAAAATTACTGGATATCTCCGCCCCTTTCTAGGGGTACAGATTTCAACAAAATCAACTTTACCATCTATCTAGGCCAGGTAACTTTATTTTACAGCAAAAGAGAAAACGTCAGAAGCAAATAATTCATTCACCCAAAAAAATCCAACATTACATAATTTTTTATCTACGCTCATGATGACATTCATGATGCCCTTGTACGCTTTTACAGGTCTCAAATATTTTTCAATTAAGCTCATACAGTTTGTTTTGTAAATAAATTTTCCGTTCTGTTTCTTTTGAATCATTAACATAAAACAATCATTGAAAGAAAGAAATTTAGCTTTCTGTGACGGTCATATATTTTATCTCCACAGTTATCAAGGGTCAGATTATATGTCAAGGGGGTAGAATCTTGTATCAGTTCAATGACATAGTTCATAAATTAAAATAGCCCATTCATACAAGACTAACGATCGTCCTAAATAGAGTAAAAAGTAATTTTCTATCTACACAAATATTTTCTCGTTTCCTTTCATTATGAAAGACAATAAAATAAATTCACGGTAATAAAAATGGCATATACATTTGCATACAGCCATGATTATTTCAGCCGTGAGTCATTCATTTACTCAAAGCAAAATATAGTAATTACACAGTAATTGGCGTTGTATAATAAAATCACATTCCTATGTTTATCTGTAAAACTGCGCTCTGCTGTTCTAGTTAAATCGGCCGGTTTTCATTTTGTTAACTCCCTGCGAACAGAGCGATCCCGGTTTCGTCGCATCAGCAAATAATTCAGTTGACTTTTCCTATTATTAAACGAATATCCAGCGTAAATTTTTTTTTAACAATTTCGCCCTCCGTGGATATTTTATTTTAAGTTATCGAAGCTATTTTTGAAAATGAATGTGATTCCTCCATGATCCAATAAAACCAGATGCTCGTATGAAATTGATTTAATTCTGAAAAATTCGCTACTGAAGATTGACCTGAAAACAGAAGAAAACGGCGAAAAAGAGTTAAAATCCTGAAATATACTAGGCTGTACTGTTCTCCCTCGGCACGGTAGTTCTTACAAACCCTAGGAATAAATTGTGCCCGCGTACAACAAAAATATCAAATAATTAAAAAATGTGTGGTGATTAGTGACCGTTAGTCAATAATTATTCGAAAATCGTGAGATGCAGTCTGGTGTGATATAGGTTCCAGAAAAACATTTTCTTTATCGTGCCAACGTTTCGATCTTTATTGAGATCATCTTCAGGGTCTGGGAATTACAAACATTGTTTCAATTTAACAACTACAACAACAAATACACAAAAAAGTGAATTTATACAATGCAAAAAATATTTTTTTATATTCAATCAAAGTATTTGTTTTCTGAGAAAGTAGAAATACTTTGATTGAATATTAAAAAAATATTTTTTGCATTGTATAAAATTCACTTTTTTACACATCCTACATGAATTTGTTAAATTGAAACAATGTTTGTAAATCCCAGACCCTGAAGATGATCTCAATAAAGATCGAAACGTTGGCACGATAAAGAAAATGTTTTTGTTAAACCTACATCACACCAGACCGCATCTCACGATTTTCGAATAATAATTAAAAATGTTAAGGAATGAACTTTCCCCGACTAAATTTCCGTCCATGTAACGTTTTTCGAAGGTTGTCCATGGGAAGAATTGAATTTCAAACTGTTTTAAATTAGTCAGCTATTCAAAGGTCATATTCTGAACCATGTTTATTATATAGTTAATATATATATAAAAACCGAACTAATAAGAAAAGTTCTAAGATTTTTGTTTGAAGTTTAGTGGCGAACCCCTAGTTCGATCTTTCCGATCATCCTTGTTTACCATCGATGGATTTGCTTGTTAAGTACGTTATTGGCACAAAGCCGAAAATATCCAGATTGTGCTGATCGGAAAGATACGACTACTTAAGAAGATTTCTAAATGTGCTCCTTCCATGGAGTGGAATCAATCCAAAGTAGGTCCAGTTAAGCGCAAGGAACCCTATTTCACCCTTATTAAGTAAAAATGACTATTGATTGCTAATTGTCTTGTCGGGTCGCTGAAACGAGTCTGTCGGACCAAATCTCGCCTAGCAAATCAAACCATCTGGCAGACCAGGATGATCGGAAACAACCATAACTACAGAGGTTCAACACCTTGTAGATACCATCATGAAATCCCACGCTACTTTTTTTATAATATTCTATCTCATTTTGTCATTCTAAACATTTGTATATTGGGATTTGAGGATTTGTGGGTTTCAACGTTCCTAACGTCAATATTGTGATTGTGGAGTTTTTTGAAGATCAGTGGGGTGATCCTGTAATTTTAATCGTTTCCGATCAATCCTGTTCTGAGTTTGGTCTATCGAACCCTCTTCAGTTGTAGGCTTGTGTGCACCTGAAGGCTGGGATTTAGCCATAAAAAATACAATTTTTAGTTTTACAATTTTGAGTCCACTTAACCGGACCTACTGTGGATTCGTTCCATTTTATGTCATTACCATGAAAAGTATACGCTTATTTAGGAATCTTTAGCATCTCCTTAAAACGTTTTTTCCGATCTGGCCATCCTCGCTGGCCATATACCAAAACGCGGCTAAAAGGCAAAACCACCGAGGATCCGAAAGGGTAAACTACAGATTCTTCACTTCAAACCACAGAGGTTTCAAGAAGGAAACCTACTTTTCTAAGCAGTTTGGCCATTTAAGATCATCCTGTTCTGTTAAGATCATCCACCTTTCTCGATGGTTGGTCGGTCGTTACCGTTCAATCCTGGTCTGCATATCCTCGCTGTTTTGGTCTAGCAAACCCGCTTCAGTTTTGGGCTTGTTTGAGTCCTGTCGGTTGGAATTTATGCATACCAAATACAATTTGTTGTTATTAAGGCCGACTAGAGCCGAGTGTAATTGTTTTTTTTTTTTTTTTCAATTTTGAGTTTCTTACGTCCCAGACTCTTACGAACTAACCACCATATTCGTCACAGACCGTGCAAGACCTCGACAATTCTCACAATAAATTTGTTAATTTTTTGACCTATTTCAATTCTCTCTTAGGCAAACTTTAAACTCTAAACCACATTTCAACCAAATGCCAAATCGCGTATGATTGACCAAAACAGCGAGGCTAGGCGGACCAGTCGTTAACGACCAACTTTAACTAAGTGCTCTGGAACTATCTAAAGCTAGGCCATCTCATCTCTTTCACACGTTTAAGTTATAAATTTAATGTAAACCACTCATTCAATCTTAATTAAATTAATTCTAATAGATTCGATGATTCTCTATCTTCAGTGATGAGATTTATTTATAGAATATTTATAAAGAATTGTATATAGAATTCTATATGTAGAATATTTTATATAGAATTATTTATAAAATAATTATGATAAAAAAGGGTCATAGGACAGAATAAATTTTTTTAAACTTTTAGCCACTTTTTACTTTCTCTTGCATCTTCAATTTTTTTACGTTTTTGTTGACCTCCAATAAAACTACGTTGATGACAAACTAATATAAAATTAGACGTTATATTATGGTAATGTGATTATTTATACATTCATTGTTAATAGTTGGTCTCTATAAATAGATTCAAAACGTTACGCTGAAGATTGATAATTTCCAGAGAGCTTATCAGACCAAAACAGCGAGCTTAGGCGGACCATAGTAAACGTATATTATGTCAGTTTATTGAGTATAATATATAAATTTTGAGTACATTATAAAGAGTAAAATGGGTCAACAGTTAGTATGTTTGAGTTAGAAAGTGTTCAATTTTTTTTCAACTTTTGTTATATTTTTGTTATTTCCATAAAACGCATAAACAAGAAAGCTGTTCGGTGACTTGAAACTTGGTACTTATGAACTTAGGAAAGATTCCTTTATTTTTAAACTTCCTAAACTTGGGATCTTAGCGAGGCCCTTTTTTGTACTGCAACATGTGTTGACCATACATTTTCCCCCAACCGTTTCAGCCCGGACGCTAACAATCCCGGGGAAGCTAGACAATTTCTAGGCAAAACGAATAATTCTTCAATAATAGTAATATTCAAGCTGGAATTCCACGATTTTTTCGTTTTGTCAGCGAACTTTTTCGACCGGAAATGAAACTTAAGTCTCTTTCCTTTGTCCCCGCATTTACACGATTACTAAAGAATCAATGACATAATTAAGTAATAGTTTCATTTTTTATGAATATGAATATAGTTATAAAATTTCTGTAGTATTCAACTGGGAGTCTGACGGATAAAGTAATCTTATCTACCCGTTGCCCACGCTATAGATAGTCGTTCTCTTCGTCTTGGTTTTGATAAAAAAAATAATACAAATAAATAAATGTGGGGACAGTTAAAAAGATCCCAAGGCAATTTTACGATAATTTTCAAAAGCTACCCGAAACACCAGGGTCTATTTTTATTATGGTTTTTTTTGTAATTCACCTATTTATATTATTTATTACCAAGTTCAAATGGTACCCAATTACATCGACAGAAATAAAATTAAATAACGATAGAAAAGCGTACTCCTCAAATGAGTAAAACAATTGTGAAACAATAGCCTGAATTTCAGATTGAAATTTACATTTGGGCCAAACATTTTTCACCAAGTCCAAACTTCTAATTTTATAAACCAATATTTATAATTTTAAACTGTATTAAGTCTTAATCTAGGTATTGCCATTTTATTACCATAACTTGTCATTTCATCTGAATCATTTTTGAAATGGATCTCTAAAAATACAAGTCCAAAGAAACAAAAGTCTGCCAGAAAAGTTGTAAGAATTTTATGAATCTGACAAATTCCTCTAGGCTACCACAAGGTTCCCACCTATGCCCTCTCCTATTTTTAACCTACTTTAAGGATATATCTTACATTTGTCATGATGTTTGCATACAATTTGACAATTTTATTGAATTTATAGTTTTTATGATTTTTTATTGTTACAACAAAATGTAGATAACCTAGGAAGTTGGTGTAAAACAAATCTCATTAGGGTAAATATATCAAAATGTTCTTTCATTTAAAGCAGTATTTAAATGCCATTAAATAGGATTTTTTTTAATAATATTAACTTCACAAAATAGAAATACATAGAGCTTCATCTACCCAAGATTTGTTAGTTATAGTTGATAAAATTTCTTTTGATGGCCGCTTAAGTTACATGTCAAAGGCCAACAGGATGTTTGGATTTATCTATCATAATACTAGAAAATTCTGGGATATTAATTCACCAAATATACTTACGATTCTTTATTTAGGCCTCATCTGGATTTTTGTTCTCCTGTCTGGCCTGAATTTTAAAAATCATAACAAAATCATTGAAAATGTTCGGAGTAAATTTGTAAAACTAATTACTTCAAACTTTAATGCTTCAAAAAAATACTACGACTATCGCTTGCGAAAATAGACATAAATTGAATGACATTCTATTTCCAGTTACAATTCAGTTCCATTCCAGGTACAATAAAAAAAATCTCACTATTCTTTGATTCCCATATCTTTAAGAATGAAACAATTCTGCAATGATGTGGATATTCTTTCAACTTTAAGGGTAAACTAAATAACTTTTGTACAATAAACTGATGACAAATTTTGTCAAACTTTTTGTATGTAAAATACATAAACCATTTGCGATTTATTGATGGATTTGTAAGTGCAATCACTTACAATTATACTCTATGGTGTATTATGTGTAGAAAAATAACATCACATTTTAGAAAAAATCATTACACTTCATCTGTATTTTTCATGTAATTAATTTATTACCAACTAATGACCTAATAATTTTTAGGTAGGACTAGATTTCCTGTCTTGAGGTTTATGTGTTCTCATTATTTATCAATCATTTTTGTTATAGGAGTTTCACGTGACTTATGTTTTAATTAAAATGGGCATATCACCTCGTCCCGGACTTTGGGTTTTGGAAAGATCAGCGGACAACGGGCAGACGTACAAGCCTTGGCAATATTTTGCAGAATCGACTTCGTGAGTGATATTTCATAAATAGTCTCGGTTTGATTAATTTTCATATCTAATAAATCTATGTCCTATTCAGTGATTGTGAACATCATTTTGGCATTGAAAGCTTGAATCCCATCATGACAGACGATTCTGTCATCTGTACTACTCAATTTTCCAAACTTATACCTATAGAACATGGAGAGGTGGGGGAAAATGCTATTAAAAATATTATTTTACGTGCAATCAGTTTTTTTAATTACTTTTCAGATTATAGTCTCTCTTTTGAATGATCGCCCATCTGCTAATGATTTTTTCAATTCTCCTGTTTTACAAGAATGGACAAGAGCTACAAACGTGAGGCTGCGACTACTTAGTACACAAACCCTATACGGTCATTTAATGTCAGTGGAGAGACTAGATCCTACTGTTTCTAGAAGGGTTAATAAAAACTTTATACATAATTTATAAAACAAATACATAATTTATAAAATATTTTAGTATTTCTACTCTATAAAAGATATAAGTATTGGTGGCAGATGTCGTTGTAATGGCCATGCTGACGTTTGTGCTGAAACAAAAGAAGACAAATACAAACTCCGGTGTGTGTGTCAGCATGATACCTGCGGTACCAACTGTGATAAATGTTGCCCTAACAAAGTGCAAAAACCTTGGCGACAATCCAAACCTAACAAATTATTTGTTTGTGAAGGTAAACTTAGCCCAAGAGAAGTGTTTTTTTTTAATCTGTGAACCATTTATATTTGCTTTTTAGGATGTAACTGCCATGGGCATAGTGAACAGTGTCAGTATAATGAAACTGTTGACAGATTACATTTGTCACTTGATATTCATGGCAATTATGAAGGTGGTGGCGTTTGTCAAAATTGTGCCGATAATACAGAAGGTATTAATTGTGAGAGATGTAAACTCGGCTATTACCAGCCTTTTGGAGTTGACATCCGTGATCCGAACGCCTGTGTCCGTAAGTTTATGAGTTTTCTCTGCCATGTTCTTGTACGCATTTAAACTTAATTCCTCAGCTTGCAACTGCACTGGCAAAAAATACACTGGAAATTGTCAGTTTGGAGATGGAAGATGTGAATGCAAGTCAAATTACGTTTCCCCGCTTTGCGATTCTTGTGCGTTCGGATATACAAACTACGATGAATGCGAACGTTGCCGATGCAATGTAAACGGAACAGTTAATGGTTTATGCGACCCGGAACACAGTGAGTGCCCATGCAAACCAAATTTTGATGGACCTCAATGCGACTCTTGTAGAAAAGGATCGTACGATTTTCCAAACTGCAAACGTAATTCTCATTTCCTTGTTCATTCAATTATTATTTTAAATTCTACTAATTTTTACCTTTTTAGCTTGTGAATGCAACAAGATTGGTTCTCTGAATGATATTTGTGATTATGAAACTGGAAATTGTGTGTGTAAAAACAATTACGCTCCACCAAAATGTGACGAATGTACCAACGGATACTATTCTTTCCCTCACTGCGATTGTAAGAAAGCTCAAAAGTTGAAATATTTTGAAATGTATTAAATGAACTAATTTTTCAGTATGCAATTGCAATTTGTACGGAACAATTGACGAAGTATGTGATAAATATTCAGGAAAATGTATATGCAAAGAAGGTTATGCAGGAGAACACTGCGGTGAATGTGCTCTGGGTTATAAAGGTTTTCCCAACTGTGAACCCTGCGGATGCAGTAAAATAGGATCATTAACGCATTGCGACAGTAAAGGGAAATGCCCCTGTTTAGATAGATTTTCCGGGCAAACGTGTGATCAATGCTCTCCTGGCTACTATAATTTTCCACATTGCTTGCGTCAGTAAAACATAACAAATATATTTGTTTGGGTTTGTAAGATTAAATTAAAGGCATCACTATTTTAAAGCTTGCGGATGTGATCCTTCTGGAACTGTTGGGAAATCATGCGATGACGAAGGAAACTGTAAATGCTTAGATTCGTTCCAGGGCAAACACTGTGACAAGTGCAAAGAAGGCCTGTTCAACTATCCAGCATGTGAAGGTAAAAGATTAAGTATAAATTCTGTAATATATGTTATTAAGAAGAAGAAAAAAAATCTAATATTATTAATGGTGGTATAGAGTGGGATTGTTTAGCCAAAAATAATGTGTCTTGCCACCCTTTTTATTATTTTATCCTTGTAAAATAAATTAAAAGAACTTTTGGAGCAAAACACTCAATTAAAAGTTGAATTTTCCGACCAAAAATCACTGGTATATAAAAATCAGACAAAGAAAAGTAATACAATTTTCCAACTGTGCTTTCCTTCTGCCTTGACTTTCTAAATTCAGTTCAATTCATTAAGGACTGGGCACGTGCAAAGGAAGTGGAGTTTTGTGGTGGATTTTGCCTGTCTGTCTCTCTCTCTTCACCATAAGAGAGGTGTGTGTTGTACAGCTTAAATTTGTTCTTCAGTTGGGTGTGAATCTTGAAATTTGTAGTTTCTCGGTGAATTAAAAAAAAAAAAATTCCAGAACCTTTCTGTTCGTCCACAAAACCAACTTTTTCGGAAAGCATTGCCAGGTATGTAAGGCACTAGGTAATTAAGGTGGAGTAACGTGTACATTGATATCCCTAGCTCAGTCTCAAGTTTAAGATTGTAATTTGGCGTGTAACGTGGCCGCTTACTCCTCATAACACCACACCTCAGCTGCGTAGCATAAAATAGATTGGATGTCCACCCTGAATATGTTATTCTTCTCTTCTTTCTTCTTGGTTGTTTGCTTGTTTTAAGATCTTTTTAGGTGTTTTTCCTGGAACTGACAACCAATTCAAAATTTCCTTTTATTATATCGATATCGATAAAAGGATATTTTGAAATGTTGTAAATTCCTGAAAAAACACCTAAAAGACCCTGAATATGGTCACCATGGCACTCCAATATTCCAAACACCCACTTTGTTGGGAGGAAGGGCTTTCGTTAATTTGAAATACCAATTTCCTTACCCAATATCCCACTGGTTCTGTGGGGATTAATTTTCCAGACCTCAATTAATTGCAGAGAAGATGAATAAATTAAATATATACTGTTATTAAATTGAAGATAGTTATCCAGAATATTTAACTCTCCTTTCCCCTTTTATCTTTTGAATAAATGACAAATACCTAAAATTTGAATATATGGCATGCACACATGTATACGGGTAAAACTATAAATAATATGGTTTTATACATATATAAAGAATATATTGTTATAATAAAATATAAAAATAAATGTATTCTTACTTGATTTAAAACCATAAAACAAGATCAGATAAAATTAAAATAAACCTTTTTCTATTGATTTGAATTGAATTTTCTATTGATCTATATATAAATTAAAATTAAACAACTTCTTAAATTACGATCATTTGACCAGATCGTGGTATTCGATTGACCAGATTGAAACAAAATGAAAATTATTAAATTTTAATGAAAAGAAATGAATGAAAATTGACTTTAATAATATTACTCATGTCAAGACGTGCACGTTAACTACAAATTAAATTAACTTAACGAATAAACTTGCATGCAATAAAATAATAATAAAATAAAGTAAACTTAATGAAACTTAATGAAATGGCAAAGAAGGTATGAAAATTGAAGATGTGTAGTCGCAAATGTTGAAGAAGCCACAGATGATGAAAAAGCAGAGATGATGAAGTCACAGATGACGAAGAAAACCAGACGAAACGGCGACGAAGAAAAAAATAAAGATGAGATGAAGAAGATCAAAAGAAAATACAGCCTGGTGACGTCACGGTTCATCATCTGTGGCTTTTTCATCATTTGCGACTTCACATCTTCAATTTTCATACCTCCTTTGCCATTTCACTAAGTTTACTTTATTTTATTATTATTATTTTATTGCATGCAAGTTTATTCGTTAAGTTAATTTAATTCATAGTTAACGTGCACGTCTTTACATGAGTAATATTATTAAAGTCAATTTTCATTCATTTCTTTTCATTAAAATATATAATTAAGAGAGAGAAAAAAGGGGGGAGGAGACTTCGTAATTTACGATAAAATATAAAAGAAAAAATGCTCCTTAACACACTTCTAAACATAATTTACCATAATATTTTCCACTTCTGCTCATTTTCTTGGCAAAAGTGAGCCTAGGAGTGAGCACTGTCCCAAAATATGTGTATTCTTTGACAATTTCAATTTCTTTTGAGACATATGTCCAGTGTTACATACCCCACCCCCTTTTTGAAAATCATTATTTTTGATTTGGCAAGATTGATCACAACCGATTTTTCACAGTAATGCTGAAGGAGGTTTATATTTGATTTCTAAAACCAAGTCATCTGCATATTTATTCTCAATTTCATTAATAAACAGAATAACGAGAATTTAACTCAGTTGTATTTTTTTATATATGCATATTATTGTAAATTATATATATGACATACACATTTACTTTTAATTGTACAATTTTTCCTAATAATTCAAATTATTGTTTATTGTTATGTTAATTATAGCTTGTGATTGCCATCCTGCTGGTGTTACTGCCAATTTCACTGGATGTGGACAAATCAAAGGTGAACTTTGTGAATGTAAGCCAAGGGTCGAAGGCAGAACATGCGACCGATGTAAGCCACTCTATTGGAATTTGCAAGAATACAGTCCTCATGGATGCTTAGGTGAATAAGTTTGAATTAAATTTTTATTAATATAAATACTTTTATGAATTGTTAAGAAAGAAATTTATGTTTAAAAATTTATTCCTCGAATGATGTAGGCAGTCTTTTTATGTTAGTATTAGTTGAAATGAAAAAGTTAGTATCACGAGCGGGATTCAAACCCATGAAGTCAAAGGTTGTGGGTTCGACTCGCTTGTTACACTAACTTTTTCATTTCAACCAATACCTCACATAAAAGATTAATTAATTGAAAGAAGTTATTTGGTCAATCGGACCATGAAATATAATGGAGATATAAACAGTTTTAATTTAGCAAGTAATTAATATATATTTTATATATAATACCATATTTTAAGTTGTATATTATTTTCAGATTGTGATTGTCATTTGCCCGGTGTTCAGGGAGGGATAGCAGAGTGTGACAGCGTCAATGGAGGACAGTGTTATTGCAAAAAATTAGTTGTATCAAGGAAGTGCGATCAGTGTGCAGATGGAAGTTACAACTTGGAAGAAAACAATGTTTTCGGATGTACAGGTAATTTCTTTCTTGATTCGATAGAATACATTTATACAAATATATCAACAAGGAAAAATTGTTTGTAAAAGATTGTGGCTGTGATGTCGGTGGTGCACTGCCAATCGCTTGCAACAAGATAACTGGTCAGTGCATTTGTAAAAACAGAATCGGCGGCCAGACTTGCAACAAGCCTCTTGAACTACATTATTTCCCAACTTTACACCAATTGAAGTATGAAGTTGAAGATTGGACGACTGCAGAAAACAATCATGTCCCTTATAATTTCAACGAAACCATATTTCCTAACTTTTCCTGGAAAGGTTATGTCGTATTTTCGAGTCATAAGGTAATTATTTGCATTTAAGAAGCAATATACAAAATTTCTGATGTATTCTTTTGTAGCCGGTGATAAAAAACCTGATACATGTAGAACAGATTGGAATTTATAAAATTATTGTGAGATATGTTAACAAGAACAGCGAACCGGTTACTGGAGAGATTATAATGAAAGAAACATCCACGGATAATGTACATATGCATAAAGTAGTTTTTAAACCATCACCTAAACCCGGTTTTGTCACCGCTGTACCGCAAGGACAACTCGATCTCTATTTATCAGAAACCAATACAGTTTTGGAAACTTTCATTAAAATCCCTCAAGAAGCCCCATCAATTTTTCTCGTAAGTAATCACATTTTATAACAAATAAAGCAATTTAAAAAATATGAAATCATTTAAGGATTATGTAGTGCTCTTGCCAGAACAATATTACGAAGGAACTATCCTTGATGAGCACATACAAACTCCCTGTAAGTATGGTGAAAAATCCCATTGCCAGTTATATGAATATCCGAGTCTGGACGATTTCGCTAGTGAAAAGTTTGTTGGATTGAACGAGTTTTTGGTAATAATACTGTACACATTTGTACATAATTCGTTTTATTGAAATTGATATTTTTTTAGGAAAATCGCTCAATACCATTGCTCTCAGGCTCTCAGCCTCAAATGTCCGTCACTTTTGATTTCAAAGAAGGCAGTAAAGGTCCGAAAGTTCTTGTAGTGTCGTACGCTTCGCCAAAAGGGGTGGACCAAAGTTCCAAGATTAATGTGAATGTTCAAAGCAGCAATATGGAGGAGCATAGATTCGTCAACTTAGCCCCGTGCCACTATGCCTGGTTGTGCCGGCAAGTCATTTTGGATAAAGAAGGACGGGTCGCTACATTTTCCACTGAAGGAGACGCTACTCCAATGACAGTCACATTTTTGGTATTTGTATTAAAAGAAATATTTTTTCTTATGTAAAAACACTAGTGTAAAATTGCCTGCTTTGACACTTAATTAGAATGAATTGCAACCGGAAACAGCATTGTATGAAGTTGTAGCCATTCCAGTTAAAGATTGGACTTTTGATTACATTATGCCTACTGTCGTTTGCACCATGCAGGACTCGAAATGTGCCAAAATTGATTATCCACTTCTGACTGGAACAAAAAAGGTAACTTAAAAAAATTTAATCCTTCATTTATTTATTTTCTAGTTACTTTTATTAATTATATTTTCAGATTGAATTTGAAAAAGATAGTGATATGAATAAAACATCAAATTACCCACAAGTTTTAGATCAATCAGTAGTACTTGTCAGAACAGATGAAGCGCCTGAAATTACACTTAATGGGAAAGTTCTTGTGCCTGGAAACCACATGTTTATAGTCCATTATTATCAACCAAAATCACCAGGTGAAACGAAAAATATTTCGCCCTTTACTTTTATTTTGAGAATAATTTTTAGCTGAATTTATGATACATATGTAAATTTTTATTTATTTTTAATAGTTGATGATGGGTGTTGGTTTGCCAGTCGGTGAACTCATGCTGAACCGACATAGGGTCACTTATTGGGTATGTCTTCATTCACGGGTTTGAGTAATCCAACAAACCCGCAAGAAGACAGACCCCACGCTGGTTCAGCATTATTGTTAATGCTTAAAATATTTTTAAGTACTTACACTCCTATGTCAAAATGTTAATGGTAAAATTATTTGTAGCATTTACGTTGCCTGTGGTTGTCCAGGCTGATAAGGCATTCAATGCGTCATTAAAATTTCAACATTGCCCGTCACGAATTGGATGTAGAGCATTAATTTTAGATCCAATGCATAACAGTAAATTTCCTGTCACCAACAACTTTAAAATCACGATTCAAGTAAGATTCTAAAAAATAAATTATTTTTTGAATAAAAAATTCTTATATTCGACACGGTTCCGACAGGGTAATCAAAAACCATTATGGCTTGACTATGTTCTGGTTGTGCCTGAAAGCCAATATAAAGACATCCTTCTTGAAGAAACAAACCTTAACAATGCTGAAAGGTTTAAATTAGAATGTGGCGCAGATCATTTCCATGTTGACACCAAAAATGTTACAGGTATGCTACATACGACAAAACAAAAATTTATCACAAAAATATAATAAAAACGTCATTTTTCAGAATTTTGTAAACGATCTATATTTTCCTTGACTACAAATTACAATGGTGGCGCTTTGAAGTGCGGATGTAATCCTGAAGGTAGTAAACACCATTATTGCGCGCCGTTCGGGGGACAGTGCGAGTGTAGGGACTTTGTCATCGGACGAAGGTGTGAGGAATGCAAAGCTGGCTATTACGGATTTCCAAACTGTAAACCTTGTAAATGCCAAGAATGGGCGCATTGCGACAAAGAGACTGGTAATGTTCTTAGTAGACAAGTTCAAACAAGCTTTGTAAAGTTTCAGTATTTTCCTAGGTCATTGTAGCTGTCCAAAAAATATGGAGGGGGAAAAATGTGAAAGATGCAAGCCAAACACTTACAACTACCAATTACCGATCGGGTGTACAGATTGTGACTGCCACCCTCAAGGCGTTGTAAACGGTAATTTGCAATGTGACATGAACAGCGGAGCCTGCTCGTAAGTTATTTTCTTTTATGTATTTATTTTTATTATTAATGAAGTAGAACAGGATAGTGTTTTACATCCTTGCATAGTATATCAAAGCTTTGTTTTATAAAATACATTTAAAAAATAAATATATAATGTAATTAATTATAGAAAATGTATTAATAAAAAATGTGTTGGCGGCTGCCTGACTAATCACTGTATGAGCCCTGCGTTTGAATCTCAGCGGCACTGAATTTGAATCTACTTTAATTTTTAACATTTTCCAATTCAAACATGACCAATATTTATATAGCCTTAGCCTATTTATTAGCATATTTGTGAGGGTGAACATGATCACTGTCAATCCAAAGTAGGACTCTATTTAGTTTTTAAAAAAAGTCATAGATATCGTGCATA
This sequence comes from Cimex lectularius, assembly GCF_000648675.2. NCBI lineage: Eukaryota > Metazoa > Arthropoda > Insecta > Hemiptera > Cimicidae > Cimex > Cimex lectularius. Next base: position 1,369,013 of record NW_019392655.1, read on the forward strand.
CTGCATACTAAAAGGAATTGACAAAATTTTTAGGTGCAAGGAAAATATAGGCGGAAATCGCTGTGACAGTTGCAAGCCTGGTTATTATTCATTTCCATATTGTGAAGAATGTGAATGTGATCTCCGAGGAACAACTTACGAAATTTGTGATGCTGTAAGTGTATATTATGATTTTAAGACTTTGATTCTTGCAAAATTATTCTAATTGATCAATTTTCTTGTTTAATTAATTAAAATAATTGCTCTCACTAATGTTCAATGTATAATATACTTTTAGGAAAGATACGGGGAATGTAAATGTAAAAAGAACGTCGAAGGAGTTGTGTGTGATTTATGCGCTCCAGGGACATTTAATCTCAATCAGGAAAATGAAGATGGGTGCACGGAATGTTTCTGTTCTAATCGCACGCAGGAATGCTCCAGCTCTCGATTTTATTGGGACTATGTAATTTTACTCTTACAAATTGAAAATAAATAAATAAATGTTGTAATGTTATAATAACATTTTAGGTCGGTGATCTAGAGGATTGGGTTCTGGTGACAGTAATGGTAAAGAATGGTATTTATGTGACTGAACTTCAAACCCCTCCAGACAATGTACCCCATGGAATTAGTGTGAACTTATCAGGTGAAGAATTCAGAGAGCAAGAAGTGTACTTTTCAACTTCAGACGCGTTTTTAGGAAATAAGCTAGGCTCTTATGGAGGAAAATTAAAATATTCGCTATTTTGTACTGTAGGAGACAAAGGTAGAGTACTGATAATTGTATCAGTCGACAAATTAAATCATAAAATTTATTTAATATTTCAGAAAGCTTTGTACACGGCCCGGATATTATATTCAGTGGAGGAGGTATCGAACTTTTTTATTCCGCTGTCGAATTGCCGTCACCTTCCACACTGTTTGAAATGGAATTGACCTTAACTGAACATAGTTTCACTCTGGTTAACAAACGCCCTGCTTCGAGAGATCATTTAATGCGAGTTTTAGAAAATTTACAAGCAATTTATTTAAAAGCGAGTTACTGGAAAAATAATACTACCACAAGGTGAATAATTTTCATATTTAATCACAAATTCATAGTACATATCACAAAGATAAAACTTGAATATGTTTCTTTGGAAGAATACAAAATTTAGCCATGGATGTCGCAACGGAAAAGTATACATCAAACGGGATTGCCCTGTCAGTAGAGCAGTGTGCTTGTCCTCCTCAGTATACGGGAATGTCATGTGAGGAATGTGCAGATGGTTACTACCGTTCTTCTACCGGGCCATACGGTGGTTTTTGCATTCCATGCCAGTGCAACGGCCATGCTAACACTTGCGATAAAGTCACAGGTGTTTGCAAGGTAGGAGATTGCAATTTACAGATTTTTTTTTAACAAGTTACTCATAAACTCGTACATTCATAGGATTGTCAGCATGATACTACTGGTGATCATTGTGAACAGTGTGCTGAAGGATATCACGGAGATGCAACTTACGGCACCCCACAGGACTGTTTTATTTGTGCTTGTCCTTTACCATACCCAAGTAACAAGTGTGTAAAAATATGTAAAATATAAAATTTAATTGTTATGTAATTTTTTTTTAAATCAACAAAATTTATAATTTATTGTTTTTTTTAGTTTTGCAAAAAGCTGTGACATCAGTGATGACGGGACTATGATTAGTTGCAATTGTAAAAAAGGATACTATGGCCATCGATGTCAATCTTGTGCTGATGGATATTTTGGAAATCCTGAAATTTCAGGTAATATCTTTGTAAATGTATTAATTTTCACAAAACACATTAAATTGTTCTATATTTCAGGTGATTTTTGCAAACCTTGTGAGTGCTCAGGAAACATCAACTTAAATGAAGCGGGCTCTTGTGATTCAGTTTCTGGTAAATGCCTTAAATGCCTTAACAACACTGCTGGAGCGGCGTGTAATTATTGTAAACCGGGTTACTTCGGTGATGCAGTTACACTTAAAAATTGCCAGAGTAAGCGATTTTTAAATCAAGTCTAGGGATTTTGGTAGCTAAGCTCAAATCCTATTTGTTACATAACAGGTTGTTCTTGTCATAAACATGGAACGTTCAGATGCGATGATGTGACTGGTGCCTGTGAGTGTCATCCGAATGTCGAAGGGGAGAAATGTGATCGATGCACAGAGAATCATTATCTGTTTGAATCAAGTCAAGTGTGTTCAATTAAAAACACTTTTCATAAAATTTTATTAGTAAACTTTACAAGTTGATCATTCTCGGAATGTTTTCCTTGCATATTTCTAGGGTTGTATACCTTGCAACTGCAAAGAAGCATCTTACAGTAAACAATGCGTTGACTCGAGTGGACAGTGCAGATGTAAACCCGGTGTCGCTGGAAGAGCCTGTGAAAAATGTGATCAAGGCTACTGGAATTACACTTCCGAAGGATGCACTAGTACGTTTTACTCATACTGACAATCGGGCTTAAAATTTGTGACACTCATTGCACCATCTGTTTAGGATGTTCCTGCAACCTTCAAAACTCAGTTAAAGTTGGGTGTAATGAGAAAGGGCAATGTGAATGCCTTAAAGATGTCATAGGAGAAAAGTGCGATGGCTGCCGAGAACGTTGGGTTTTTGTGGAAAAAGAAGGCTGCTTTGAATGTGGAAAATGCGTACACGATTTGTTAGACTCGGTTGATGAGATGCAGAATAGACTAGAACCGATCAGTAATGAATTTGGGGTACTGAATATTGTTTAAATTATTTTGAAGGCTACTGACAATATTTATATTTTAACGTTTTCTTTTTTTTAATATTATTATTAGTCGGTTGCAAAATCGTACTTTATTCAGAGACGGCTGCAATATCTCAATGAAACTGCAGCTTTACTCCAACCGAAAGTAAATCAGTTACAAAATGTAATGGTCGAGTTGAATCCATTCAAAGAAGAATTAGACCATTTTCAGAAAAATGTAGATCATATTAGTCGAGAGGTAATGTTCAATCAATTTTTAACTGGCATTTTATAATGTGTAAGATGGATACGATATTATTTTCAGAACTCATATACATTAGAGAAAGTTAATGGGACATCTAACGACAGTTTGTCCAACCTGTCGTCAAAGCTTGACAAAAACACGAAAACCATGAACAAATTGGCTAAAGAAGCAATTCAAGCAGCTAAGATGACAGTTCAGAATGTTAAAAACGTTGGAGAAAGCTTTCATCATTATGGTACTAGGCATTTATTTAAACGTGCTTATCAGTTCAAGAAGCTTGAACCGTTATTTAATTACATTTTTATTATAGATGTGGATTTGGACATCACACAAGCTGAAGCCCTTGATGAAGCAAATGACATTTTAAATTCCCTTCAAGAAATGTTTTCACCTAACAATGGTAAACATCTGTCAAAAGAAGACGTGAAAAAAAGTTATATGGAAAGGGCAAACAAGGCATTGGAAAATATGAAAATGTTTAAAAAGCCTGTTGATGAGAAAGAAAAGGCCTTGCAAATGCTTAAGAAAAGGATAGAAGACATACGAAAAAGAACCAAAGAAGCATCTAAACTGTCTACTGATGCGTTGAAATCTTCTAAGAAACTTTCTGAAGCTTTAAAAGAAAACATGTAAGCATTCTGTCAGGGATGATGTTTGAAAAAAAAACATTAAATATTTCAATTAATTATTCTTTTTGTGTAAGGTTTTAGGTTGAGATGAAAAAGTTAGTGTCACAAGTGGGATTTTAACCCACGACCTTCGGCTTGTAGGATGGGGAGTTGGTGTCCAAGTGGATCGAAGTCTTGATAGCTCAAATGATTAGAGCTTATCGTGACTTCGATCCACTCGGCCACTAACTTCTCATCTCAACCCACCTTTTTGAATTTTCCCTCCTTTTTGCCATTTTTCAAAGAAGAGAAGTTAGTGCCCGAGTGGATTTAAGTCACGATAGCTCAAGTAGTAGAGTAGCAACGTATCAAGCCAAAGGTCGTGGGTTGAATCCTGCTTGTGACACTGACTTTTTTTATCTCAAGTAAAAATGTTAATTAATTGAATGATATTAATTGGTCAAGCAGACCACGAAAAATAGGGAATTATTAAAAAAATTTATATTTATGAAAGGTATTGGTTGAGATAAAAAGTCAGTGTCATGAACGAGTTTCGAACCCACGACCTTTGGCTAAATATGCCGCTACTCTACCACTTGAGCTATCGTATTCAGCTGAATGTCATGGGTTAAAATCCTACTCATAACACTAACTTTTTCATCTCAACCAAGACATTACATAAAAATAAAATTAACTGAAATAATTAAAATGGTCAATTAGACAACTAAACATAAATGGATTCAAAATTTAAATGTTGATTTGTGATGTCATAGGAAAATAAACTTGCCTTCGCTGTTCAAAGAAATAAGTAAACTAAATGAAGAAGCTAAAAGCACTACTGAAAAAACAGAAGCATTATTAGATGAAATATCCGTTTTTATGGATAATTTTTTCATTTCGCTCAACATTCATACTGGTATGTTTTCACAAAACCCATATTCTTATTATTATTGAAAAGATTTCACATTCATTTAAATAAATTTTCAGATGACGCGAGTGACTGGCGCGCTCATGATACAGAAATGAAGAGGCTCACTAGCGGCATTCTCACAAATGACTCAATAGAAAACTCAGCAATTATGGTAGAAAGTGCTGAAAAGTGGGCCGATAATTTGTTAAATGATGTGAGTTTGGTGAGGTAAATCACATGAGACGGATTAAGAAAAGAAAACTTGATTTATTTTTTAGGCCAAAGTGCTTGAAAGTATAGGGAAGCAACAGCTCTCAGATGCAAATGAATATAATGTTTACAATCAAATTATTAGTGCTCTTAGATCAGCATTAATCACAGCAGAAAAGGCAAAAACGGATGCAGAAAATGCTAAACTTTTGGTTAGTTTGACTAATTAGGAACAAGAAATTCATATCTTAAAAGCTTTAAAACATTATCTCTTTGATTTGAAGATATGTTATAAAATTTATTGAATTTTTAGAGTGTACAAATATTACAAAATGCTCCTGAATCACTAGAGATGTCAAATAAACTTTTGGCCGATGGAAAAGAAATTTTAAATAAAACTGATGACGTATTGCTGAACAATGTTAATCTTACTCTAAGTGAGGTTGAAAAACTTAAAAATGAAAAGGATAACATTTTAAAAGAACTTGATGCTATTGGAAAGTAATATTCCCGATTCCCCCCTCCCGCTAAAGATTCTTTTTATTAATTTATTTCTCATATTTACAGTAAACTTGAAGGAACAGTATTAACAACTGAAAAAGGTGAATTAATCTCTGATATGGAGTCGGCCAACCAGGAAGCCACACTCTTTATTAACGGTATAGGTACAATTTTACAAGAGTTACCTAAACTACATGATTCTGTAAAGGGAGTTATCGTAAAAAAGCGAGATGTAGTGAGCAAAATTTCAGAAACTGGAAGAGCTCGTAAGTAAAATAAACTTTCTGAAAATTAAGATGCTTGATTCAATAATGTATTGTTCATTTCGATTTTAAAATATTAAATAATTTATATAAGGAATTTCTGTTTATAAAATTTTTTTATATGTTTATTATGTTTGCTATTTCATGAGATTTCATGAGAAGAACTTGTAATTTGGTCATTACCAGTCATTTTAGTAGGATAGGCAGACGAAAATGATCAGTGATGATCAAATTATGTGTTTATTGTTAGAGTTGAATAATATCTTTAAAAAAAGCTTAAAATTAAAATTTGTTCTGTTCTTTTTGTTTCAAGTTGAAGATATTAAAAAAATTATGCCTGATGTCAACAATCTTGATACGATATTAAAAACCAAAATTAAAGAAACGGAGGATACCATGGATACACTGCAAAAAAAAATTGAGTTCTTGAATGAACAACTTCGTCTTGCCCGCGAAGCTGCCAACAAGTAAGTTTATAACTGAAAACTCATCGATTAGTTATTATTTCTAACTATTTTGTAGAGTAACACTAGGAGCAGAGTTCCTTTCTAATACAAGTCTGGAATTATGGCAGTCAGATGACATTCCAGAGCAGGCGATAAACAACCATGTTTCACTTTACTTTGCAACTTTGTCTCCCAACTCCTTATTATTTTATATGGGCAATCAAGCAAAGCGTATCAAAAGAAGAAGCAAACAGTCATCTGTACTAATACTTTTACTTTAATATTATTTAAAAGACAGTTTCTACATTTGTCAGTATCTGTTTTAGGAAGAGTTTATGGCTCTGGAAGTTCAAAATGGACTTCTCAAATACAGCGTTGATCTCGGAAGTGGTCCCAAAAGTGTTTCTACGTCGAAAAATGTGGATACAGGTCATTGGCATAAAGCTATAATGGAAAGGTACGGTACTTTATAAAATCATGTTCATTTTCATTTTTGATTGATAAAATTTAATAAATGTAGATTAATAATTTAAGTTTTAACAAAATAGACAAAATTAATTGTATTAGGCAATACCTTCAATGTGAGGTGATGAACCTGTCGTGGTCATCTCTGTTCCTGGTCCTTTTCAGCATTTTGTCATCTTAAGTTGTTGGTTAGGACCGTAGGGAAACTGCATATTCCATGTGCAATAGTAACAAGCCTGTGCTAGGATGAAGATTAGATTAGATTATACAGGAGCACCGCAACCAGTATTCGTCTATTGTGCATCTAAATTTATTTATTTTATTTTTTTTTATTTTTTTATTTTTTTATCTAGAGCTCCTCATTAAGCTTAAAGCTTTTTATCAGATCCCAAAGCTTTTTCAAGGGCTTACCTATGTATCCTTCAGGCCTTGGCTTTTCCTCTCCCTACATAGGTCTTCATACCAATGGAGGACATGATCTATTTTTTCTTCTACTTTTTAGATTGCTAAGAAGTACAGGCTTGTTTCTGCCACTCCGAGTCTACATGTCGATAGAGTCTGCAGTGTCTAGTCAGCAGTCTAACTATTATTCTAGTCCTAGCACAAGCCAGATTTATTAGTTCTGCCATTAGTTTCTGCGATTATCCTTTAATATTTTTTTTGCATGCCTCTAGCCTGGGCTACATTCCCATTGAGCAGAGGACTTATGTTTAATCTATTGTCTAATGTTAGGCAGTTTGGTATGCCACAAAAGGGTCCAGGGCCAATAGGTGACCTCATCGAACTTTCCTTGGCCAATTTGTCGGCCTCTTTGTTGCCGCTCTGCTCTGTGTGCCTTTGTACCCAGGCAAGGGTAATATTTTTATTTTCTCTGATGCTGTGATGCAGTCCCAAATGACTCTGACAGTCTCCCTGGCACTATATACAATAGCCACTGTTTCGTAGACACCGGCGGGAGTAAGTATTGGATATCTACCCTCCAAGTCCGGCGTTACCAGGGATAGTTGCCGGCTGTTGTGTAAAGGACTTAAGGTTAAAAAAAAATGAATAATTCATTTGATGATTAAATTTATTAACTGACAATTTATGATAAAAATACGGAAACTAAAATCTGGCCAGAAACAAAACAAAGTTAACAAATATATAGAAATATAGAGAGTTGGTTATAAGAAAGTTAATACGAAAAATGGCAATGTTGAATTAAAAGAATAAGGACGTTCGTACATCTTGTCAACTCACAACAGTGAAGATCAAACGATTTAGCACTTATCTTGGAGTCTGGGAGCCACTCGCCGGACGACGTCAAAGGTGCGTTCGTTCGTACCCGTCAGAAGCCAGAGAGTGACAGACTGGAGACCGCTGATGTACATTCGTGCGTACGGGTTGAGTCCTCGAGAGAGACTCGCTGAAGACAGCTGATGTACGTTCGTGCGTACGGGTTGAATCCTCAGGAGAGACTGACTGAACGCTGAAGACAGTTGTACTTCGTGCGAACAGTTCGAAAACCAGGCAGTGACTCACTCCTTTTACGAAGGTTTGCTGAAAATTGACCTGTTTCTCCCTCCAGCATCGTGATCCTTACAAATTTTCTGTTTTTATAATTTTTTTAAAATGATAAATTTAAAATAATAAAGGATAAGATTTCTAATTAACGATTCATACATAAAAATGTTTACATTAACAACAGCGTAAACAGCCACAGTTTCCACATGAAAGATGGTGGTATATTGTTCAAGGCTTGTATGAATTCTAATTCTTGGTTTATTTCCATAAATGCCAGCTCCTGACCCATATTCAGTTTTGGAGCCATCTGTAAGCCAAATACGGTTGGCATTTCTTCCAGACTGCTCTACAAGGTATTTTGATTAGAGATTTTTTGTAAAAACTGAATTTAGGGGTCATGGGTTCTTTCTAGCTGAAGCTTCCCTCAAAACTTTAAATACTCCTTGTTGTGAGTAGGCTATTGGAGCCACCCCTGCACTAGCCTATGAATTATGGCCCTGGCCTCTCCCTGGATAAAGATATGTACAGGTGGTAGATTCAGAAGGACTTCTAGGGCAGCTGGGGGGTCTTCATTGCCTCAGCGATGCTCAGACATTTAGGATGAAAAAGAAACTGCATATCTTCCATTGGTTAATGAGATTCCCGCTCCTGGGATATGGAATGAAGGATATATATATATATNGAGTAATCCTGTAAACGTAAACAGAATATTTTATATAGATTTTTTTTAATGAAAACTTAAAATCCTGCATTATTTTCCGGACAACCCAATATATACAGAGTGCGCGATCAAGACCCGAGGGGTTAAATGCCTGGGTAGACTCGTACCCCATCCCTAAAAAGTCCAGGACTTGTTCACAAAACCCCAAGATTTTGGACCATTTTATCTCAGGGAGTGATTTGGTGATGTCTGCTCCTTCAAAGATTTCAAATCTAGACCTAGCATACCTATCACACTCTGCAAGGTAGTGCCTTCAGCCAAGTTCTGGAATGAAGGATACAAGAGCCCTTAACAAAGCTTTGGAATTTGATTAAAAGCTTTAAGCTTTACAAAACAATTTAAATAATAATGAAGATTGCACAATAGACCAATATTGGTCCCAGTGCAAGGTTGTGAAGAGGCTGGCTCCTGTTAACATTTAACATTAAATTCTCTGTCAAACAGAATATTTCTATATTTTTGTTAGATAAACAATAAATAAATTCATTTTCAGAACTGGAAAAATAATTCGCCTGACTGTCATAACACCAGATAAGAAGCAGATGGTCGAAGAAGCAGTTCTTTCAGGGACTTCCTCCATCCTCAATTTGGACAAAACAAGATCAAAAATATTCATTGGCGGAATACCTGCAGACTTCAGTGCGCCGTCGTATTTCGAGCACAACAACAACTTCTTCGAAGGGCGAATTGAAGATCTCACCATTGGAAATTCACCAGCTAGCTTGTGGAATTTCATACGCGAAGAAAATCTAAGACCTAGTGGTGGACGGTACTTATTTATTAAACTTTTTTAAAATAAAAGTTTGGAATTAATTTTTTTTCTTTAAATAGAAGTGAACTGTCAAATGTTAGCAATACTATCGGATGCAGGTTTGATGGCCATGGTTATGTGGCTGTCGATAGTGAAACATACCGTATGGGTTCCAAATCTGAAGTGTCTATGAGCTTTAAGACAACTGCTAAAGATGGATTACTCTTCTTGGCTGTGAATGAAGACAATACTTTTATATCAATTGAGCTTAAAGATGGAAAAGTTTGGCATCAGGTTAGAACCGTCAGTGAAAGTAGTTCACATGCTGCATAAAGCATACGACACTAAAATTTAAATGTTTTATGTTTATTGTTATTATTATTTTCAAGTTTGATCTCGGTGATGGAGTAATAAGTCTGAGTTCAGAAAAACTTTATAATGATAATCAATGGCATAGAGTTGAAACGAGCAGATTTTATAACAATGCAACTTTAGCGATGGATGGCCATCTGCTGGAAGGATCATCAATCTATCGAGATGAAAGGCGTAAATTTACTGTATGTTTTTTTAATGTTATAATTCCATTATTTATCTTTGTTAAAACTTAATGCTTAACAATTACAAAATATATCTGTTATGATTTTAGAAACCACGTAAATTTTATTTTGGTGGTTATCCAGGCAGGCATATGCTTGATCATGTTACGAATATAGATTTTGAAGGTTGTATAGATAATGTGCAATTAGACAGTGTTGTCGATTTAAAGAAGAACCTAGAATCGGTTGGAACTATCGCAGGCTGTCCTGCAAAGGTACATGCACTTTTCATAATTTTCTTTTAAAACTGAGGAAAAAAGTGTTCACTAAATTAAATTTTGCAGTTTGCCAATGTCGTATCCTTTGAATATGGTGCTCCTGGATATCTGCTAGGACCAGTTATAACTGCTGGAGACAATTCATTAGAACTGCTCATGCGTTTTAAAACATCATCGCCCAACGGTTTACTCGCGTATGCGACTTATGGGCCTGCAAGTATTTCATTATCACTTAGAGATGGACAGTTAGTGTTTAAGAGCGGAAAAGATGAATTGAAGTCGGATTCTCCAAAGCCGTACAATGACACAAAATGGCATGTTGTTATGGCAAATCTCAACCGAGAGAAGATGGAACTTCATGTTGATGATTATCAATCCTATATGTAAGTTAATTAATGTTTTTTTTTTTTAATCTACAAACATTACACATTTGTGTTACCTATTTCAGGTCAGAAGAACCCCCGAACCTTATACGGATGTTACATGGTCAAATTTATTTCGGAGGGGTTCCGTCCAGTGTGGATGCGCAAGTAGCATATTCTGAGAAATTTGTTGGCTGCATCAGTGATGCGACATTGAACAATGTTATAATTAATTTTGCTAATTCATCCGAAGCTCCACAAGCTTTGATTGGAAATTGTGTTTTACATGAAAAACCTTTAATTTTAGCTCCACATCCACCCATGCACAAGCCACGTAAGTAAAGCTTAATTAATTTTTTAACCCTAACAAAACTGATATAAAATTTTGTATAAATCAGTTAGATTATTCTCATATTCTTGACTGACTGTATTTAAATTCAAGAACATTTTAGGCCCTCCAGAGCCGCCGATTACATTTGAGACTGAAAAACCTCCGCAAACGCCTGAACCAGAACCTTGTAAGACTACTGTGTACTTATTACTTCTGTGAACACCTAAACTGTACACAATATACCATTTTCTTTATTTTCAGTATCCACAACTTCAGCTCCGATTACAAGAGAAGATTCTGAGTCATGTGTCCTCCCTCTTTACTCTAATATAAAATTGACCGGGAAAAACTATAGATTTGGTAATGTTGAATGAGTATGTGGGAGGAGATACAAACTAATCATTTAACTGTAAACAGGTACCAAACCAAACAGCAGAATAGAATATATGTCACTACCTGGCAAACTGAGGGCGAAATATGAATTTACAGTTGATATAAAAACTACGGCACATTACGGCATTATATTCTTTGCTAGCAACAAGCATTTCACAGATTATATATCTCTTCTACTTATGGATGGAATGGTAAGATTTATTTTAGTGTGAGATATTGATATTTTTTCATTTTAACACTTTTAATAATCCATTACAGTTCATTGTCCGATTGACCAATTAACATTTTTCAATTAATTAATATTTATGAAAGTTATTGGTTGGGATAAAAAAGTCAGTGTCACGAACGGGATTCGAACGCAGGACCTTTAGCTTAATACGATAGCTCAAGTGGTAGAGTAGCGGCATATTTAGCCAAAGGTCATGGGTTCGAAACCTGCTCGTGACACTGACTTTTTTATCTCAACCAAGACCTTTCATAAATATTAAAAACTTTTAATAATTCCCTATTTTTCGTGGTCCGCTTGACCAATTAATATCATTCAATTAATTAAGGTTTCTAGTTGAGATAAAAAAAGTCAGTGTCACAAGCGGAATTCGAACCCACGACCTTCGGCTAAATACGATAGCTCAAGTGGTAGAGCAGCGGCATATTTAGCTGGTCATGGGTTTGAAACCTGCTCATGACAATGACTTTTTATCTCAATCAATACCTTTCATAAATATTAAAAACTTTTAATAATTCCATATTTTTTGTGGTCCGCTTGACTAATTAATTAAGGTTTTTACTTGAGATAAAAAAAGTCAGTGTCACAAGCAGGATTCGAACCCACAACCTTTGGCTTGATATGCCGCTACTCTACCACTTGAGCTATCGTGACTTCAATCCACTCGGGCACTAATTTCTCTTCTTTGAAAAATGGCAAAAAGGAGGGAATATTCAAAAAGGTGGGGTTGAGATGAGAAGTTAGTGCCCGAGTGGATCGAAGTCACGATAGCTCAAGTGGAAGAGTAGCGGCGTATCGAGCCAAAGGTTGTGGGTTCGAATCCCAATCATGACACTGACTTTTTTATCTCAACTAAAAACCTTAATTAATTGAACTTTTAATAATGTGTGATAATAGGCAGACCAAGATGAAGACAGTGTCATGCAACAATGATTTTTATTAATAAGTATCATTGTGAGAGTTGAAAGTTGTTGAATGTAAATCTGTTAAAATCTCCCTGTGTTAATAAAATCCATTTATCTTTGAAATTATTTTACATAGATTGCTTACATTTTCAACTGTGGATCTGGGGAAGCGTATATACACAGTACATTCCCAATAAATGACAATGAATGGCATACAATCACTTTTAAGAGAACGCATGAATCCGGCAGCTTAATTATCGACAATCAAGATGCAATTGAAGGAATGTCAGAGGGCTCGACAAAAACGCTCAACGTAACACCACCATATTTTATAGGTGGGCTCGATCCTGCTATAGCGCAAGACATCCCAGCAAATATTGTTAAGGTAATTATAGGTTAAGGTATCTGTTCAAAACACTCACAAAATATATTGATTTTAAAAGTTAAAAATACATTATAAATGTTTTCAGGGAGTAAAGGAGTCTTTTGATGGCTGTATTAAAAATTTTATGGTTAACGAACAGCCTGTCCCTAAATCAAGAAGTGAAGTAGGTGTAATACCATGCTCTGAAGATTATGAAAGTGGTGCCTATTTCCCTCCTGAAGGAGGCTATATAAAATTATGTAAGACCAAAATGTTAAAAATTAATCAATCTGAATGTCCATTAATATATATTTATCTGTTACAGCTGATAAATACTATGTCGGTAAAGGTGTTAATCTAAGGATGTCCATAAGACCTAGAGTCTATTCAGGAGTGTTATTATCCGTTAGAAGCAAATCAGACTATTTAATTGTTGCATTGGAAAATGGTGTTGTAGTGGTTAAAATTAAGACATCAAAAAGTAAAAGTATATCAGTGGACTATAAAATGCCTAATGAAGAACCAGCTTATATATGTAATGGAAAATGGCACAATATACATAGTAAGTTTATATAATTTAATCTAAAAAAATAAAAATATCTTGTAACATTTGCTTATTTTCATTATTTGTTTCAGTTATGAAGTCGGTTAACTCATTTTTGATTGGAATAGATGGTAAATACAGCGAAGTTATACAAACTCCCAGAAGATCAAGAGATATTATGACACAGGATCCAATGTACTTAGGAGGAACGCCTGACATGACAACGCCACCGTACGTCGGTTGTATTAGGAATATAACTCTAAACAATGATATACTGTTCGTTACAAAAGAAGCTACCTTTGGAAATGCGATAACCAGTGTTTGTCCAGTTATTTAAAAATGTTTTTTTCAACCATGTATATAGACATTTAGATTTTTTTTTAAATTTAGCTTAAAACTTTTATTAAATAATAAAATATTTAAAATATTTGTTCTCTTTACTATCTTTCCATGTACTCTCTATCTCATAAAATACACTCTGCAAATTTATATCACCCTTTTGACATTTTGTTTGTGTACATTGATTTACCTGGCATACCTCACTCTGGGTTTTGTCTATCAGTAACAATTGTTCACTATATTCAGAGGTCAGAGAAACTGAAACAGGGCCAACATACCAAGGCAGTGCATAAGCGGATAATAGCATAAACATGAGCTAAGCAGGTGACCTGAAATCTTAACTATATGTCTATCAGTCCATGGACCCCAACAAAAATTGTCGACTGTTAGAACATATTCTGTCTTTCAATACATTTTTAAACTATAAAAACATTCTAACACCAAATCTGTTACACTTATTTGCTTAATAATTTAATTAAATTTAAATATTTATAAGAAACGAAGTATTTAACTAATTTTTTTTTTTGTATTTTCTTCTTTATTTTGCCTGTTGTTTTGAGTACCTTTTAATGCTAACTTCAGCAATTCCATAAACCACAATATAATTTTTTTTAAATTAGCTTCAGAGGCACCTTCTTTCATTTCTCAAATTGAACCTGAATTTAAATGCAATAAAAATCCTGAAATATGTCCATATAATGTTCACTTATCTTTGTGTAAAACAAAAACAAAATGGACCACAACTTATCCAACAATTGGACGTTTAGAGAAAATGATGTTGATAAATCTTCTGACAACTTTCCAACAATAACATCAGTCAGCTTATCTGGAGGATCAAAATATACTCAAAAGTTGCTTATTCTTAGTCATTGTCCTAGTGAAGACCAAAGGGTAATTTTTTTAAATTGTGCTTTCGCTCAGCATTTTGAGACCAGTATAGTTTTTGAAAAATCCTTTTAATTCAGAATTATCGATCTTATAGATTACGTCATTGCTATTAATAAAAGCATGGGGCCGTACAGTGAATTACTGCAAGAAGAAATTGATGGAGAAATCAATCCCTGCATGAACTTTCTTTTCCTTTTAGTAGTTTTCTTTTGAAGCCCAAGAAAGATAAAATCTGACCCAAAGTTAGATAACAGTTTTCAGATGAAGCTGTTGGCTGAAGAAAAGGCAGAGAAAAATCATAATTAGCTTCAAAAAATGTACCAATATATATGGGTCTGACAATTGGGCATGTGAAAACCAAACAATTGGGTATAGTCAAGGGAGGTAATTGAAAGGTGAACTCATAATTGCTAGCTGAATGTAAGAAATCGGATGCTGGAAAGGAGATACTCTCTCATGTCCTTTTCAAGTGCCCAGAGAATCTCTCGAAGATTGTAAGGACCTAGGATCAAGGACCAATCCTCGGTCTCTTTAACTCAAGAAACCATTGAAACACCCCATTGTACGGGACATAGATAGATAGATAGATAGATATATATACTTTATTTACAAAATGAAAAAATTTAAAGTTAAAAATAAAAAACACAGTATTATTATGGCATGGTATTAAAACCGTCAGCCAGAGTTCGGAGTGCATTACTATCCCAAGAATATGCATAATTATATAATTATGAGAAAAGGAGAATTTAAAATATCAACTTCAGAGGTTACAATTATTTACAGGATTTTCAAATTACAAGGTTGAATTGCGATAAACTTTGAAAATAATAAAAATGACACTTCAAAGAACAAAAGGATTCTAACTTACATAGGGTCCCCCACAGGCCAACAGAATTCGCATTTAGAAGCCCACAAATTACAAATTATATTTATTAAAACAAACAGAACAAAATAAAAAAAAATAAAAAAAGACAAACAAAAAAGAAAAAAGAAACAAAATAAGACGAACAGAATATTAATTCCCTACATTCCAATGTATTCATATCTGTAAAACCAGGCTTTCCGAGCAAAATCAACAAGACCCCCGGCAATCGGAGCCATTCAGAAGGGCTATGAGCTCTTCCCTTGTCTGAAAACATACAGATACCTCAATTCGTTCAGGACCGAGCATCTAGCGAGAAAATGAAATGCATCCTCACGATCACCTGAGTTGCATAGAGAGCACACTGCAGTGGCAGGAGTACTCCCAACCCAAGGAACAACAACTCCCCTCGAATTTTAAACCACCAGCGGAAAAAAGAGAACGGAACATCATTTGATGGAGCAGAAAAAACATTGCAAGGAGTTAGGGAATGATTCAGGACATGTCTCTAGCCAAATATTGATGCCACAAATAAGGAGACCCTAGACCTCGCGGAGGCGTATGACACTGCTAGCACATTGTATTGGGTGATAGACCTCAAAACACAAAAATATGGGATATTGAGGGAAGCCCTCTTGGAGCTACACCACAAAAATTTCTTTAAGCAGTGAGTGTAGTAGTGCATACTGAGGATGCATACCTGTGCATACTGAGAAGACGCTCAGGTAACCTGGGATCAAGCAGCTCTCGAGAATGCTCCTCACCCTCTTCTTAACAGCGCTGAGGTCCTCACTCTCCATGGATCTCCTGCACCAAAGGATGCGAAAACTGGCAAATGCCAAACATTTATTATTTAAATTAAAATCGGGGGAAAATAGTTTGATAGAGTAGGGTTTAATTTGAAAAGGTTGCCTACTTGGCCAATTGTCATGTGCGATACCATAAAAAAGCAACAAATAACATTTTTATTGTGCAATTTCAATAGTCTCACTCACTTAAGAGAAAAGTGTTTTATTTGAAATATTAAACTAGTTTTCTTACACTAGTCAAAATTTAGTCCCTTCCAGTGTAGATACATGAAAAAATTCTTTAATTAGCTTCTTAGAAAAGTGTATTTTTTTAATTTTCTCCATGCTATGCTTGGACATAACACAGCATTACGTAGATGTTTGTCCAATTGTCTTTCACTTCATCTTCAATAGTGCCTGCGATACCATAAAAAAGCAACAAATGACATTTTTGTTGTGCAATTTTATAGTCACACTTTCACTTGAGAGAAAAGTGTTTTATTTGAAATATTAAACTAGTTTTCTTACACTAGTCAAAATTTAGTCCCTTCCAGTGTAGATACATGAAAAAATTCTTTAATTAGCTTCTTAGAAAAGTGTATTTTTTTAGTTTTCTCCATGGTATGCTTGGACATAACATAGTATTACCTAGATTTTTAAATTTGGTGGGAAAGCTAACAGACGACTGTCAATCAAAAATTATGACATTTTCACAAACGATGCCTGGTTCGGATGAAACATAAGCAATTAACAAGAAGACTTTAGTTTTAAAACATTGTATTGGCAAAAATATCGGCAGTTAGAAAAGTGAGGAACTCAAAGGAGGAAAAGTCGACAAAACTGAATCTAGACAGCACTGGTGCTATAGGTATTTAGGTTGTGCTGTCAGTGTGTCAGCTCGACATGAGAAAGAAACAAAGCTTGAATTAGTTATTTCGGTTCTGGACGGATATCAGGCGTTCAAATCGACGTCGTCGGACGAGATCACACTTCCTCTCGGTTCTCGGTTGAAATGTTCTGCACCTCCTGAAGGAGACTCAGTACCGTTTTGAGTTGAGTCGCCTGCCCCCTTTCACGATCGGAGGTCTCGTTTTTCTCAAAAAGACATCGCCGAGCATGGGCTTCGAAGTCAATCGTTTCAGCGGCGAAGTAGACGACGAGCTACTTTGCCCCATCTGCTCCGAAGTCCTAGAAGATCCTCTCCAGGTATATCTTGCTCTTTTTTTCTCATCCTGTCCAGATCGGGTAGCATTTTGGATTGGTGAAAGTTCTGGACAGTTTCGGAGTTTTCAACAATCGCAAAATGCTAAATAAGCCACTTACTGGACTCATTTTCATAGAAAAACATTTTGTAGTTTGGTCATTTCCGATCACCTGCTGATCGAATCATGCTAGTCCATCTACAAACGTAACCAGGGCCTATCCTTGCTGCAGAGTAGGCCAGCATCCTGATTTATTTTTTTAAATATGCCTGATTTCCTTAACGGCTCAGCTTTTTAGGTGAAATATTCTTTCAGCCAGTCGATAGTATTTCCAAAAATTAGCAGTGCGATATCTGCCAATTTACAAACCATAAAGGAATCGTGACCTTTCTAATTGTGGTCTGCAGGGTGAACCTGAAGTTTGGTTGCTTCCACAAAAGTCTGCCTTTGCTAGCTAATGTTGCCTTTCACACAGGCCATATTATATGTTTTTTGTTTTTTAAATATCTATGATTTCTTTACCAACTCAGTCTTTTAGGTGAAATACCAGTGTCTTTCAGCCTGTCGATTGTATTTTGAATACATCTGCCAATTTACAAACCATAAAGGAATTGTGACCTTTCTAATTGAGGTCTGCAGGGAACCTGAAGTTTAGTTGTTTCCAGTTTGGTCTGCCTATCCTTGTTGAAGTCGTCCGTCATAAAGTCCATGCATCATGATTTTTTTTTTTAAATATGCCTAGTTTCTTTAACTACTCAGCATTTTGGGTGAACTCTTCCTTTCAGCCATTCAATTGCATGTGCAATAATCTGTCAGAGTGATATCAAACAATTTCCAAACGAGAAACAAATTGCGACTTTTTTAATTGAAGCCTGCAGGATAAACCTGAAATTTGGTTGCTTCTAGGTGAGACTGCCTATGCGAGCTGTTGTTGCCTGTTATACCGTACTACATCATGATTTTTTTACAAGGCCTGATTTTGACAACTGTCAACGTTTTGGGTGAATTATCTCATATTTTCAGTCCTTCGATTGTATTTTCAATAGTTTAGCAGATTAATATCGAACAATTTATAAACCATAAAGGTATCGTCTGCAGGATGAACTCGAAGTTTTGTTATTTTCTATTGGGTCTACATACCTAGTTGCTATCATACAGTCTATACTGCATCATGATTTTTGTTTTTTTAATATGCCTGATTTCTTTAACGGCTCAGCCTTTTAGGTGAAATACATTTTTCTTTCAGCCAGTCGATAGTTTTTCCAAAATATTAGCAGTGCGATATCAGCCAATTTACAAAGCATAAAGGAATCGTGAACTTTCTAATTGAGGTCTGCAGGGTGAACTTAAAATTTGGTTGCTTTCAGGCAAGTCTAGCTATTCTAGCTGTCATCTGACCCATGATCTATATGTTTCATTTCTTTGCCTAAGCGTTTTGAGTGAAATACCTCATTCCTTAGGTCAATTAATTGCATTAACTATATATTAGCCAATTTACCAACCATAAAGGAATTATGACCTTTCTAATTGAGGTCTGCAAGGTGAACCAGACGTTTAGTTCAATAGTTTCCAGTTTGGTCTGCCTATCCTTGCTGTTGTTTGCCTGTCATACGCCTGCTTCATAATTTTTTGTGTTAAATATGTCCAATTTTTTTAATAATTCAGCCTTTTAGTGAAATACCTCTTTCTTTCAGCCAATCGATTGTATTTCCAATGCATTAGCAGGGCGATAACAGCCAATTTACAACCCATAAAGAATTGTGACCTTTCTAATTGAGGTCTGCAGGGTGAGCCAGAAGTTTAGTCATTTCCAGTTTGGTCTGCCTATCCTTGTTGCAGTCATCCGTCATAAAGTCCATGCATCATGATTTTTTTTTAATATGCCTAGTTTCTTTAACTACTCAGCATTGTGGGTGAAATACCTCATTCTTTCAGCTTTTCAATTGCATGTGCAATAAACTCATAGGGTGATATGAAACAATTTATGAATCATAAAGGAATTGGAACCTTTCTAATTGAGGTCTGACGGGTGAATCTGAAGTTAAGTCGTTTCCAGTTTGGTCTGCCTTTCCTTGCTTCATTTGTCTGTAATATAGTCCTTAATGCAAAATTATTTATTTTATTTGCATGTTTTTAAACATGTCTGATTTCTTCAAACTCAACTGATCCTCAACTCAGCTCAGCATTTTGGGTTAATTACCTCATTTTTTCAGCTATTCAATTATATGTGCAATAAACTTTTAGGGTGATATGAAACAATTTACGAATCATAAGGAATTGGAACCTTTCTAATTGAGGTCTGCAGGGTGAACCTGAAGTTTCGTCGTTTCCAGTTTGGTCTGCTTTTCCTTGCTTCATTTGTCTGTCTGACTTATTGCAAAATAATTTTTTTTTTAAACATGTCTGATTTCTTTAATAATTCAGCATTTTGGGTGAAATACTTCATTCTTTCATCTATTTAATTGCGTGTGCAATAAACTGTCAGGAAAAACCATAAAGGAATTGGGATCTTTCTAATTGAGGTCTATAAGGGTGTACCTGAAGTTTAGTCATCTGGGTCGTCGGTGGCCGCAACGGTTTAGGCGTTGACACGGCGCTCATCTCTGTAAGGTAAAGCCTCATCCAGCGGCCCTGCATTCGAATCCGACATACTTACAAATGCGCTTTTTTTCAAACACACCGGCACCCTGAGGGTTTATATGACCTCTGCTGTTGCGAACCCTCTTTAAAAAAAAGTTTAGTCATTTTAAGATTGGTCTGTCTACCCTTACTGCATTCGGCTGCCGTACAGCCCATACTGCCTCATTTTTGATTGTCTGATTGAAATACTTCTTATTTTAAAAAGAGAACTCATACAAATTACAGTACACAAAGTATAATGGCATGGCTAATGCTTTCTGCCATGACTGCGCAGTGGCAATATCGCAATCAATGAAGTTCTACTGAGATGTGATTATTGCTGGTCATGAATTTTTTATTTATTTTTTTATATGTATGACTGATTTCTTTAACAACTCAGTGTTTTGGATGAAATACCTCATTCTTTAATTTAATTTAGGCCTGCAAGATGAAAACTGAAAACTGGTTGCTTCCGGGCAAGTCTGCCTATTCTAGCTGCTGTTGTCTGACACATGATCTATAATACTTTTTAAAAGGATAGTTCCTACTCACAGTAAGTTGTTTTGCAACGATCAGGATTTCGAGCCTTTTAGCTCATCATCAGGTTGAAGGACTTCTACAACCTGATGATGAGCTAAAAGGTTCAAAATCCGGATCGTTGCAAAACAACTTACTGTGAGTAAGAACTATCCTTTTAAAAAGTATTGAACACCACACTCACTCCATCATTTATCATTTATATTGATCTATAATATGTTTGATTTCTTTGCCTGACCGTTTTGGGTAAAATACCTCACACTTTCAGTCTTTCGATTATATGTGCAGTAAACTAACAGTGATGTTAAATTGTTGAACAACTTACAAACCAGAAAGGAATTGGGGCCTTTATAATTGAGGTCTGCAGATGAAGTTAAGTCGTTTCCAGTTTGGTCTGCCTATCCTAGCTTCAGTTGCCTGTTATACGGTCCATACTGCATAATGATCTTTTTACATTGTCTGATTTTGACAACTGTCAGCGTTTTGGGTGAATTATCTCACATTTTCAGTCCTTCGATTCTATATTCAATATTTTAGCAGATTAATATCGAAAAATTTACAAACCGTAAAGTAATTGTCTGCAGGATGCTCGAAGTTTGGTCATTTCCTGATGGGTTTGCACATCCTAGTTGCTATCATACTGCATTATGATTTTTTTACAATGTCTGATTTTGACAACGGTCAGCATTTTGGGAGAATGAATTACCTCACACTTTCGATCCTTCGATTGTATATCCAATTTTTTATCTCAACCCATACCTTACATAAAGATTAATTAATTGAAATAAGTTATTTGGTCAATCGTACCATGAAATCTAATGGATTGTTTATCCAATATTTTAGTAGATTAATATTGAACAATTTACAAACCATAAAGGTATTTTCTGCACGATGAAATCAAAGTTTTGTCATTTCCAGTCAGGTCTACATGTCTACATATCCTAGTTGCTATCATACAGTCCATACTGCATCATGATTTTTTTACAAGGTCTGATTTTGAAAACCGTCAGCGTTTTGGGTGAATTACCTCACACTTTCATTCTTTCAATTGTATATCCAACATTTTAGCAGATTAATATTGAACAATTTACAAACCGTAAAGGTATTGTCTGCAGGATGAACTCAGTTTTGTCATTTCCATCGGGTCTGCATATCCTAGTTGCTGCATTTTGTTACCAGAAGGGAATTTTAACCTTTTTTAACCTGAGGCCTGTTGTGTGAATACAGTGAAAAGCTGCCTCTGAGATAGCTCAGGATCAACAAATAGCCAAAGTTCACAGAAAAATTGTTAAAATAGCGTATAATTTGTGTGTGGAATTATAGTCAATTTAACCTCTGCGATTTGACCAAAACTGAAAAATTTTTGAACAAATTTGTAAATATAGCCACAGTTTCTCTAATTGATTATTAAAAATAACAATTGATAAAGAAAAAATCTGTCCCTGATATATTTATATTATGTAACCAGATGGACAACATAATAACACATACTCACTGAAGATGGCTAAATGCAATGCCTAAGTGTGTTTGACAGAACAGCGAGGATGTTTAGAAACAACCAACAAATTATTTTTCCACTGACATCTCTCAAAAATCTCACGATAATCTTGACCAAATGCAGTCTTATCTTGTTTTTGAGTTTTGTATTTTGGCCTCGGCAGCCAGACAAGAACATAATTTTATGAATACTAGAAGATCACTAGCTATTGAGGCTCATATAAAATTTATTATGTCGATTGTTAATAATAATTAAAAAGATTTTGTGACAGGCACCATCCTGTGAGCACGCATTCTGCAGCGCTTGCATTAGAAAATGGATCTCTAGACAGTCCACGTGTCCTGTCGACAGACAAGCTATAACACAGCTTCGACCTGTGCCTCGAATTTTGAGAAACTTTCTTTCTAGGTACATTTTATTATACAGCTCCTTGACCGTCACTGATGTAAATTGGTTTCAGACTGAGCATAACCTGTGACAATGCAGTATATGGGTGCCAAGCAGTTTTAAAACTAGACGCGCTCAGGAGTCACGTATCTGAATGCGAACACAATCCAAAGAAGCCAGTGCCATGTGAACAAGGTTGCGGTCTTGTCATACCGATGGATGAACTCAAGGATCACAACTGCATCCGTGAGCTGAGAGCGCTCATCCACTCCCAGCAGCAAAAAATTCAAGACTTCCAGCAGGAAATAGCCGACCAGAGGTTTCAAATTAATGAGCAAAAAAATGAACTTTTTATATTGAAGGTAAATAGGAGAAAATGTTGTTTATTGGTCGAACGATTATGTTTGAATGATTTTTTTCAGGATTTTGTAAGAGCCATGAGAGTGTCAAATCCAACGATGAGAGCATTAGCCGATGAAATGGAAAGAGATGAAGTTGTCAGATGGTCCAACACTCTTACCAGGGCAAGAGTGACCAGATGGGGTGGTATGATATCCACTCCTGATGATCTTCTTCAGGCAAGTCTTTTCTTTATCATCAAAGAAATGTAGTTAAAAATGTAGTTAGTGAAAAATGTAGTTTAAAAAAATGTTTAATAAGGCTATATATATATTTCCTCAAATCAACTTTATGCATATATCATTTTGCAGCATTTTTTATGTAGAGTGCAATAAAAATATAAAACTTTATCAAAACCAAAAAATTTCTAAAAACAAAAAAAATTTAATTAAACTAGGTCATTTTTTCCTGTAAAAACTAACTTGAAATTTTGGTTTGAATTTAAATTTATCGATTTTTTGACCCATAAAATTTTTCCCATTTTTGAGAAGTCGTTATTGGAATATCTGAATTAAAAGGTTAAAACTTATAAACGGCCAAAAGGATTTTAACATCAAAGATGCCAAAGAGGGACATAACTTTTTAACAGCATAAAATTATTTGTCAGAAATTAACCTCGTTTTTTTAATGGAAATAATAGTTAGATTGTAATGTTTAATACAGTTATAAAATGCACTTGATAGTTACTTTAAAACGAATTATCAACCATGAAAATCGGTCGACTAGCTTTTGATAAAAATGATGTTAGAGTTTGCCCTAGGAATTCAGTCATGTACAAGGTTGTCAAAATTATCAGTCAAAAAATTAATTTAGATTGATTTCCTCCGAAAGTCGGTATCTAACGGTTTTATAATGCTAGAGTCACGACAATGAGGTCAAATCCAAGTTTTCACCATTTTCTTGCTTTCTTTGCTTTCAGAAAGTTTGTTAAAATATGCAAAAAAACTTTTGATTTCTCTTTTAAAATCATACCAAATTAAAATATTCTGCGTCGTAGAACATTTTTGTTTTTATGTTAACCAAAAATGAAGTTAAAACACCAATAGTCATATTTCTTTAATCTCTCAGTAACAATTTATGATCATATTTAATTGTAACTGAAATTAGACTGAACATTAACCAGATTAATTAATTTATTTATATTGTATAAATTAAAATATTAATAAAAATTATAAGAATAAAGTAAATTTAATTAAATGATCATAAATCGTTATTTAGAGATTTACAAAAAATTAATTTAAATTCAAATCAAAATTTATACATATTAGGGATCTCTAGAGGTGCGATTTCATGTTTCATGAAAAAAAAATTTATAACCTAGTTTACTTTGAAAACATTTGGTTTTTAGAATTTTTTTTTTTTATTGATAGTTTGATAGCTTTTACTATATTTTTATTGCAATCTACATAAAAAATGATGTAAAATGATTTATTCACATAGTTGATTTGAGCAAGTAGAGAGGCAAAATAAAAATATTAAAAACGGAAAATTTCATAAAAAAAAAAAAATTTTTTTTGCGAAAGCAGGGCTTATTCTTGGTACAAAGTGGCAGTTTTGTGTCCTATATTTTGTCGTGTAAAATCACCAAAAAAAGTTTGGTGTAAATCTGTGATACTAACCTGGTCGTCCCCTTGTCAATGTGATTATTTACAGCATTTGTTGATTTAGCAAATGTAAATATTTTTCTAAGATGGGAATTAGTAGTATTGTGGACGGGGTTTATTGATTGAGGGAGGATTGGGATTTTTTGTGGTTCATTATGATCTATTTTGGGCTAGAGCTGGCATAATGCATCGATTTATGTCATGGGAACAAACATTAAAGCAGAATTACTGTTCTTCAAGAATATAAAGTAAAATAGCAATGAATATGGGGGAGGCATTGGTGGCCATAATGGTTGACACGGCACTCATTCAGCGACCCTGAATACGAGCCCTACATACATAACTTTTTTTCGAACTGGCGCCCTGAGGGTCATATAACCTCATTTAAAAAAATATATATTATTTTTCAGTACATTTATATGGAAATTTATTTCAATTACAGAGAATGATTAAAAGGTCGTTGGCTGAATCTGGCTGTCCTGCTCATATTGTCGACAACCTTATGGAAAAATGTCATGAGATGAGTTGGCCGCCTGGGCTGAGTTCACTTGAAACAAGACAGAACAACAGGAGAGAATACGACAGCTACATATGCAAACGTATACCAGGGAAGCAGGCCGTCGTCGTATTACAGTGCGATAATCCTCATATCAGTCAGGACATGATGGTGGAACCCGGTCTTGTTATGATATTTGCACACGGTATCGAATAAATCGAAGCGGTTTTGTGATAGTACATGGGTCTTGGTCAAGGTCCTGTATGTTTTTACCTAAAATGATTTTTTTTTTTATTGTGATAATTTATATAAACTGGGTAAAATTTTGCAGGTTTGATAAAATTTGAATATTGATTTTGGTCTTTAACATATATTAAATTGGGAAATTGGAGGGTGGGCGGTTCTAATTTGATTTGAAATTTCTATTGTTGTATTGTCATAAATCTGAACTATTTATTCACAATATTTTAAATCAGTCATTAAAAAAAAATTGAAATTTATTCGCCTAGAAGAAATAATTATATGAATTTAAACAAAATTCCAATTTCTCATTTGATATATTTTTATTAACTTTCTCTGTTAAACATAAACTTCCACATTATTATTATTATTTATTGAAGATATTAAGTGCTAAAAAGAGCGAGACTGAAAATATAAATTTCCTATATGGCTGTGTATACATCTGTATGCTATAAATTGATTTCATGTAATAATTGCTAATGGATCAAAATAATTATTTATTCATTATTTCTCAGATTGATTCAACATAGCAATTCCATAAATTTTATTTATAAACTAACTCGATGGACTGTTGCAATTTGGACTTAACGTTTTAAAAAATGTATGTTGCACTTGTTAATTTATGTTTTGAATCAGAATTTCGTTACATTTAGGAGAAACAAGTAGCCCAAGAGTTAAAAAAAGATTAAGGGTTTTTGTTTAATATTGAGGCCAAAGTAGTCAAAATAACTTTAAATAATACTATAAAATAATTCAAAAGATTTGTTTCCCGATTAAACATTTATCTTTTAAAATCAGAGAATAGTGATAATTGATCCATGAAAGTAAATGGGATCCGATATTGTAGAAAACAAAAATGTATCCCCTGTGGTGTAACCCGTAGAAAAAGTAGAATATTAAATGAACTCATTTTTTATATATTTGTGAATAAAATGTATGTGGATATAACCATTTTTCTTAATTCACCCAAATTTATTTTATTGCTTGTTATGATTTGAAGTAAAAAAAATTAAAAAAACGTGATTATTGCACCAATTTGGTATGAGTATTGAACCTCCAAGCATGATCAATTATTAATTAATAACTAACTATAGCCTAGTCATTTCATTTGTAACAAATTTTGTCCAGGGTGTCAAATAGTAATATAAAAATCTTGAACATTTAAATGCTGTTTTATTAATAATGAAACATACATATAGAAAAATAATTTGCACAGATCAAAAACACTTCCTGAATCCCTCAATTTTACATATTTTCATAATTACAAAATCATGAGGCGTACTACGTTTTGGAATAGATACTCAATCATGTAATGTTCATTACGATTAATCGTCAAGCATCACAAAAAGCATATTTTATTGATAGCAAAAGATAGTTGCCAGAAAATGTATGTTTTAACAATTCACTTGTATGATAACTTTTTTCATATACTCTTCAGTTATATCGATTAATATAAAAATACAGTAAATTTATATTTTAAATAATGAACAAATGGGCCCAACAATAACAAATTTGTTTTTGGTGTTTTAAATTTCACAGTTTTGTGTACTCATTTGTATACCAAAAGCATATAATTAGTATCAATTTACATTTGGCTTCTTATTGTATTTATATAAAACTTGTTAATTATTGTTTAATATTGTGCTGTTATGGTGTTATGTATATACATATATTAATTTTAAGGCTTGAGCTTTCATTTTTTTTCTATTTTCATCTTTAAAATTTTGTGTTTTGTAAACATTAAATTGTATGTTTATAAATTCAAAATGATTATTTTTACATCATGCTTCAAAAATGGTGTGCTTTAGTGCTTAAATTGTTTGATAGCAAACATAAATATTGCTTTGTTATTTATATTTTCCTAAATTTGTCTGTTATTTGTTGCAAAATTGGATGTGAATTTATTATTTAGCTAGTCATTTTTTAAATTTTTTAAACTTATATTAGTTTGGTGATTAAGTACTTTTAAGTAAGCACTTTGACTAGAGCAAATATTTGGACCAAATGGATGTAGAAAAACAATCATATAATTTTATAGCTAACAATTTAATGGTGGATTATTTTTTTAAATAGTGAAGATTTAGAACAATACATGTTCATGCAATTAAAATAACATTGTCTTGTAGATGTTCTTTTTTATTTATTTTGTTATAATTTGATAGAAACTTTTTTTTTGCCTCGAGTGTGGTGCATCGATAAATAAACTTAATGAGTCTTGCACATGATATTGATTTTTCCCCCATTTATTTATCTCATTAAGGCTATTTTTATAACAAGACATTTATTTATTTTATTAATTAATTTTTTTTTTTTTAATAAGGCATTCAACTATATAGGTCATGTTCTGCCTTAATCCATGTAAATTTGCCACAATGCCACCCAGCTCGTAGGCTCTCTGAATCTGCAGTTACATAAACAGTCATAGTCTTTACTTAAATGGTTTTTCATTGACCATATCAATGCATTTTTGTGTTTTGTCAATACTTCAACTTGTTGCAAAAATATCTGCGCCCCAATCATGGTCCAACTATTAAACAATTGCACCAATTGTTTGGTATTTTCTTATGAAAATCTAACTTTTGATAATATAATTTTGGCAAACTGTCATTTTCCAAGGAAAGCAAATTTATCCACTAATTAAGGGTTATTTTAAATATTTAGACCTGTTGCAGTGCTTCTCTCTCTAACTCTCATGTCTAACTACATCATTGGGCGTGTTTTTGAACAATTGCAAGAGTCTTATAAAATCCGACTTGCAGTTTTTCCAGTTTCAAAATGTGGGAGAGCTCACACGTCACCACAATATAAAATAGTTGCACACCATTCACTAAAGAATCGAAAAGCACCACAAAGGGGGTTCAAGAATCTTAGTTAACAATGCAAATGATTTGCCTTACCTTTGTTCATGTTGCCACACCTTGACTTATTCAACAGCTTTAGTGAATTTACAACTTGATGTAAACGAGAAGCCAAGATAATTGTATTAGTGAACTAATTCTATTTCCTTATTATTATAGAAAAATTTGTTCATTTTATTCGGTTTTTACCTGCATTTTTTATCTAACAATGATTTTTGTTTTGGATATGTTGACTGTTAATGAGTTTTGATTGCAGCACTTGTTTATGAGATATAATTTGAACTGTACATTTGTGAGTTACAGAGACAATGTCATCGGCATATAAGAGCATGATAATATATTTTTGCTCATTCAGATATATCTCCTGCATTTATCTCCAATGTTTAATTTGAAATAAAAAATTTCAAATTTCCCAAATTGAAATGTACATCTTTTTGTGAGTAACAGAGCAAGACAGTGTCATCAGCATATAAGAGCATGCCAATATCTTTTTGTTCATTCAGATATATACCTACAGTGCCATGATCCCTAAAAAAGTCTACCAAGTCTTATGAAGAGGGAAAATAATAAAGGGCTGAGGTTTTCTCCTTGTAGGACACCCTCAGAGTCCTTAAAATCCTTAGTTTTATTGTTGTTTTGTTCCAATGAGAAACTGTTTTTACTGCTGCTCAACTTTTAACATGCAAAAAACGTTAATTACCACACAATTAAATATTATCTTAGTAAATACTGACAGAAAATCAGTTTTTAATTAGTGATTAATTTGTATGTCAAATGCAGGTACATCTATTATATTATTTATCCATTTTTCTCTATGTTTAATTTTACTTTTTTTATTTCAAATTTCTCAATTTGAACTGTACATCTTTTTGTAATAACAAATCAAGACAATGTCATCAGCTTATAAGAGCAAGTCAATATAGTTCGTTCATTCAGATATATTCCTAAGGTGCCGCAATCCCTAAAGAAGTGCACCAAGTCTCTCATGAAGAGGGAAAATAATAAAAGACTGATGTTTTCTCCTTGTAGGACACCCTCAGAATCCCTAAAATCTTTTAATTTTTATCTCAAATTTAGTAGGTACATGTTTAAAATAGGAGGTAAATTAAAATCTATATTATTTATGCATTTATCTCTACATTTAATTTTACATTTTTTATTTCAAATTTCTCAATTTGAACTGTACATCTTTTTGTGAGAACAGATCAAGACATCATCAGCATAAAAGAGCATGACAATATCTTTTTGCTCATTCAGATATATACCTATGGTGCCATGATCCCTAAAGAAGTCAACCATGTCTGTTATGAAGATGGAAAATAATAAAGGGCTGAGGTTTTCTCCTTGTAGGACACCCTCAGAGTCCCTAAAATCTTTAGTTTTATTGTTGTATTGAAAATAATAAAATTTGTAAAATGTAAAACAAGTGACACAACATAACAAACAACAACACACAATAAAACAAACAACCGGCAATACTTTGCTTTTCCCTAGGTATTATAGTAACTAAGACAAGTGTTCTTCAATGATTGGCGCATTGATCATTACTGATATTAGAGGTTTTTCTTGTTTTTCATTAAAAAAAAGGCACGTCTTCATTTATATGCGAGTCATAAAGTGGCGCCGTTGGATCGAAGAGACCAATAGGGATTTAGAAATTCGAAGTTGAAGGTTCAGACTGAACTCTTGAAGCACTTCGTTGTTTGTCGTGGTGCTAGACTCGGCAAACATCGTTTATCTCAGTAAAATCACCGGGTGGTGTCATTCGCGATTCACGTTCACATTCAGTTCTCTACTTCGAAACTGAGCAAATATGACCGTCGAACATCTCGCCGCAGGTGAATCTCAATTTGAGAATCTAGTTTTGTTGAATTTTTATATATTCTTTTACATATTTTGTCCAGGATCCAAGGCCGTGCCTCTTCAAGAAGGAAAGCTACGTTTGTATTCCATGCGCTTTTGCCCCTACGCCCAGCGAGCTCACCTCATTCTCAACGCCAAGAACATTCCGTACGTATTTCTTGATGTTTGTTGAAAATCCCTTGGACTTGAGTACTAAGTACTCTAACGAAGCAACTTAACTAAGTAGAGAGTTGTACTGTAAAAAAAAAATAATGACCCAAAGTTTCTACACGAGTTCACCGACTCACAGACCAACACCCAGCATCAAGAAAAGTTGCTGTTTAACAATTTCAATAAAAAATTTGTTAATAGTACAATAACGCTTTTTTTCAGTGCAATATTTACAACTACGTACATAGCTTAGCACATGTTAAATATTGGGTGTGAGCATAAGTTTTTTTCAATTGCAAGGAGTACCTTCTGTCCTAGTCCAACTTCGTGAACAGAAAAGTGGTAATTTTTTACCAGAACAATGGGAGACCTCAGAACTACAGCCAGTATGACAGTGTACGATCTTACTTGCGCCTTTTCCTCTTCTAGTTGTAAGAATTCACCTACATGGACCTTCACACAAACATAAATATGTTATAAGTATATTCTGTAGTCTCTTCTTCTTGGCAGTATCTGTTCAGTGTTTCTTCTGTCTGTACTCCTACCCAGTACATGTGCCTTCTTTAGTGTTAGGAGTTCAGCCAGAATTGTTTGTAAGTTTTTCTGTTGGTCCTTCTATGAATCTCTTCATGTGCCTCATCCTGAGTTATTATGCTACAAAACTTTGGACTCTAAAGATCCATTTTAAGATGTATCCTCTTTTGTGGCAAGATGCTATGCCACAGTAGGGTTCAGGACCAAGAGTCCATGTTGGCTCCCTCTTTGGCCAACACGACAACCTTTTCATTGACACTAATCTCAGAAGCTCAGGGACCCCATACCAGGGTCATTGGTGTTGCCGATTTCAGCTTGGGTACCCATGCAGTTCCAAACACTCTTTGCCTTCACCTCCATGAGGCTGGGCCTTTAGCCTGACTGACAGAGAAGATGTCTATCTTACAAGAATGTATTCTTTTTATTTATTTTTTTCCCTGGCACATTGTTCAATTGCTATGATGTCAGACTGGAAAACAGTATGGTATTTACCTAATTTTAGAGTCAGTTCAGTTTTGCATTCATCGCAAAGATTCGAGCCTCCTTGACAGGGATGATAATAAAGTTGGATATGGTTGGAAAATCTTACCATTCCCTCTCAAGAACTGACTGTACTTGACTTTCTCCTTTTCTTAGCAATGGACAATCGAGAATTCAATAATTGCAAACAGCTGGAAAATGAGGTGAATTTTATTTTTATGTTCCGGAAACCAAATATTAAAAACGGCATAACTGGCCTAGTAACTCGTTGGACAAAGGTCTGGAGATTATGGAGATTATTTCACCGAATAAAATATTTCTAAACTAATGTTAATCGTGGAACTTATTAAACCGTTTAAACCCATATGAACTTTTCTGTTTACCTAAGTCAGCTATTTCAAAAGCAGTAATATTGATAAGTGCAGTTTTTTCCACATTTTGAAGATTGAACTCAATTATGAATTAATTAAAAAATTTGATATATTGAACTATGAATGGAATAGAGATGATACATTTAATTTTATATGTTAAGCAAATCAAATCCATAATAATATAATAATAATAAATAATATAAAATTTGGTATAATAAAATTTGTCCTTTGTAAATCTTTACATAGATAACCAAAGTTTATGCTGCATGCAAACATTTGTTTAAGGATCTCACTATCTTACATTGTTTTTTTTTTATACCACAATTTTATTAGGACCTTTTTCTACATAAGAAAGATTGTTTCCTTTGTTGTTTTTTTTTTCAACTTTTAAGTTTACAGTTTGTAATCATATTTCCCCTTTTTTTTTTTTTTTTAAACGAGGATTCGCAACAGCAGAGGTCATATAAACCCTCAGGGTGCTGGTGTTTTTGAAAAAAAGCCCATTTGTAAGTATGTCGGGTTCGAATGCAGGGCCACTGGATTCAAACCCGGGATCTTCACCTTACAGTGGATAAGCGCCGTATCAACGCCTAGACCGTTGCGGCTACCGATGTCCCGAGTATTCTTTATTATTACTATTTTTCCTTAAATTATTATTGCTATTATTATTTCCATTTTGTATTATGTATTTTATGTCAATTTGTTTCATTTTATGTTAATGCCAAACCTTCTTAATTCAAGTGTCAGATTTTTAAAAAATGTCACGTTATTGTTATTCTTTCTTAGATTCTTAGGGGACTCTAGTCCTAGAATAAAGTATTTTCTTGTGCCTAGTGTAAATGGCCCCCTTCTCCTCCCAGTGGCCGAGTATGAAATGCTAGTCGTGTAGTCCTTGTTCCTTGGTTCCCCATGAATTGAGTTTCACAACATAACCCAGAGATCAAATTCTTTCTATGGTTGTGCGATGTTCCTTAAATATGATACAGTTAATTTGTCCTCTTCCTCCAGTGCCAGCAATTAGTCGCAACTTTTGAACTTCCTTGAGGCCGAGGCTGGCGTTTGATTTGTCTCTCTACAGTATGAAAACAATTAATTAAGGTTTTTAGTTGAGATAAAAAAGTCAATGGCACGAGCGGGATTCGAACCCACGATCTTCGGCTAGATACGCCGCTGCTCTACCACTTGAGCTATCATGACTTCGATCCACTCTGACACTAACTTCCCATCTCAACCCCACCTTTTGAATTTTCCTTCCTTTATTATGAAAACATTGGAACCATTGATTTGGTTTTTCTACATTACCATTGTAAATTCCACATAAATTTCGACAGGCAGCCCCTGCTCTATGGCCGAGATCAATCTTGCACAGCCTCAAATGAATTTTATCTGCTGATAATGTTGTACTCATCACAGTTTATTCTAGACTGACTTTTGAGATCAACTATCCCTTTCTTAACAATCTCTTTTTCAATAGGACTTTTCCCACCCTCCTACAATGAAATTAATCACTTAAATGCTGTATGATTCCGCTTTGGCTTGTTTTTCCTTTGATAAACTTACTGTTAGGAATAAAATAAATTTCATTTCCAGCCATGACACAGTTTATATCAATCTGAAAAATAAACCAGAATGGTATCTCGAGCAGTTTCCTCTTGGAAAAGTGCCTGCTATTTGTGTCGACGGCGATCGCATCTACGAGAGTTTGATAATCTGCGACTTCCTTGACGAGAAGTACCCGGAAAACCCGATGTATCCGAAGGATCCTCTCAAAAAAGCTAAAGACCGCATTTTGATCGAACGTTTCAGCAAGGTAAACCGTTCTTCTGTGGATGTCTGATTCATTCTAATAACATTTTCGTACAACAGGTCAGTAGTTTGCTTTACCAGTGCTATTTAAATCCAAATATGGATGTTCAATTGCTACACCCTGTGTTCGATGCTATGGACCACTTTGAGAAGGAACTTAGAAAACGGGGGACACCGTTCTATTCAGGTTTGTAGAAAATTTCATTATAAAATCTGCGTGTGTGTTTTTCCTCCCCTAATAAGTTATTTTGTAGGAAGCAAACCGGGCATGGTTGACTACATGATTTGGCCCTGGTGCGAAAGACTCGAAATGCTAAGAGTGATCGGAGGTGATAACTTCAAAGTGCCTAAGGATAGATTTGCAAAGCTTGTACGTAATATATCGAACTTTTAAAATAATATAACTTTAAAATAAGAGTTAAAATGGTTATTGCAATTGAAAAAACATTAATATTACATTATTACATAATTGTATATATTTCCTTTGTTTCAGTGGCGGTGGTCTGAAGCAATGTTGGAAGATGATGCTGTTAAGAAACATTATGTCACACCCGAGCAGCATGCCAAATATCTCCAGTCACACAGAGCAGGAACTCCCGATTTTGACAATATTCTCTAATTTTGTCAAACATGGTTAATATCTTTATTAGAATTAATGTTAAACCATTATTCTAATAGTTGAAGAGTAAAAACTAAATAATATTAAATTTTTTAAGGCTCTAATAGGTCACTAAATGCTAGTTTAATTATAAGGGAAAAAATGTGTAACATTTACCTCATGTGAATTTCATAAAATTTACAATAATGTGGTTTTTCATTAAATGTTTATGTTCGTTGATACTGTAATGCACAAGGTTCACAAAATGTCGTTTTATTTTTGTATTATAATCAAAATTTGCCTAGCATTTGTTGTATTCATCTTTAAAAGTAATGAAAAATAAACTATTTTTGATGCTGATTTATTTGTGGTAAATTTATTCTCATGACAATACCTGTAGTTTCTATTTTTTCCCCGTTGCAATTCTCAAATTTGAAAGAAAGGTCAATCAAAGAAGACAAATCAATGATGGTTTAAATTATAATTATCTAGATACTGGAAATGTCTTATTACAGTGGAGCTCAAAGTAATTGTAGGTGTTCAGTATCCTTGCTAACATCAATGGACTGCTTAGTATCAAATAAATCCTGCATTGTGTTCGTCACTGCAATAGGTGTTGTGACTGAAAAAAAAATTATGATTTTATGTAATTACTTTTGATAAGACAGTCATACCAAGGGGTGTTTGGGACGTTGCGTTATCTAAAGCACTATTTTCTGGGATTGGTGAATTGACTTCGCCCCCTGTACATTCAGTGTATAAAAGTTCAAAATCATCCAGCGCTATTGTTCCGTATGTGTTGTCTTCGACGAACTGAGCTTCAAATATCAGCTAAAGCATTTCAGACAAAATTAAAAATACAGAACATGTAAAATACAATCAGGACAATCTTGCCTTGAATGGCCTCGTGACATAAAGTGGGATTTCAACGTGTATCCAGTTCCCTGAGTTTGTATCATTACTCCAAAGCTCGAACGTAGTTTCAGGATCGTTATTCAATTGTGTAACTCTTTCCAAGAATGCTTGGGATAACTGTAAATTTTTATGTTCTAATATGTATTTTTTCACACAAAAAATTACAAACCTTGAGGCTAGCAGAGGAATCGCTCTGAATCATGTACCAGAAACGCACACAGCCAAGTGGACCTTTCATTTTATCCTGTTTTGCCACATTGTGGAAATTAATCGACACAAGGTAGCCTGGAGTGGTACCAGCACTTTCGAAAGTACTGTACAAATATCCATCTGAAGAATAACGCATTTTTTAAACGAGTAATAAATAAGTTAAAAATTAATTCAGTACCAGTTTCATTTACAGAACGCCAGTTCCAAATTGACGAATCTCCATTTTTGAACCCACAAGTATGCTTATTAAATGTGCATATGGTGTCATAGGGAAAACCATCTTTAGCCTTCGCTCCTGAAATTTTATTATGCAAAAAAAAATATGTGAACCAATAAAATATATATAAAAATAATCCAAGCTTGTGATCATATTCACATATTGTGATCATACATAAGAAAAAATACGGGTCGTCCGAGAGGCTTTTGCACGTCAAGAGCACGATTCGTAGATGGCTCCCCGAGAACCTGAGCCGGAAACAAGGAATCATCCTTACATGATTAAGAATAGGCCATACACGGTTGACACACGGGCACCTGCTTTTGGGCCAAAGCCCGTGCAGGTGCCCCTTATGCAGAAAAAGATTGCTCGATGTGTCCCACATACTGGAAACATGCCATGCCTTGGCTCCCTACAGGGAGCGTGTACGCATGCCATCCAACTGAAGATGGTACTCGAGCACTGCAGCGAGTTTCAGGGTCCCCTGTTCCGCTTTTTAGGGGAAATTGGTTTTTTTTATTGCATATAGTATGTCTTATGTGTTGTGTGTCTATATGTTTTGATTGCATGTATTTATTAGCGTGAATGGCGAGGGGTGAGGGTGAAATATAACATCATCATCGCCCCTTGAACGTTGAGAGCGTATGAGTGTGTGTTCGGGGTCGATGGCGGAATATTTATAAAAGTACTCCATCAACCCCAATCTAGATTAGTTTGAGTATAGGTCGGTGGAGGAATATCAAGTACTCCACCGACCAAACGGAATGAGTGTATTGTATGGATGTATTTATGTGTATGAATGTATTTATTTGTATGAATGTAGTGTTTGAAATTGTAAATAGAATATAGACTTAGTTGGGGGCTGAAATTACCTAGATGTTGGAAGCCCCAGTCAAAAAAAAAAATAAATAAATAAATAAATACAAAAAGAGTTTGCAAGAATTAGGATTTTTTGTTATTATAACTTCCATTTATGTACTTTGTTCTTTGATTTAAATTTTGAATCTAGTGATTTTATTTATTATAATTCATTGTCACATTCTCCATGTCACAATAAACAACAAGAACAATAAAATAACAAGCCTGATCGGTTGATCATCCTGGATTGCCTATTCTTGCTAGATTTGACAATGGGATGCCTTCTGGTAAACCAAACCAATGAAAACAGGCCCAGAATGACGGGGACAACCAGGTTCAACTCACAGACGTCACAATGTTTAAACAACTTGAAAACTATTTAATTTACCTTTGCATGAGTAAAGTTTGTGTATTCGCCTTACATCGGAATTAGAAAGGCCAGGCTTTTTCCAGATAGGCCCAATTTCGTATCCAGTTTTTGCTTGAAGCGTGGGAGATACTCCGTTCTATTAGAAGAAATAGCCATCAAAAGGGATATTGGTTAATTAATACTGACATGAAATGTATAAGGGTGAATCAGTAGAGTGGATAATTCAGGAATTATATTATTATTTAATTTATGCTGATATAAAACATATGCACATTTTCTGGAATCTTTGTTCATTATTTAATTATTAAATACACTTGTATGTGAACTCACTTATTAATGAGAATATAAAAACGTATAATCAACCACAAGGGTGACAAAGGAGAAGAAGAAATCAGGAGAGAATAAAATATAATATTGTATACAGATAGCCCCACAATCAGTGAAGGAATTGAGTCACGTATATTATCTGTAAGGGGATTAGGAAAAAATATTAAGTAAGAACACATTGGTCTTTTCAATCTGAAATTCATGTAAACATGCTTGTGTCAAAGAAAATCAAAAGAATTTCACTGAAAAAAGTAATCCTCAAAGGATCAGACAGCCAAGCTGTCCATAAAGTATTAGCTCATAAAAAGGTCACATCTAAATTGATCGGTGAATGCATCCAAACTCTCAAAACCCGAGAAAACATAACAACTTGACAATATCCTGGGTGTAAGTAATTCTGGGCAATAAACAAGTAGACAAATTGGCCAGATCTGTAAGACTAATTATAGAACCAGAACCTAACTGGGATGTCAACAATAAACTCAATCTCAGAATGGGTTTACACAAAACAAAAGGAGAAATGGACAAACTCTAGATGTTCTAAACCTACAAAAATCACGGTTAAAGAACTGTCAACACAATTGGCAAACACACTGAGAAAGATCTGCAAGACCAACTATAGGCCCAGAATTATAGCTGGGCTGTTCAAGATCAAACATACATAAACTCTCTCAGAATTTCCACACAAAACGGAAGGAGAAATGGACGAGCTCTAGAGGTTCCAGAGATAGTAAACTCATAGTTAAATAACCATCACCATAATGGCAAACACATTGAGAAGGATCGGCAAGACCAATTATAGGCCCCAACTATAACTGGGATACCTAGATCAAACATAGACTCGGATCTTACAAAACACATGGTTGAAAAATTCTCACCAAAACTGGCTTACACTTAGCTACAGTTATATAGAGTAAAACTGAAGGAAGTGATAGGTCACACCAGTCACTGGCATCAGAGAAAACACCTAACATCTGCAAATTCTATGATGACACTATTTGTAGGTTTTGCAATGAGGAGAAAGAAGCTGCTTCTCAAATTATCATCAAATGTGAACCAACTGATCAATGGAGACAGGCATAACCTATCTCAAGAAGACCTGAATAATTGCAGCAATGACCTACTACTTCTTACAAGAAAAATGAACTGAGGAAGTAAGAAAACAAGCCAAAAGGCCTCTGGTACCTGGGGTATACCCAAATACTCAAAAACCGCGGTTCTTTGCATCCTTCTCATCATCATCAACCTCAAGTGCACGACAAATTTCTTCGATTCTATTTATATTAGCCTAAATAAAAAGTTCTATGACATCTTTGGTTGGGTAACTAGTTATGTTGAATATTGCTATACTTATGTTGCATACGGATCTATATTTTAATTGAATATTTTTAAAATTGTATTTTATTATCTACTTTGAATTTTTACTGAATATATTAATTTTCAGTGTATCACTTACTTTCGAAAAGGCGTATTCATCATACATCATTATCGATTTGTAATCAAAGGTTTCTCCCAGATTATTTACAGTGTGTGAGTCGTGTTTGGCAAAAGCATGCGCGAAATTCTGAAAAGAGAACTTTTAGCATAGTCCATTACATAATGGCACTTCAGTTCAGTTTTGTCATACTGGTATTATGTTGTTCCAATAAATGTAGATCCAATCATCGCGGTCTGGTCGGTTCATTTCATGCCAGAAGCCCGCTGCATGACCCAATTCGTGTATGACTATCCCCAGGTACCAGCATCTCTGCCCCAGGGACAACCGTTGTGGTCCCTTGCCCACACGTCCGACCGGCGACCAGCATGCTCCGCTATCGCCTCGGTTGAAGAAAATCTGTACGTAGTTGTCTTCGCCGGACCACTCTTTGAACTTGATGCAGCTCTTTTTGTGGTAGTGGTCCATAGCTTTCATTAAAATGTCGCATTGCGGGGATTCCGGACAGCCTTGGGGAAAACGGATCGTTAAAATTGAACTTTAACATTCTAAGTTGCTTCCTTACCGATGTCGTCTTCCACTTTGTACACTATGGCACCCATCGGCCAGAGAAGTGTTGGCTCGACGACTGCATTCTTTTCACCAGGCTGATGATCAGTGTTTTTTTATATTCACAAACATTCTATACAAATAATTAACCATGGTCAAAAAAATTAAACTAACTTCTATAAAGATATCGCCTTCAAAATATTCAGCATTGTACAGGGCGCTGTCACTCCCTGGCCCGATCGGCGTGTACTTCTCGTTGATCGGTTTACCCTCGAGTGTTTTTATTTTTTCCATTGGTACTGACGCTACTTGATAAATTAAAACAATCTGCAACAAATTATTATTTTCCACAGAAAATTCCGATAAATTGTAGTGTTAAAAAAACTTTCCAAAATTTGTACTAAGAAACTGTGATTTTATGGTCAGAACATCCTGGTCAATCCTTGCTACTCTGGTTAAATGTTTTTTTATTGTTGATGCTCGGTACAGGTCTGCGAGTCGGTGAACTCATGCTGAACCGTCATTGGGCCACTTATTGGGCTAATTACTCACTGAAGATGGCGCATTCAGTAAATCAAAACCGCGAATGAAGACGGACCCAGTAAGTTTCCCAATGCCGATTCAACATATCTTGCTTAATTTAAGTTCGAATAATATAAATAATCCCACATGAGATATTTTAATTGTTACTTACTGATAAAAGGATCGTCTTCATTGTTTCTTTTGACAAAGGCGGTTGTGTCACCGAGAGACCCTATTCGCACCAAAAGGATTCTGTCCTCTATTTGAATTCAGGACGTATTTATAAACCCATTGGTGTTACAATTACGAAACAATCTTACACACGGCCGGGTCAAAATTAGATATTCAGAGTGTTATATGGAAATATTCGGTCCGATCTGAAACTTAAGTTCTACTATTTCTAAAAATATTTTTATCTGTGCGGATCGCCTTCATTTAAATCAAGAAGAAAAAGACCTAAGTTTCTATTCATCTTAGCACAAGAGCGAGTAGCCTAATAATTCATAATTATAAGAAATTTTTCGTTGAGGGAAAGTGTAATATTGGGTTGTCACCGAATCATCATGATCGGCCTTTTTTCGTTGCTTCGGGCTGCCAGACGCATCATCTTCCCTTATGAGTCTATATCCATCAAGTAATAATGATACACGTCTGAAAAAGGGGGAATAGCTGACCAAATGTCCTTAAAGGACCAAACTACAGGGTGACCTATAATGTAAAAGGATCGTTGTTTTAAATACAATGGAAGCAACGAACCGAAACTTTTTATCAAAATATTTCTATAAATCACAGAAACTCCATTTAAAAGATTAGAATCACACTATTTTTATAGACCCACCATGCACATTCATAAGTCCTCAATAACTCCATAGATCTTTTTGTTCTGCCATAAATCTCTTTCGACCTTTCTCGATAGTAGGCGTCATCAAGGCTCGAT
The DNA here is from genome assembly GCF_000648675.2 of Cimex lectularius. Taxonomy (NCBI): domain Eukaryota; kingdom Metazoa; phylum Arthropoda; class Insecta; order Hemiptera; family Cimicidae; genus Cimex; species Cimex lectularius. Next base: position 1,409,167 of record NW_019392655.1, read on the forward strand.
CTTTGATCCTACATTGTTTTTTATTCCCAAAACTATGTTTACGTTATGCTGATTATATTTCGGTGTACTGCTCATGTTATTATAATGGTTTATTAATGCTAAACTTGATAGAAGAAAACGTTTTGCATCAGATGGAAGTTATTAACAAATCTAACAAAGCATCAACATGGTAGAGGAATTGTGTTCACGACGTGGCCTCAAAGCTAATCCCTGAAAAACCACAGTAATCGTACTAAAGAAAATCATAAGTAAAGAAGCATATAAAGCCTAAGCATATATTAGGTTCATGTATCTTCAGGGAAGTGCTGCAGTTCAAAAATCAAATACCTAGGATCTTGGACAAGAAATTTACCTGTAACCCTCACCTACAACTCATAATAAAAAAGTATAACATCACTATCAGCCACCAGAACGACCTAGGTAAACAAAAATGGCATGTTATCTATGTATATAAAGAAATAACCACAGGGATGACAAAGTCGAAGAAGAAACCAGGAGAAAATCAAATAGAACATGGTATAGAGTTGGCTCCAAAATCGGTGAAGAAACCAGGTCAAGTATATTCTGTCCATGACCAAAATACGAGCAATCAAACTCATTAGGGAAGAACTTTAAAGCTAAAATATATGCTATTACATTGATAAAAAATCCTAATAAAATCAGACAGGCAACCGGCCCTAAGGGCATTAACACTTAAAATAAACTGTGACTGCATCCAAAACCTGGGAAAAGATGACAACCTGACAATATATTTTTTTGTCAGGGACGAGAAATTCTGGGAAATGAAAAAACTAAAACTCCTAACTGGGATATCAACATCAAACATAGACTCAGTCTCAGAATGGGCCCATACAAAACAAAAAGAGAAATAGACGTTCCAGATAAAGTAAACCCTCACCACAACTGGCAAAAACATCGAGAAGAATCTACAATACCAACTTTTTGCAGAACCTATAATCGGTATAACAAGTCCAAACATAGACTCCTACATCTCAGAATGGGTCCGCGCAAAGGAAAAATGGACGAACTCTAGAGAGTCCAGACATACATACCTCATAGTTAACAACCCTCCCCACAATTGGTAAACACATTGTTACAGTTAGATAGAGCAAAACCCATGGGAGTGAGAGGGTTATTGTACCGGCCAATGGCATCAGAGAAAACACCCAACTAACACAGGTATATTCAATGATGACCCCATTTGTAGGTTATGCACTGAGGAGGAAGAAACTGCCACTCATACGTTCTTCGAATGAGAAGTAACCGCTTCAATGGAGACATAACCTTGAAGGTGGTAATGGAGAACCTATTACTTCTCAAAAGAAGGATTGAGTCAATTGATCTGAACTGTGGAACTAGGAAAAGTTATGCCAAAAGACTGCATTTTTTGGAGAATACCAAACCCCACGCTTACTAGTATCATTATCATCATCAACATAAAACTAGCCTTGTTCTGTTAAAATTCAGCACACTGAAAACACATGCGTATTAAACTCCTTTAATTAAAAAACAAGCCAAAACAAACAAGTGGTTTGGTTAAACCACGAGTCATCTATGTCTCTTTCCCTCACGTTTTTCTCCGGCCATGTATTATTTTGTCAATTAATCCATTACGAGACTTATTAAGTATGTATGTTCCTTTTCAGTTTTTAACATTTTAAGAAGTTGCATTATCTGTCAAGTAGAACTAAGTCGTGCGGGAAGAAGGCAAAGGGCAAATGTTCGAAACGGTCGCCCGACGGAAAAGTCAATTTCCTCTAAATGGCTCTGAGACCTAGATTATCAAATCAACGTCTATTCAAGCAAATCTCTTCGTGAAATGTTTTTTTTATTAATAAATTACCCTTCAATTTAAGAATGGAAAATCGTATAGAAAAATATTTCATCTATTAATGCCTGATGACCTCAGCTGTTTGTCAGCCCATAAACTTCTCAGTTTATTACCCTTATCCATAATAGCATTAACTGTAGATAATTGCAGAATGTCACATTTGATTATCATGGTGAGTAAAAAAGAACCAGATCCGATTCTATCAAAAACTAGCTTCTTTCAGAGAGAAAGGACTTTAGGACGAGATAGTGTGAAAAGAAGAAGTGCAACACTCAGTCAAATGCTTCCATAAAGTCAAGAAATACTGATGATGATGACATCGCATCAACTACTCTGAAGCCCTGCTGGAGACTGGAACAGAAAGATCTTAAATCTAATTTACGGGATGGATTATATTTTTAGAGCCGAGAAATTAGTTTGTCAAGGAGATGTTCAAGAATTTTGGATAAAAGAAGAAAGAAGCTTATCTATCAATATATACAAAATACTGTCTGTCAGACAACGCACAGACCCAACCCCTGAATCTAAAGGGCTGAAATATCGAGAGTGCATTTTTTTAACGACATGGATAGCTGCTAAGAAAGGATTTTTTGAAATTCTTAAGGGAATCATATGGACAATTTTTTACCATGTATAGACCGAAGTGAACTGAAGAAGAGATGAATTTGAGAAACGACACAGAAAGCCATACATGCAACAGTGTAAACGAAGTTTCGGGTAAAAGCTAGTTGGTCAAAAGAAAATGGGGGTCACAGGAATTTGTGTTTTGGGACTGCGGTTATTAAAGTTTCGACTGGTTGGAGAAATAGGTTATGAGAATCATTGAATTGAAAATAGTTGTAATTTGCACTATTGCTTTTTTGAGTGTTTTGAAGGATTTGGAGTTAATACAATAACAAAGGCCCTGGGATTTCTCTTCTTCTTCTTCTTAAATCTTCTCATTTTGAAGCTTAGTGATCCACGGGACATTGACTTGTAAAACTAACGTCCGAAACAGATTAACCGACCTGAACCATTTTCATAAATCATTCAACCATTTGTTGTCGACCAATCGATCTTTTTCTGTTTTAAGAGTATCTTTTCAGATTGGCTGGAGTTCCGATGACTCATGCCAGGACTTCTTCGTCGGAGAGAAAAAGGCCGAGGACCTCTGTCCACCAGTAAGAAAAACATGCTTTATGCGATGTCATTATTCTAAGTAATGTTTATACAAATGAAATAAATTTACGTTTAAGTCTGATTCAGAATAGCTAATTTAATCAAGGATTAATAAATAATTTATACGAATACAGATTAGAGTCCTAAATCTAATAAGGAAGTATGCCTGTTGGGAAATTTCGATTTTGTAATCAATCCGTCATAATTTTAAAACAGCCCGTTCATTGCCCTAATGCGCTGACACGCCTCTGTCATTGGTTTATTTTTTAGGTGAAAAAAGTAGAGTAATTGTTGGAAATTTACCAGCTCAATTTACCTCGAGATATTCATTTGCTTATCCGAGTTGTACGATAGTCAAAACATAAGAATTTATTTCCACCGAAAAAGTGGCGCACTGAAATTTTGATTTCGTTTTTAATTGGACAATGTTTTGACCATATTTTTTGTTTTACTACTTGAAAACTGACTATTTGGTTTTGTCGCCGATAATGAGGCAATACAGCTTAATTCATAATTTGATTTAAAATCTGCACAATGTAAATCATCAACAAGGGCATTTAATCTTTTAAAAATGCCATTATGTACTGTTGTGTTGGTGGAACAAACCAAAACGATTATGAAAATGCCCATGAGCAGCGAGGAAGTTGAAAGAAATCAGCGTTATGCTGGAAGAGTTTTAGATTTGACTAAAACGACGGTTGTCGGGCATTCAGTGATACCAGGAGATTGCATGATGTACCCGGAGACCAGGATTTGGACGCCCAAGAGCCAAGAGAACAGCTGTCGACCGATTTACCAGATCTCATAGTCTGAGACATCGCCTTTACTTTTCCTTCTTTTGAAACTTCTCAAAGACTTCGAACTGTGCGGGATGTATCCATCAGTAAGAAGGAAACTTGCAGAATGAGTCTACATCCCATAAGGAGTTCAATGGTTCAGCGCTTACCAGAGATTCATCGTGACCTGGAGGTTGCTAGGTACCGACATTGGGCGGAAAAGTAATTAAGGAATTTTATGTTTTCAGACGAGTCCCAGTTTTCTCTCCATTCACCAGACGGACCTCTTCGAGTTTATCGAGCGGCTATAGAGCCAATGCAACCTTGCCGGAAGAGGTGGTTTAGTTATGGTATGGTGTGGAATTTCTTTGGAGGCAAAAAAAGAGTTACACAGTTTTAATAGGACGTCACTTAATTATATTTATTCAAGATAATACATGATAATGTACCAACTGTCGCCACTAGTGTTATGAAGTACCTTTGAGATGTCAACATTTACATCCTAAGACGCCCAGCTCGTATTCCTGATTTGAACCCCATTGAGTACTTTTTGGACGAGCTAAGTCGTTGGGCAAAAGGATGAAATAACCCTCCTACAGCCTTAGCTGAGTTGAAAGTTATATTAGATTTGGGATGAAAATAGTCAAGAAATTGTTATAGGCTTAATTATGAGGATGCTGAGAAGTTTAGAGTGTGTAATAAGAGCAAGAGGAGGTAATTCACCCTAATAAAGATTGTTTTATCTTCATACACAAAAATAAATTTTTGTTTTTGTTTTTGAGAGATATTTTTATTTTCCACTAACCAAATATTTTAATCAATCGGCGATAATATTACAGAAACGGCAAGTGCATAAAAATATCGAAATTCAAACAACGCCACTTTTTTGTGGATAAAAATATTAGGAGTACATTTGGCATTAATAGTTGAAATAATTTGAAGGAAAGACATATATGTAATTAATAATTATTAAAAGTAATAATTGCATATTATGAAAGACCGAACCAGCAAGGATTAAAAACGATCAGACCAAATATGGTTAAGAAGCAATATCACAACTTTAATTTCAGCTTATTCGAAAAGCACGAAGTTTTGATTAAGCACTTTAAGAAGTAAGCTTGTAGGTTTTAGACAATTGCTGAACAACTTTTTAAAAAAAATTTAACCTTTATTTACACACATTTAAAAAAGTATATATTTACATTTTTTACAAGCAAAATATTTTTTTTTCATAAACAACAATCATCTAAAATACATACATATTTACAGATAAATAATTAAAATAAATATTTAACCTTAAAACTAAAAGACAAAATTATAAACAACAGAAGAGTATTGAGTTGAAATATAACGACAATAAAATTACAGCATTTATTTAAACAGACATAAAACTGAATTCAAATTTACAATTTTTACAAATCGTTTTTTTTAATGTTCTTTCAATAGCTGAAAATTTTGTAAATCTATAGTCTGCGTTTCAATAGTTTTAAAGATTTTGGTACATGTCAGTGATTTAAAAACTCTCAAAAACATTTTATCACATATTTTCCCAGATTGATGACTTTATATTTTTAAATTTAAATGAAGTATTGTGTTTAATCAAAATTTGAAATTATCTCAAAAGCCGTTCAACTTTTCGATTCTTCATCTTTCTCAGATTCAGCTCCTTCTGATAACAAACTGGCGTCGACGTATTCGTAATTATTTGCCAAGATTATAAACATCCCCATGACAATCGTCATAAGACCGCCGTACAGGAAAAATTCGGATGACTGGAAAAAAATAGATGTTAAGCATTGTACAATAAGATTCTCTCTATCTATCTCTCTATCTCTATATCTCTCTCTCTCTCTCTCCCTCTCTCTATCTATCTATTTATCTATCTATCTATCTATCTATCTCTCTCTCTCTCTCTCTCTCTCTCTCTCTCTCTCTCTCTCTCCCTCCCTCTCTCTATCTATCTATTTATCTATCTATCTATCTCTCTCGCTCTCTCTCTCTCTCTCGCTCTCTCTCAAACACACCTACTCAGGCACTTGTATGAACTTCATCGAGCGAGTATACAAATGATAAAAACATTTGCTGATACGACGTTTTAATGCAGTTCATTGACCCTACTTCGAATATTAATTTCTAGTGTATAATTGAACGTTTGAGAATTATCAAATTAATAATGTTATCACCTGGTTGTCGAACATTTTCATTCCAGCGATGAACAGGATGATTACGTTGCCCAATGAATCCGTGACGAGCCAGAGCGAGGACACGACCGATTTCATGCTATTAGGACTCTAGAACGACCGTTAGATTATTAGTAAAATAAATATGGCTTAAGAAATTAATTCTCACCTGTGTGAAAGAAAATTCTATTCCTGTTATAGAGAACATAATTTCAGCGAAAGTGATTATAACGTATTGAGGGAGTTGCCATAGCATGTTCACGCTGTTTGGCTCAGTGATCGTCAAAAGTTTACTCTTCCTTTCCGTCATCTGTGAAAGTTTAGTTTATTCATTCTCTCAACGTAAAATACGTCTTAAAAATTAAAGGATAGGAATTTAAGGCATAAAATACATGTAAACATACAGATGCATCGGGAGCTATTATCATCAAAGTGTAGACGCCACCTGACTTGAGATAAATTGGTTTATCGCATAATTTTCCATTGATGAGTACTTTGTATCTGCAAAAAAGTAAACAATCTTAATGAAAAACACAGTGGTTCTTGAAATTAAAAAAAAAAAAAAAAAATAGTACACTTACGAGACATAGCTCTTCATTTCTAGCATAGAAGATTGGTACTTATTGAAAACCATGTTTTTAGAATTATCAGGCGAAAGTAATGTGACATTCACTTGGTCGCCGCCACCGTATATCGCTCTGAAATACAAAATATTTTGTAAGATACGACCCGTGGGAAGATACATGGTACCTACTTTATTTTTACGTTGCCATCCTTGGACTTTTCAATCGTTTCTCCACCCGAAATGTCGAGCTTTTCCAAGGAGATTTTTTTCTCGTTGGTAAACATATAGCTTGAAATCTGTATACAGGGGAAAATTTGATTTAAACCTTATTGTGTTAGGTAAATTATTTTTACATAGATATGTTTGTTTTGCTGGAAACATATGCCATTTTTGCGTCATGGTTAGGGGGTTAGGTTAGAGTTACGGACAGATTAGGTTAAGTTGAGAGGGTTAGAGTTACGGACAGATTAGGTTAAGTTGAGAGGGTTAGAGTTAGGGAGGAATTAGGTTGCATGTCCATTACTCAATGCCTTTCCGAGAAGCGAAAAATATGCGAATGCGAAGGGCGAATTTTGTCAACATTTTGTAAACAAATATTTTTATTAGCCTTTCTATGTTCACAACATTGATTTCGCGGGGTAAGGTTAGAATTAGGCAGGGTTCAGCTTGGGACGGGCTAGGTTGAGTAGCTAGAGTTAGGATTAGGGACGGGTTAGGTTAAGTTATGCATAGTTAGGGGCAGGTTAGGTTAAGGTGGGGATATTGGTAGGGTTAGGATTAGGTTAGATATCCATTATTCCATACTGAAGCGTGAAGCGGAGAGAATATGCGAGTGCGAATGGCGAGTTTTGTATACAATTTTATTCACCTTTCCACTTTCGAGTTTAACACTGAACGACCCAGAGGACTCTGGGCATCCTTTTCCGTATTTGGCTTCGAGATTAAAATCCTTCAATTGTGACACAGAAAGTGCGGGAAAATCCATCGTATCAAAGCTCATTATTTCTCCTCTGATGCCGAATTCAGTCGAACTGACCGAAACAGGGCAGTTGAGCGTGTTGTACAGTCGCAAGTTGGCGATTCCTGTAGATGGCAAAACGGGTTCTAGTGCCTAGAGGAAAGCAAATTGAAAATGTCAAATATTCTCTTTGCTGGTGTGTTTTTAACATTATAATTGCTAACTAGTTTCTAGTATGACATACAAACCTCAATTTTTAATTGAATTAACGCAGACACAATAAAGGACAAAGCAGCTAATAATCCACCGTAGCTGAGTTTTTGCAAGGGCGTTCTTATTATTTTCAATTTTTCCAGGACTGGATAGAATACACTTTCAAAAATTGGGATGAACACTAGGCACAGTACTGCGTTGATAGTTTGCATTTGGTCCGGTTGGAGGACGTAGAAGCCTATGTCACCGTCCATGTGGCTCGCCTGGAAAGTCCATCTCGAGCCTTGTTGCTCGTACAGTGCCCAGAAGATGATGGTCGGTGCGAAGAGATAACACAACTTCAGCACTATCTTCGTCTCCTCGATGAACTTCAAGCTGAACTTGTCATCGGCGTAATCAAGCCAGTGGTCTCTCGGTTCTTTCTTCTGAATCTTTATCTTCCTCGATATCGCATGCTACGGACACGATTGATTAATAAACTAAATCTATATTCGATTAAAATTCACTCACCCCCCAGCATTTTATGACGTCGAGTGCGACGTTTCCTTTAGTCGGTGGTTTAATTTTGTACATCGGCTTCCCGCATACAAAAATGACTAAAGCATATTTTTTTTAGTAAAAAAAGTTATCCGAATAAAATTAAAATCAATCATTGCCCTCACCGACTGACAGACACATAAGTAAAGCAGGAAGACCAAAGGCCAGCGGGTAGCATACATCATCCTCGAAGCACGGTACGCTCTCTCTTAGCATAGGAGTTATGAAACAAGAAATGACACTCCCAGCGTTGATAGAAAAATAGAAAAGTGAAAAGAATTTTTGTAGTTGTTTCTCTTGTTGAGGTAAAACGAACTGGTCACCGCCAAATGACGAAACGCAGGGTTTGATTCCACCTGTACCAGCTCCGATCAGGATCAGTCCCATCATGCTTATCGCTCTGGATCAAACGAAAGTTCCGTCAGAGTTAATAAGCAAAACTAAACATGTTTCGTACTTACATATGATTAATACCCAAAGATTTGATTGATCCTATGGAAAGAATCACGTTACCAAAGGCGTACAGCAAAGATACATAAAATATCGTCCTGAAAATAACATCAATATAACTTACTTTATTTTTGTAAAAATGAATTAAAATTACTTGTATTTTCCCAGATATGAGTCGGCGATAATGCCTCCGATGAGCGGTGTGAAGTAGCAGAGCATGACGAACACATGGTAGATCATAGTCGATTGGTTTTCTGTGAATCCCAGATATGCCAGGTACAACGCCAAAATAGCTTTGGTTGGGAAAAAAATCATGAATGATATCAATAAAAAATGGAAAGTTTGATTATTTACTTCTCATTCCATAGTAAGAAAATCGTTCGCAGAATTCGTTCGATATAATGAAGAAGACAGATTTGGGATATTTCAGTTTTTCTTCCTTTTCTTTTACGGTTGAATTGGACAGAGCCATGCTCGTGATGCTGCCGCTGCGTTTTTCCATGTTTCTGACTCCTGTTTAGTTCAAAATTAATCGCTTAAAACTTGAGGCGGATAATAAATAAAATCAGACGAAGCGATAAGCTTTTGGGTTTTCTTATCCATAAAGTCATCAAATTGAAAAACTTCACGGACTTTTTTTTATTAGAAGGAAATATCTTATCTTTTGTGTACACACTTGTGTTGCGACCTTTTCATGTCCAATTTGCATAAACTTCTATCACTCTATCACCCTTGCCTTCCCCTTCAAGTGAAAACGCGTCAAACAATATGTCAATAATAAGTAAAAATGATAGTGATAAAGCATACATCGATCATCTTATCGCAGGGTGGAAGATCAAACAAATTTGTTTGGCTGTTGATCTGAAGTATTTGTATGGGTACAAAAAAAATGTGACCTGTGATTTTACACCTGATTAGGTAATACGTCTTATAATTAAGTCCGAAAGAATTGGGCCGAATTTGAAACTTGATAAGATTAACGAGCTTTTAGAAAAAATGGTTTGTATTATTAAAATAATGCACGAAATATATATCGAAGCAGTTTAATAAATAAATTAAAAAATACAAAAAGAATGTAAGAAGAGAAGATGAGAAAAACATTAGACTTTTTATCAAAATTTTAGATAAATTTTATAAGTACATAAAATTTCTAAAAACGTCAAGAAATTTAAATATGATTTTTAAAAATTAATTTTAAAGAAAACTCAAAATGAAACAGAATTTTAACACAAATTAAAGTAGTTTTGCCTTCTTGAAGACTTCAATTCCAACGTTTCATAATATTTTGAATATCTTAAAAAATAAAGAAAAATTCATGGTAAAATCAGATATAATTTTAACCAAATATAAAAGCAACAAAATCTCATCTATTTTCTTATTAAATATCACAAAATAATAAATAAAAATCTTTCTCAAAGAAAGAAATTTACAATGTGACTATATTTATCCATGATTTACTTGCAAAAATTTTTCCGCAGGGTGGCAAGTTATTCATCCTAATTTTTACAATCTCAAGCATACAAGCATTTATATTAACGATTTTACACTGCAAATTTTTTAAAACCATGACATTTTTTCAGAACTGGAACAGCTTTCACCGCCTGGGTCGCAACGTCGTACTTTTAAAGTTCGTTACGCTACAATATGACCTCTTCGGTACGCGACAGTTTAAAAACAACTATTTTATGGTCAATGTCTTTTCAACCCCTTTTAAAATAAATTAAAAACAATAATTCGCCAGCATAAAACATTAAAATTGTCATGGTCGAACCTGCTTCGGAGTACGGTGGCGGGGGCGGTGTTTCCTGTCCGTTAGAACTCATCGCGAGGATGGCAAAGAGCGTACTGGCGAAAATCAACGAGGAATACTCCTGATAAACCCGTTGATAACGTTGAGATTTAGTGTGATCGTACTTGACGTTTTTCTACTTGTATCCAAGATTAAGAATTCCATTGTTAAGATTTTGATTCTCAACGTTCAATGCTATTCAAGATCTACTAAAATTCAATTGATTTACATACAAAGTTTATTAAATTGATCTTTTTTAGCCAATGAAAGCCTTAACGACCCACCGAATTCATCGCAAGGTGGAAAAAAAGCAACTGCCATACCAACAAGTTTAGAATAACTGATATGGTAAAACTATCTCTAACTACAGAAAATATTAGACTTTGAAAAACCATTCAACATAATTAATTGAATTAAGAACAACATGACTAATAGACAAGAAAGCTAATTGGAAAAATAAAACATAAAAAAACTGGAGCTTTTCTATGTCAGAGAGATGGCTGGAAGATGGAAAAGAGTACGGATATTGCACATCTCCTAACTTTGCCCCCCCCCCCCATTATAACCAACTTTCAAACCGACTTTCTAGCCACAGAAACATATTCACGTGACAAAAATAAACATCTCAAAGCTGTAACGATATAATTTTGAGATAGTCAAACAGCTCTATGGGCTTTCTATGCTGTCCACATCAACTCAAAACCTGTCTGGAACTGTTTATACCCGGAAACCTGGGAGCTGCAAATAGTCTAGCGCTAATCTGGGTCCCAGGATATGAGGGAATTTCAAGGCAATGAGGCAGGGAGCGTACGTTTGCGCAGGCGATACCGTTGGTACGATTGGGATGAAGTTCATAGGGGACTATGCAGAAACCAACCCGCACAATCTGTGAAAATTTCATAAAAATTGGTCCCATAGTTTCTGTGTTTTGCCGGTCACAAGGAATCGACCGCGGACAGACAAACGCAAAATGCAAGTGGAAATTTTGGTTTTGGAGACAAAACATTTTTCGACTACCAGCATGAATACAATTCCCTTTCGGTAGTTCGGAAGCAGAAACAGGAATCTTTAATCACTAAATGGCACAGCACTGGGCGTTTAAACCAGGCATGAGGCAAGCAAAAATACTACTTGAAAAAACAACCTAATGGTTGAAAGAGGAAATTTTACAGAAAAGAATGAAAAAACTCTCTGGTTTAAGACATGCAAGACATGCGCAAGTGAAGCCGGTATGGGGTCTCCATTAGGTACGGCGGGGAGGTGGATAAGTGAAACAAATGCACAAGTTAAGTACTACCATAAAAAATGGATCTATCAACATGTGACCAATGTCAATTATGCCTAGAAAAGACAGAGAAGACAGAATGTAACTGCCCAGCTATAGCTAGGAAAAGGCTACTTGGGAGAACCAGTTTTGAGCCATATAGACCTTGCCATAGACCCTTAGACTATTTACTACACAAAATTCAAAATAAAAATATAAGCTAAATAATTTAAATTCCCAGGCCAACCTATGCACGAAAAAAGAGTGGTAACGGAAGAAACCCCCATGGAAGGCACGATCTGCTGGAGTACCGATAGATCTAAAACCCAATTAGGTTCATGCAAAGGAGTGTACGTTCCCAAAATTAAGACTCAACATCCAATGGGTACGTACACTAATATCTTTAAGCCAAACTACACCCAATTAAGAGATGCATATTACAGAATACAAAGACAAAGCTAAGCTGCCACCATATGAACATGTCACCAGCGAAGATGGTGATATATCAAGGCGGATCTAAATAGGTTTGAGGCCAAAGACTACTGGATTCTAAGACATGCTGAGTTAGAAGGGGAAAAATTGGTCTCCTTACAAAAAAAGGATCTGCTACTTCGCTCAAAGAACCCGAACCGATTTTGTGCCATGGTAGTAAAGAGTATCTTAGAAGATAAGGTGAAAGTAAAGAAAGGCATCACTCACTCGACACAAGCAAACCTTCTTGCGAGATTTAAAAGGAGAGAGATTGAAAATCACAACGGGTTTCTTGACGGAGCACTGCAGGCTAAATGGGCATATGAGCAAGACTGGCGTCAATCAACGGAAGAAGCACAAGCAGAGTAAACCCCTACCACACCTAATATCGGAACGTGGTGCTACATTTCCGGAGGAGAAAGTGTTTTGTCACTTTTGACACAACTGGGTCAAATAATCAAATTTCTTGATGAGTTAAGGCCCATCGGCGTACAGAAGATATATATTTAAGGGTAATCAGCCCAATTTGCAAAGGTTGAAGAGACCTTTGAACATAGGTGGATTGGAATGTTCTGAGTCTACATTCATTCAAGTCTACCTCTGGGCCAAAGTCTTTCCTAGTTTATTCCGATCATATCTGCATCGCAAAGACCCTCGGAAATTCTTCAGCTCATTACTCCAACTGGTGCTAAGAGAAATATTATTCTCTTTTAATTCACATCATGGGTCTTTTTCACCCCTACTGGCAACATAGCTGTCCATTTCAGTTCGAGATTCTTAAATCCTTCTCTTTCCCTGTTTTTCTTTTTAATTCCTAACATGCTTCTACAAATCGAATCTTTCTTCTCTTTGGAGCGTGGACCAGAGCTGTGCTAGTAAACGAGGGAAGCTTTAAATGCCCGTCTTTTATGGCTCACAGCTGTTTAATATAAAATTTAAGTTCCAGAAGTTTTTCAGTAAATTAGAATACAGAGATTAATTTTATTGTAGGTTCCTCCCGACAATGATTTTAAGCAGGTAGATATCGCTGTTGATCCATTTTAATTCTATGTACACATTATTCACTGTGTCACAATTACCACGAAAGGCCTCGTTTATATTAAATCCAAGATCTTTCCCTTTTCGTTTTAATTTAGAAAGTTCATTTAATTGTTGGAGAGATTTTTCGAAATTAAATCGAGATTCCAATCAAGATAAAGAAAAACCTCTTTTACAAAAAAGTTAATATCATGATGCGATCGGAAAGCTCACTCTATTGTCGTAATTTTATCAAAAAAATAAATTTAATACCTATAGAATAATAAATCAGGGTATTAAATGATAAGACATGTTTTTTATACATTATTTTATTAATTATAAATAAATTACATTAAAATTTAACGTTTTAGCAGCTAAATTAAAGTTTATTTCTACTATTTACACTTTTAAGACTTATTTTTATTACTATTATTTACAGTAAAAATATATATAAATTAAAATGATTGAACGTGATTAGTTCGTCAAATTTTTGAGACCTCCGTTGTTGCGTTTTGTTGGTCGCTCTGGTTTTCTTGGGTCGTGAAGTCGACGTACTTGTAATTTTTCGCAAGGAAGATGAAGAGTAACATGACGAGAGCCATCAGCCCGGCAAATAAGAAAAACTCCGAGGACTGAAAAAAAATATTTAGAATAGTACAACTACGTCTTGTTGTTCAGTATAAGATATAACAAGATAACAGCCACAACGAGCATAATACAGCATGTTACTATTGGTGACACCCAGCAATGGCAATCTCTGGTAGATCTGATAAGGTCGGTTAATCTCAAAGAAAATCTCTCCGTCACATCCACGTGACATGTTTGAGTTCTAGGAAAAGTTTGACTAACGAACTAGTATAAGGGGTTAGCTGTTTTTAGGAATTATAATGTGGGGATTTAATGAGACCAAGGTCGCATGGGAAGATGTGGTCTTTTGAACTTTTTGGTTTGATAGAGAGGGATCTTTGAGAAGATTTACAATTGGAAAGAGTTTGACATTTGTCCATAGTGACTTTTCAAGCGAGGTTGTAAGTTTGATCTTTCGATCAAGTTCGATATGTTTAGTGTTTTCAGTCCATTTCATGTTAGCCTTTTTTCAATGTACAATTCACGGTTGTGCACACTATCACAGGTTGGAATAGGATATACATTTGAGGTGAATTGAAAAAGAGGACGTACTCTCACATTGTCACACTGTGCGAAGAGATCCTATTTTTCTATTCGCCTGAAAAGTACATACATCATGGATTTTTAGATAAACTTCAGAGCGAAACCAAGACTAAGGAGGTGGTGGGTGTTGCGATTAGACAAAGTAGGACCATGAACAGACGAAAGGATGACTGTGTTGTCAGCAAAGGTTATCATATATTGCGAATAGAAAGGGCCCCTGGATGCTTCCCTAGGGTACACCCGCGTTAATGGGATTGTGAGTCTTCTGAGAAACCTTCAAGTAGGATTTAAGAAGCAGGTAATAGAAAGGAACGACTTGAGATTTCTCACCAACATCGCCCCCCCCCCGTACAATAATATTTATGCCCAAAGGTCATTTGTTCGTCCAAAACACGACGGACTTGGTGTTAACACGTTGTGCAATGATAGAAACGATTAGGTAAATAAATTAAATCCAATGTCGAAATAATTCGATTATTTCATGTAATAAATATGAAAATCATACCTGTTTCTCAAATATTTTTACACCAGCTATTACAAGAATAACGATGTTTCCCAATGAATTGGTTAATAACCATAGAGATGACATGACGGACTTCATGCTTACCGGAGCCTGAAACAATTTTTTTTTCAACAATCTATTGAGATTCGTTAAAATTTTTACAAGCAAAGAATAAACTTTAACTTAAACTAAAACTTTATTTTCCTAGTTAAAAAGAGGAAGATTTAAGCCAAGATGAAATTTCTGTATTTTTTAAGTATGTTCCAACTAAATCGAGTAATGAATGCCTTTATTTCTTAAGTAATACATGCCAAAAAGGAACATTTTTGAGAAAAAATGAAAGTGTAGAATAAAAAGTGGCACCTGTGTAAAACAGAACTGAAGACCAGTGATGGAAAACATGATTTCAGCAGCGGTGATAACTATGTACTGAGGCAACTGCCAAAGCATGTTCATTTTATATGGTTCCGTCACAACAAAGAGGGAAAACTGGAAAAAAAAATTAAATAAAGATCCAAAAAGGTTTATTTTTAATTTAATTGAAAAATGGCAAAAAGGAGGGAAAATTCAAAAGGTGGGGTTGAAATGGGAAGTTATTGTCCGAGTGGATCCAGGTCACGATAGCTCAAGTGGTAGAGCAGCGGCGTATCTAGCCGAAGATCGTGGGTTCGAATCCCGCTCGTGCCATTGACTTTTTTATCTCAACTAAAAACCTTAATTAATTGTAATTTATTTTTAATCTTTTTAACATACGTTAATATCTTTAAGATCGTTGAGAAGTAATGTGTAAACGCCTCCGGATTTCAATCTTATCGTACTATTGGATAATTTCCCATTCACGATTAGCGAATAACTATAACATTTTTCCAGATTAAAAAAAAGTTTAATTAAAATGTAACACAAAAACAAAGTTTGACTTACTCCGAGGAGCTTTTTAGTTTTTCTTGGCTTGACACATGATCGGAAATAGAAATATTTTTGGTATCTAAATTATTTTGCAACAGCACGGTAACTTTCTCATTTCCTCCGCCATAGACCAGTCTAAAAGCATAAAACGTTATACATGAAATACTAGCTATGTACATATTTATCAACAGACCTTATTTTAGGACTACCGTCTTTTGACCTAGCGACGTCCTCCTCACCGTAAACTCCAAGTCGCATCAAATGGACTCCCCCGTTTCTCGTGAACATATAAGTGGATACCTGATTTGAAATAAACAGGACTATTCAAAATTGCTAAATTTCGACAGGACAGTTTGAATACATAGTTTCTTTCAGTATTATATTTAAATTCAATTTTCCTCGCCACCATTTGCAGTGGAACATGAACTCCATCATAAAACATATTTTCAAACATCAAAAACCTCAGTATCCTACGTCAAGTCGCGCTAATAGTTTGCTGCCATTACTTAAAAAACTCCTAAAACAATTATTACCTAATCTTTGAAAGCTCTAGAAACATTCCATTCCAACAATTCGGGTTCAGGTTCCAACCATTCAACAATGGCACAAGGTGGTAGATATCATTAAATCCTCCCTTGAAGAAATGCTGTTGGGGTGCTTTACAATCGTTATGCAACCCCTTGATCGAATGTTCCATACGGTCAAGCTCTGAAAATTCTTCCATTCGTTTATTACACCATCCTAAAATCCTATCTGTCCGATAGTCACTTTCAAGTACAAATCGGATCAATCTTTTGCCCCATCCACCATGCCGAAGCAGGTCCGCATGGTAACACCATTGGTGCCATCTTCTATGCCATTGCAGACATTTCTATGCTATGCGCAGACGATACCGCCATTCTTTCAACAGACAAACCCAATAGCGGCCTTCAGAAACCTCGGACCATCTTCCTGTTTGAAAGAATGGTTAATGTAATGGAAAATCGGACTCCACGTATAATTTCTTCCTCTCCCATCAACCAATTTCGTCCGCTATGTGGGATTTACATCGATAAAAGGCTTACATGAAACCCCCACATTCGATCTAAAAGAAACTTTCACTAAAAACCAAACCCCTCGTGTATACATGATTAAACTTTACGTGCGGAATTGTACTGTGGGGTTCCAACTTCCACAACATCCAAACTTTCCAAACAATTCCTTCCAATCATTGCCCAAGCCCCTCTTCGTATCCAGCCTTACTATCCACACCTTCAGATCCGTTTTGTCACTATGCCAAAGCATGCGTTCCACAAGGCATCATGCTTACAATAATCATCTATTCAGTGTACTGCAGATATTCCTAACGAAAACCTATCGAAATCGATAAAAGACTTACTTGGAACCCCCTCTTGAAAGAATAGCCGCGGTGGCCGAGTGGTTTGGGCGTCCGGCTCGTCACACTAGCGGTTCTGGGTTCGAATCCCGGCAAAGCCCATGGCCTTTTAATTGATTTTAGTATGAAAAAAATATTGTAAAGTGATTTGTCCTCCGTACGCGACACCCAACGGATAGTTAAGTTAAAAGTGGTTTTACTACTTGTAAAAACCAGTTGTGAGTTGAACCATTGTATGTACCAACCAGTACTTAATGGAATTAATCAATCAAGAGTTCCAACCTTCAAAAAATCTAATCAATCCAGTCCTAAATACTTGGAATCACTGCTTAAGCAAGCTTGTATCCACGCAGACCTTCGATCCCATTTGTTCCCGAAATCGAAAGAACATGCGCGTCTATAAGTCAACCCTACCCCCTACCGTCACATCAGTCCATGTGACTTAGTAATAATTAACGTTACTGAATTAATAAAGCTGAAATAAATATACCTTCAAAAGTCACAATCCGTCACAAAATTAAATACCCGTATAACATACTTGTGTAATGGTGTTACCTTCTTACTTTCCAGCGCGAAGTTTAAAACTGCGTCTTTTTCATTACAACTAGCACCATATTTCGCTTCGAGTGTGTAGTTCTTAAACTCAGTTATCGGTATCTGAGGGAAACTGATTGTACCAAAGCTACTGATGTTACTATTAATTCCCAAGTTGTCGGACCGAACGGACACAGGGCAATTCAGCGAGTTGTAGAGTCTTAAGTGGCCAATTCCTTCCGAGGGAAGTATCGGATCACTTTCCTATAAAAAAAGTAAATAAATAAACGTATTTTTTTAAAAAGCATTTATAACTTTTATTAATGCATGCCTCAATTTTCAACTCGAGTAATCCAGAAATGATAAAGGCAACAGCTGCGAGGATGCCACCATAGACCATTTTCTGCAGTGGCGATCGAACGATCTTCAACTTGGAGAGTAGTGGGTAGATTAGGCTCTCAAAAATCGGTATAAAGGTGAGACAGAGTACGGGGTTGATTGTTTGCATCTGATCCGGCTGTATGACGAAAAATCCGATGTCTCCGTCCATGTGTTTCGCCTGGAACGTCCATCTAGAGCCTTGTTGTTCGAAAAGGGCCCAGAAAACAACAGTCGGACCGAGTAAGGCGATCATCTTCAGAACGATTTTCGTGTCTTCGATCAATATTCGGCTGAATTTATCTTCGGCGTAGTCAAGCCAATGGCCTTTTTTCACGTGTTTCATCGTCCGGACTTTTCTCGTCACCGCGTACTGTGAAAATCTCGAATTTAATATGAAAATTAATAATCAATTTTTAAAAATGTAAACAGAAAATCATACACTACAACACTTGACTACGTCCAAGGCGACATTCCCGTCAGAAGGCGGATTGATTTTATACATAGACTTCCCTCCAACAAATATCACTAAAATATATTTAGTGTTACATTTTTTATATTTTTTACTTGCTTATTTCGTCCCTCTTACCCACGGACAGACACATAAGAAATGCTGGCACTCCGAAAGCAAGTGGGTAGCAAACGTCATCACCAAAACAGGCCACGTTCTCCCTCAGCACAGGTGACAAGAAAGAAGATATTACGCTTCCTGCATTAATAGCAAAATAGAAAACGGAAAAAAACGCCTCGAGCTGGCGTTCCTGCTCCGGCAGCACGAACTGGTCACCCCCGAATGCTGAGACGCATGGTTTGATTCCACCTGTACCCGTTCCTATGACGAAGAGTCCTATCAAACTGGCTACACTAAATAAAATGATCCGATTAGTACACAATTCCAAGTTTTGACTTCCTTTTAAAATATTTTTTAAAAGTCTTACACATGATTTATATCCAGGGACTTCACGGAAGCTGCAGAAAGCATGATGTTTCCAACAGCGTAATACAGCGAAACATAAAGAATCGTCCTGCAATTGTAAATGTAGTTAATTAAAAACCCTTTTTGGTTTTTCGAAAAAGAAAATTGAATTTAATCGTGTATTTTAAATAAGAGAAATTAACGTCTTGACAATGCGTAGTGATGACCTTTAGCACTTCACGGACGTTTACGATCATTCACCGTTCTAGTCTGCCTATCTTCACTATTTCGGCCCCCATAAAAATTGTTGCTCTTCACACAATTCTTAGTATGAAAAAATTCTGATTATTCGAAAAAGAAAACTGGATTAAATATATATTTAAAACTATGATATTTCGTCTGAGAACAGCGGAGTGATGGACCTGTAGCTTGGACATTTTCGGTAATTCTGACCTACCTGTCCTCGATTTTTTGGTCCGTCAGGAGCAGATTTTTACAGTTGACTATCTTCAAAAACATTTGTCATATTCGAATCTACGAAATCCACAAAATTGAATTAAATTGGAAATTGTGATATTTCATCATGAGGTCTGCGGAGTGATGAACGTTTCCGACCGTCTACTTTCACTAATTTAGTTATGGGATCCCAAAATAACAAACAGACTAAAAACTGCAGATACGAGATTTTAAAATAGTTAGGGATCGTCTGACGAACGTGAAGTGGCGAAATATATCTGACAGACCAAATTAGCGATGATATGTTGGATCAGATCATACTGATCTGCTTGTCCTGGCAGGTTTGGTCTGTCAGACTCGTTTAGGCACTTGACGATCTTTACTATGACAAATTACTTTACGATCTTTACTATCTTGTTACTACGATAAAATGTATTTTGCATCACTCGAGAATGAAAACTGAATTAAATCGAAAATCGAAAATGTGAAACTTTGAGATTGCTTCTTAAGTCTACGGATGGACTCCTATACTGGAGTTTTTAGGTCTGCCAGAACTAGCTATTTTGGATTCTGAGGTTCCACAAAATAATACACAGACCAACAACTGAATATGCGAGATTTTATTATCAGAATCATGAAGAGATCATAAAGCGCCGAAATGCCTACAGACCACATCAATGGGAAATGTGTAGAGATTAGTGACCGTTAATCGATAGTTATTCAGATATCGTGAGATGCGGTCGGGTGTGATGTAGGTTTCAGAAAAACATTTTCTTTATCGTGCCAACGTTTCGATCTTTTATTGAGATCATCTTCAGGGCTCAAAGTGTTTGTCTTCTGTGTAATTGTGCCATCCTTGCGTGTCGTGTTGTGAGTGCCAATGGGAAAGTTGTTTCAGATCATTCTAGTCTTCTCGCAGTTTTGGACTGTCAGACAAATTTTTGCACATCTCACAATTGAAAATATAAAATTTCTTTTACATTGTTATAAAAATAAAACTGAATTAAATGAAAAATGTTAAACCGAGATTTCTTATTGAGGCCTGTGGAGGTGGTGAGGTGGTGAACCTGCAGCTTGGACGTTTCCAATCCAAGTCCGCCTACTTTCCCTATTTTGGTCGTGAGGTCCCACAAAATAGCAAATTGATCAAAAACTACGAAATTGTATGATGTTAAGAATCGTGTGTAAATGCAAGCTTTTAGGCGTTTCAAAAAATCTTCAAGCAGTTTTTATGAGGAAAAAGTATAGTTAACTGGATGAAATATAGTATAATGATGAAAAGTATGCTCAGCGTCTTGAATCTGCGGACTGATGGACCTGCAACTTGGTCATTTCCTATTATTCTCTCCTTATTTTCTCAGATTTGGTCAATTCAGATCATCAGTGGTGGGTTTATGTTTTGTAGTGTTCTATTTATACGAATGTCGCCAAAGATGACAAGTATGTCTTTTAGTATAGTCTCTGCCTATCTTTTGGCGTTGTTGATTAATCATTAGTTTTTATTCTTCATTTTGTACGTTTAGTATTTGTACAAATGCTTTGAAGTATAATATTACAATTTTATCGCCATAGACGTTGCTCTTTCAAAATTCAGCGTTTATTATTGTATAAAATGTTGATAAAAGATTATTGCATAAAATTGTCCTACCTGCATTACGATTAGTGTATAAATGGCCTGTTCTCGATTAATTTTCCCCTTATCATATCATTCTAGTATTAAGCGCTTTGCGGTATCTTACTAGTCGGAAGTGGACTTATCATAGGGAAAGATAACGCAACACAAATTCATTTATGCTACTGAATCATATTTGTCTCCTGTTTTAGATTTTCAAATGGTATTTTTCGAAAGCTTTTGAACATTTTGGACATCGTCGCCGACAAAGGAAACCACCGACAAAGGCCGGCCAGATGATCTGTAACGACCTAATTGTTGGTGACGCTTCAACAATTCGGAGACCACCATAATTTTCGAATACATTTTTATGAAATAATTACAAGTTCTCAGGTCTATTTTATACCACTTTACCAGTTTCGTTAGATCGGTGAAATTAATTATCCATATGTTAAATTCAAGCGAGATCTCTTGCCACTTTCATCCTTTATCTAAATACTTAAAAGTACTTAAAAATTCATAATTTTCCGTTATAAAAACAAAACAAATATTGAAAATTTTAATTTGATGATTAAGCATTAATTTTGTTAGTTTTTAAAGAATTTTCCTTATTTTAATATATTATATAATAAATTTTTACTTATATTTTCCTAGGTATGCATCAGCAACCACACCACCGATGAGTGGAGCAAAGTAACATAGCATAACGAACGTATGGTAAATCATTGTCGACTGATCTTCAGTAAATCCCAGGTAAGCCAGGTAAAGCGCCAAGATAGCTGAAAAGTCCACAAATTTTCAATGGAATTTTCCACAATGAAAAAATAAATAAATAATTGCCGGTACAAATGTACTCACCGCGCATCCCATAGTATGAAAACCTTTCGCAAAACTCATTGGATATTATAAAAAACACAGCCTTGGGGTATTTTAAATTCTTCAAATGTAACGAACGAATTATTGTAGATAAATGATAATAATACTCGTTAATTTTAGATGGTTTAGAATTACCTTTGAAGGCTTTTTTTCCGGGCTTAACTCGTGATCATTTTTCGCCGTCTCCATGCTTGTGAAACTCGTGTCTGAAACGAAAATAAATTTATTTTCCTTAACCTGACAAATTTTTAATATTCAAGACCTTTTACAACAGTCACATAAACAATATAACAAAAAATAACAGTACATACATTTTATAATTAAAGACAAAAAACTGGCCACTCCTATTTTGTATTTAGGTATGATTATTTGAAAAAAAATTCACCAAAACTTAGGATAATCATTTAGTGACAGATTCAATTTAATTATCAATTCATTTACCTGTTTTGCTCTTAATTATGCATTAAGAGCAAAGCTAGGTTAAAAAAAGTATTAATTACAATGATTTAAAAAAAAATCACCAAAACAGCGAAAAAACATTTAGTGACAGGTTAAATTTAACTATCGATTCATTACCTGTTTTGCTCTTAATTACGCACTAAAAGCAAAACTAGTTTAAAAATTATTTAATTATGATGATTTGAAATAGAAATCACCAAAACATCGGAAAATCATTTAGTGACAGATTAAATTTAATTATCAATTCATTTACCTGTTTTGCTCTTAATTATGCATTAAGAGCAAAGCTAGGTTAAAAAAGTATTTAATTACAATGATATGAAAAAAAAAAATCACCAAAACGGCGAAAAAAAACATTTAGTGACAGGTTAAATTTAACTATCGATTCATTACCTGTTTTGCTCTTAATTACGCACTAAAAGCAAAACTAGTTTAAAAATTATTTAATTATGATGATTTGAAAAAGAAATCACCAAAATACCGGGAAATCATTTAGTGACAGATTAAATGTAATTATCAATTCATTTACCTGTTTTGCTCTTAACGCACTAAAAGCTTTTTTTTAAATTACATTTATTTGGTATTTACAGCTACAAGTGATGTATTAAGTAAATATGTGTAAAAATGCACTAAAAGCAAAACTAGATTAAAGAGTTGATTAATTATGATGATTTGAAAAAATTCACCAAAACAGCAAAAAAAAACCTTTAAAGCAAAACTAGATTAAAAATCATTTAATTATGATGATTTGAAAAAGGGATTAAAAAATTGTTAATTAAATTTTTATTTAACAATAAACGAATTTTCTGTATTTTTGTGAATTTTCTTTCAACCATCACAATTAAATATTTTTTATTAAAACCAATGAATTTCTGATCTCGTTTAAATTGGTTTACATTAAAATAAGTATGTTGTAATTAATAAAGCAATAAAAACACATACGTTTAGTTTAGAATAAACAACAAAATACGTGTGGTGTCCGGTTTTTTTTTCTTTGAGGATATAAATCTAGGTAGTCCAAATCTCGATTCTCAACCAATAAAAAGAGGATGCTGAAGATTCACACAATACATAATTATTATGTTTACATTACTGTATAGACATCTTGTCTTGTATTTCTTTGTGTATATTAAGAGATGTACTAGTGTAAATGTGCAGTGTGAGAAGACCAATGATGGTATGTTGAGTACCCCATCGACCGAAATTAGATTAGTTATATAATATGTGTAAAGGGTAACTGAGTGAATGGCTTGTAAATAAGGAAAGAATATAAGTTAATTGCGTAAATTCGGAAAAAGATTTTTCAAAAATTATCTTTATTGCAAATTTACACAATTAATTACAACCTTATTCAGCAAACTTTCCCTGTTCGCGGATAGAAAATTCTGATTGCAATTTCTCAAGCAGTGTGGGAAAAACGAACTGGGATGGGTTTCTAGTTGTAAAGCATTCGTTGAAATTTAACAATAATAAGTTTATCTGTGCTGAGTGGATAGTTTAGGCGGACGTAAATGGTATTTAAGATAAAGTGAGAGTTGTTTAGATTTAAACTACAATTAATTAAGGTTTTCAGTTGAGATAAAAAAGTCAATGTCACTAGCGGGATTCGAACCCACGATCTTCGGCTTGATACGCCGCTGCTTACCACTTGAGCTATCGTGACCTCGATTCACTCGGACACCAACCTCCCATCTCAACACACCTTTTGAATTTTCAGTGAATTTTCAAGCGGCGTACCATCCGAAGAGCGTGGGTTCGAATCCCGCTCGTGCCATTGACTTTTTTATCTCAACTGAAAACCTTAATTAATTGTAAGATATTAATTGGTCAAGCGGGCCACGAAACTAGTGAATTTAGATTTAAAGACTGATGCGCTTGGGCCTGAAATGACCTGACAACCCCTGGAGCCTAACTTCGGAGGCGGGACGGATAAGTCCAAGGTCTGACACCGGACTGTTAAAACCGAAGGTGAGCGATTCCTGCGGTGATTTATTGCCAATTACACAAAAGCAGATATTGCCGGCAGTCTGCGAAAAGTCGTAGGTTCAGTTCTGAATAAATGTTCAGAATTGTGTTTATATGCACAGTCATCGATGGAAGCAAGACAGACACCCAGTAGGATGTGCCTTCATGCTTCATTGAGAAAGCGAGGCATTTATTCAATATATTAAGTACAAATCAGCAGATTAAAGTTTGCAAAATGACTAAACAGATTAGGTGCTCAAAACAAGGTTACACTCTCCTGGCTGTCAGGGAATGAAGAAGTTAATTAATACTCCACAATCCATTAAATTCATTTTATTGTTAACGTCATCACAATCTGTAAAACGTAAGCCATTCTGTTTGGAAACTTTTGATGTATCCATGTGTTCGATTGCATCTTGCACTAAAATCTACTGCTTAAGCTAAAATGCTTCCTTTCTAGTACATACTATCTTATGCTCTATCCGATCTTCCAAGTACACTCCCGAAGCTCAACATTTCCATCTACTTTTTTCTGGTATTTCAGAAGGGTGCATCTTTGTTGCGTTACTTTTGAGCATATAGTCGGCAGACTTCCCGTAACCCCTTTGCCTCAAACCTCTTTGCTTCATTCCGGTGACAGTTCGACCTAAGCCCTTCATTCCCTTTTCCTAAACATGTACATAGACAAAAGGTCATGGGATCCACACGTGCACTTTGAATTGGAAGAATTAAATTAGAGGTATAAGACAACTGAAAAACCACCAGAAATACTTTGAAGCTTCAAAGCTCTTCTAGCTCCGATAAGGACTTTTGTACTGGAGAACACCTAAAATCAAATCTTAACAGGAATCAATCCCAAAAATCCTCCCACTCCTTTATCTGTGACCTTTATAACCTTTCCTACCAATCTTTATAAGAGGTTTAGACCTGACAAGTATAGATATAAATTTATATTTCGCATTTGATTATTATAGAAAAATGTGGACTTTACAAATTAATACTGCATCGAGAAACATATTGGGTCATGAACGTCCCACAGGACAAGCAGGTGCCAAAACAAGTACCAAATTGTCCTCTTTCACTTTCCACCAGTCCACCTTGACTCTTTATAAATAAAAGAACCAGTATTTTAAAAGATCGTTTAGAGCAGTTGACTTTAGAATTACAATTATTTATATTTGCAAGATAATATTAATGAGTAACATTGAAGTGAACATACGCACTAGGACAAAACCCCTCAGCAGTACCGAAACCTTAATCATTCGTGCATTGAGAAATTCCCGCTGAAAATTGCGAAAAAGACATTTTCAAAAGAGTAATCCGTCTTTTTTTTTCTCTCTCTTGGTGCCAAATAACTCATCGAAGTTAAATGATGTATTTGTTTAGCTCGTGCGACTGACAATCGGCAGCGATGTTAATCCAACTAACGATTACTTTTAAGCACTCAATTTTCCGATAAAGAAGATAGCATCGCCAAGAGAAGCGGAACATGATTAATGTTTTTTACCGGATATTTCCATTATTGCAACATTTTTCGCAAATTTATTTGTCTCTCTTGAGGGGGGGTCGATATACAAGCCACCCGGTCCATGTTAATGCATTGTGAAATTCAACTCTCATAATTCCAGCTCAAGGATTTCTCAAGTAAACTGGTCTTAAAATAACCCAAAAACAATTTAATACGAATCAGAAATGGCCCGTTTCAACAATTGTTCATCAAAATTAAATTTCTTTGAGTGAACTAAAACATTTCTGACATACGTAAAACCCAATATAGATCAAATTCGATTAAATGACGGAACTGTACGGACCATAAATATAATGCAAGTTTTGGGGCTTAAGGCCCACGCTATACCTTAGATTGGCAGGAAAAAGTCATTTTTCTTTTTAATTACACAAGCTTATTTAAATATTTTTACAAGTCACAACTGATTTATGTTTAATGGTTTTTCCTATTGCACCAAGCACTTAGGGACTGTGACAGTTTCGTTAGAATAAATATTTGAATAAGTCTATGTAAAGAATCCGGAAAACTGGAAATTATGGCACTTGAGATTTTCCGCCACTCTGGGATATCAACCTTGTGTTTTTTTGTTAGTAAACCAGGAAATTTGTTTGATTCTTCTATTTTATGCGGTTATGTCAGCCATGCCTTGTGTCCTATGAATAAAACATTACTTATTATATAACAACAAAAAAATAAAAAAAATATTATAATCTGTCTTTATAAGACTTATTTCCCAATGGATATTATCCTTCATAAAACCCATTTCCAAAACTTTAAAAATCTCGGTATTTCCCCATGTCATACCGTCGTTACTTGGTTCCTAAAACTCCTAAAACTTCTATAACCTATCCTTGAAAGCTTCAGAATCAATCTACCCCAACATTTTTGGTTCAGGTGACATCACTTTACCATTAAAAAGTTCCACTGGTTGGCAAACTCATTGCATCTTTCCTTGAGCGGGAGGGATGGTGCTCCGGTGTTTTGAAACATCGAGTATGTTCTGGAAATTCAAGGACATTCACTTATCACCCCAGCCTAAATTCCCCTTTCCGATAGACACTTTCATGTACGAATCAGACCACAGACCATCCTTTTACCACTTACACTATGCCGAAGCAGATGTTCCGCAAGGCTGCCTCCTTGATCCCACCCTCTATTGAATATAAACTGTAGACATTCCTGTGCTGTATGCAGACGTTACCATTATCCCTTCCCAATAGTGGTCTTCAGAAATCTCCAGGACCATCCCTCCCGTTTAGAACAATAGTTGAAGAAATGGAAGATCAGACTCTACCAATGACTCTATTCATCTCCCAACCAATGTGATCCGTTATTTGCGACTTTACATCGACAAAAGACTTACTTGGAACCCCCACACTCGACTTAAAAGGACTAAATAGACTATAAAAACAATAAAAAACATGATGGATTGAGAACATCAATTCAATAGTTGAAAATGGTGGTTCTAACGACTTCTAAAAAATCCAATCCAAAATATTTCGAACCTTAATTATTCAGAAATCGTGAGATGCGGTCTGGTGTGATATAGGTTTCAGAAAAACATTTTCATTATCGTGCCAACGTTTCGATCTTTATTGAGATCATCTTCAGGGCCTGGGATTATTTGTTAAATGTAAACATTGTTTGTAAATCCCAGGCCCTGGAGATGATCTCAATAAAAGATGGGAGCTTGAGCAATGGTTCGAAGTATGTGTGGTGATTAGTGACCGTTAATCGATAATTATTCAGAAATCGTGAGATGCGGTCTGGTGTGATATAGGTTTCAGAAGAACATTTTCTTTATCATGCCAACGTTTCGATCTTTATTGAGATCATCTTCAATAAAGATCGAAACGTTGGCACGATAATGAAAATGTTTTTCTGAAACCTATATCACACCAGACCGCATCTCACGATTTCTGAATAATTAAGGTTCGAAATATTTTGGATTGGATTTTTTAGAAGTCGTTAGAACCACCATTTTCAACTATTGAATTGATGTTCTCAATCCATCATGTTTTTTATTGTTTTTATAGTCTATTTAGTCCTTTTAAGTCGAGTGTGGGGGTTCCAAGTAAGTCTTTTGTCGATGTAAAGTCGCATCCCATCATCTTTTATTGAGATCATCTCCAGGGCCTGGGATTTACAAACAATGTTTACATTTAACAAATAATCCCAGGCCCTGAAGATGATCTCAATAAAGATCGAAACGTTGGCATGATAAAGAAAATGTTCTTCTGAAACCTATATCACACCAGACCGCATCTCACGATTTCTGAATAATTATCGATTAACGGTCACTAATCACCACACATACTTCGAACCATTGCTCAAGCTCCCATCCAAGATTCCACCTAACGATCCACACAGACCTTCAGTTCCAATTTGTCCTCGAAGCCATAAAATCCTGAATCCTCATCCGAACCCCCCTTGTCAACATCATTCATCCCGAATCGAATCATCATTCAAGACGTCTAAAGCACCAGCCTCGCGGTTTCTTCCCCAGTGATAAAAGTGATGTTTTGTAATAGAATATCAGCTATTAACACATGGAATGACCGTGGCATTGACAGCAAATTTGACCAACTGTTCAAAATCAAAATTTCACAGTATACTGAAAAATCAAGAAAAATTTTTTTTAGCAATTTTAAACTGACGGAACCTACAAGTCACATCAACGCTATTTGATGTGGTATATCTATTGAAAAATTAAATTCGATTTGCCTCTCTTCTAAATTCATCTAAATAAGTTCTAAATTTCGGTATTAAAATTACGTCTAGGTACATTTTTCAAGTCATGGCCGACATGGTTCTACCAGCTTTAAAAAAATTCAAATTCATCAGGGTTGACTGGAATGTGCTTAATTTTTTTTCTTTACATCACAGACATATGCTTCATCGTACCAAAAAATCATTTACAAAAAAAAACCACCAATCAAGTAGGCAGTTCTCCAAGCCACGAGTTATAAACAAATTAGCATGAAATTAGTGAAAGAATGCTCTAACTACCTCTAAACTAGAACCCAGGAAGTAGACGGTGTTTATTGACATATTTGCATACATTTGTATTCATTTAACAGCAATATCTTTCCAATGGAATAAAACTGTCAGCGAAGTTGTCTATCGATCTATGTGCTACGTTAAATAAAGTTAGCAATCTTTACATTGGAAACTACGACTTTTTAACACACGCCTACACTTACTTTCTAATATCTCAAGCACATCAAATATCTGTCTTTCTTTAAATTACATGGATTGCCGGGGCTCATTCTTCGATCCAGGGTCTGATTAAATAACCAAGTCTTGCTTCAATTATATGTTTTATATATTCAAAGTTGTCCTTGGCTAAGCGAGTTTTATATCCGGAATGACAAGGATTAAAATTGTGCTTGTTTTACCATTATTTTCGTCAGCAGTTAAATAAATAGGAAGGATTTGTAGATAGGTTTTCATCAAACTAGTCGTACCCTAGGTTAAAAAAGGTGTTTATACATTTAATGTAAGTTTTCGGAATGTAGTGAAAGGTTGCTTGATCTGTCCCAGATAATTGAAGGGTAACAAGTCATAAGTCAATAACCTATAGACAGCGAGTAGGAATGCCGTCAGTACTGAGAACCGTAATTGGGCAGCGAGCTACTGGTTCCCATGTTCCAATTTATTTCGACTGGAAAAATATTTTGTTATCTGCAATCAGTCAAAATGTATAGTTTGTGGATTTCGATGGAGGAATATCGAATACGTAGTTCTATTTAAAACAAAAATGTACTTTAAAAAGCGAACAGCATATTAAAAACTGGGTGGCAAATGTCCTAGCTGTTTTATACCCCGGCAGGGTAGTTTCTATGGCTGAATTGACGAGACAACGAACAACACCTAAATTGGAGGTGGCAAGCCGTAAAAATTTTAAAAATCATGCAGATTGTCGGCTTAAGAAATTCGCAACCTGAGAAGAATTTCTAGGCTTTTGGGAAAACGGAAAAGTCTTAAGGTGGCCATTCACGATCGCTCCAAGCAGTCCAAACAGAGCTCGCCGTTCCAAAAACCACGTCAATGGCAAAACTGAACTGGCGTGCCCGGCTGTGCCGAATATTCGACCGGTCCAAACTCCATCGCGCCACTCCAAATATCTACTGCGCGACGACGGCATGGCCCGTTCGTGAATGGGAAAACCTGGCGTGAACGGTGGAATATTGGAGCGCTGGCTTGGTCGTGAATGGAGAAACCCGCGTTTTTTCGTCGTAGCCTGAGTCTTTCTGTCACTGAGATTCACACATTCTCAAAAAGTCAAAAACGTTTAGTCTTTATTGGTAATGACATCCAGTCGAGATTTTATTTTGATGTGATTGAATTGTATGAAAGTTTACCATGTTTATGGAAAGTGGTGGACAATGATTACCACGATAGAAATCAAAGAAATTCGATCCTCAACCAGTTGGTCGACGTTTTCAAAACAAAGGATACAAATGCAACGAGAGATGACTGTCATGTCATTTTGTTTTCTAATCAAGGGGGTAACAAGCTGGAGTAAATATAAATAAGACAATCATTTTTTTTTTTTTGTAAGGTTTTGGTTGAAATGAAAAAAATAGTGTCACGAGGGATTCGAATCCATGACATTCGGCTAAATACGCCGCTGCGCTAACCACTTGAGCTATCGTGACTTCGATAGTTCGATCCACTCGGACACCAACTCCCCATCTCAACCTACAACCTTTCGAATTTTCTCTCTTTTTGCCATTTTTTGGTGTCGGAGAGGATCGAAGTCACGGTAGCTCAAGTGGTAGAGCAGCGGTGTATTTGTCCTAAGGCCATGGATTCAGATCCTGCTCGTGGCACTAGCTTTTTCATTTCAACCAAAACCTTACAAAAATATTAATTAATTGAAAGAAGTAATTTGGTCAATAGAACACTAAATATAATGAATAAATAAGACGTTTCATCCATCCTCAAATAGTTCCTCCAATCATCGGGTTCAAGGAAAAGATCTTTCATCAAATTGATGTGGGTATTACGGCTTCTGTTCAGGAGCCACTTCTTACACCATTTCCTTTTCGATATTTTGCTTTTAATATATAAATAAACAGAAGCGTAGCACAAGATACAGTCATCCATTTTGAAAAGGTAATTCACTGGTTGACGTTCGGAGCGACTGGTTGTGGAGCAGTCGTGAATGCCTACGCAAATTTCAGGCACTCGCTGTACAGCTTGGCGCGGTTCCATTTGGAGCGATCGTGAATGGCCACCTTTATAAGCAGATTCTCAGCGTAGACACTACACCGCCGCACCACGCTGAAAAAAGTGTGGAAATAACTGAGCGTTAATTTATCCTAAGCTAATCGTCCCCTTGCTGTTTTCCTGTTTAAATTTTTTCTTCTTGAGGTCTGTAAGGTGAGGTACCAGTAATTTTGATCATCTTCTATCATTCTGATTTGCCTTACTCGCAAATTTTGTATGTAACTTGTTTCTGCTTTTAACTTCGGAGGTTGGATCGTTTCAAATTGAAAGCAATTTCTTGAATAAAAAGCAATGAACTAGTTTGTATGTTCTAAGTATATAAAAATACCATTACTTTCTTAGTATAAAAAATGATCACTTACTTACTCATTTTATAACTAGTGTAAAACATTCCGGTTTGTCTAATTTTGCAGGCTTTGTCTGGAACGTCTCTGGCTTATATCCTTCTTTAATTGTGGGCTTGTTTCGAATTGAAGGTTGTTAGAATTAGATTAGTGAGGAAACATAACCCTGCTTAATACGAAGCAAAAGAATAACAAACCCTGTAAAAAATAATTCCAATTGCAAGTTGGAAGAAAATTACCTTCATTTAGGCTAGGCCAATTTCAACATACAGTCTCATCTAATTGGGAGGTCTATCGTTTTTTTCATCTAAGGTTGGACGTGTAATTTGTAGTCTTATTTCTCGAAGGAATTTTTGGCGCTGAAGATGACGAGACCCTTATTTAAGCCAGGGTTCATCTTCTGACCTCGTCACCCCTGACTCGGGGTCTTCTTTGCTGTGCTCTTCTATTAAAGCGTTTAAATTAACCCTGCACGTCCAACTTATTAAGTTGTTCAACCTTTTTGTAAAGTTGGTTTTTCTATATAAAAAGTTCTTGTGAAGTTTTTTCTTGAGGTCTGCATGATGATGGGCAAGTAGCTTGATCGTTTAAGCCCGATAGAAGTGTATCGTTGTTGTTTTGTCTGTCAGCCTCTTTGATGAATTAAGTTTTTTTAGTTTAAAACTCCCCTATTAGCTTTAAAAATGCCTAAAAATGGGGGTTGTAGGACCTTGAATGCCTTGAAATATACAAAACCAACTCATTTAACACGAAAAGTCTCATGAA
This sequence comes from Cimex lectularius, assembly GCF_000648675.2. Lineage (NCBI taxonomy): Eukaryota > Metazoa > Arthropoda > Insecta > Hemiptera > Cimicidae > Cimex > Cimex lectularius. The sequence goes on from NW_019392655.1 coordinate 1,441,376, forward strand.
ATCACTAAATATAACCTGACTAAATATAAAACTAACAGACCGAAACACAAAAGAAAATGGTGGCAATAGGACGAATTTACCTAAGCAGCGAAGGTAAGCCCATAAAAATAATCGACGTATGGAAGGAAACAGTTCTACCTAGTTTTCTATTCTGATGAAGAGCGAATTTCCAATGGCTTCCGTCAATAACACTATCAAGCGATAGGTCACCAACTGACACACCTTTCTCGTTTCCCCAAAGGCATTCTTTTCAGATTGCGAGTTTCTTAAGCACAAATATGCACGTTGTTCATCGTAGATGTATTGAAAAGAGTCTTTTTACGGCTTGCCACCACTATTACGGTGTTGTTTGCTTTCTTGCCATCCAGCCCAAAAAAGGTACGGTCCTGGGATATCAAGGGGCCATTTCAGCCCCTTTTTTAAATAAAATACTAATCTTACTTTTTTAAGTGCATTCTTTTTTTGAAATAGGACTAGGTATAGTAGAGTACTCGATATTCTTTCTTCGAAATCCACGAACTATACTTTTTAACTCAAAGCTAAATTGGGACACGCGTACCACTCGCTGATGTGCCCAAGTACGGTTCTCAGTACTGGCGGCATTCCTACTCCCTATCTTATAGGTTGTTGACTTATCACTTGGTACCCTTCAATTATCTGGGACAGATCGAACAACCTTGCACTACATTCCGAAAACGCACATGCGTTAAATGTATTAATGTTTTGTCCACCTTCTTTAACTTACGACTAGTTTGATGAAAAACAAGTTTTTCCTATTCATTTAATAAGTCTATGAGTAGGGACTATTTACACGAACTCACACGACTCATGTCTCCAGGGCACCCCCATCATACTCGAAACTACACGACCCAACGACTCAGGCCGGTCTGTTATTACATTACTAGTGTTTATAGTAATAGTAGTAATAGTCGTTACTATACAGAATAGTAAATGAACGATAAGAAAATGATCTTTATTTCTGCAAAGAGGATCGAGGCCAAGGAAAGTCAATTCACACGTAATTATCCCATAGAGAATAAATGGGTCAAAAATGTAATTATATTTTGTCTTATCTAAGTTTGATCCTATCAACAATTAATTACCGTTAAATGCGCATGTAAATTTTAATTATTAAATAATTTTCAATTATAGTTGTTTCTTTAGTTATACATATGAATGAAATGTATGAAATCATATGAAAACAAAACAGTATGAAAGAAGCAAAACATTATATATAATAAATGGGATGGAAATAAACAGATCAACTTAGACTTTTGAGTAAACCCTAGTAATACCAAATACAAATAAAAAACTGAAAACAAAGGGAAAAAGAAAACTATTGGGGGGGAAAAACGTATCGCACAAACACTCGAGGATCACCTATCTAGTCGAGTGATCAAATATCTATTGGGCCAATCACTTTCTTTCTCCCCTAAGCGGCCGACAGCTGGCAAACAATAAAACGCTCGATTATCTCAAGTGACACTATGAAAAAAATTATTTTTACTTGAACTAACTTGACGTCGAAACGACAATAAAAGTCGAAAATAACTAATTGACAATGTAAGGATCAAAATCAATAATCGAATCAAGAAGGAATTTACAACGGTTTTGTGGGATGCTGGAAACCGTAAAACTATTTGTAGTTTTTACTTTTTCTCCTTTGATAACTAATATTGCTAAAAAACATGTACATTGCATTAAAGAACAGGTAGATTATTTAAATTTTCCTCCAGGCCATTTTTAATACTAGAAAAAAGTTAAAGGTAAACAATTTTTACATGTAGATCTTTGAAGTTATGTTGGTGAAAGCGAGTATTTTTATTTTTTTTATAACTAAATTTTACTACGTTAATATCAGCGTCAATGAATATCACTTCATACTCAGATCATATCGACTCTCCTCTCCCTCTCGCTCTACCCCCTAAGCACATCCACCCCGCAGACGTCATGTATCAGATTCTCCGCCTTTCCGAAAGAAAATCCCCTGCCATGATCTTTTACCCCTAAAATCCTCCGAAATCTACCAAAAAAGCAATAGATGTAATGTACTATTTACAATCAATATTTCGCACAACCTATTTACCCATCCAGTGGAAACTATCTTTATTAACCCCAATACCAAAAGCACACAAATCCCACAGTGCCCCATCCTTTTATATACTAATAAGCCTCCTTCCTATTTTATCCAAAATCTTTGAACGTCTCCTCCTTAAAAGACTAATTCCCATATTCGACTCTGAAAACTGAATGAATCTGAAAACAGAATGAAATCCTAACCATCAATGGGTTTCGACCTCTCCATCTCACTGTTCAGCAATGCTTCAGAGTAGTCGACACGATATCCTCGGCTCTAGAAAACAACAATACTGCTCAGCCGTATTTCAGGACGTGAGGAAACATTTGGCCGATTTTGGCACCCCGGCCTCTTCTATAAGTTAAAACGTATCCTCCCTCATTCCTACTATCTTATCGTGAAATCCTTCCTCTCGGATCGGTTTAAAGTAAGAATCGGCACCGATTTTTCACCTATCACGCCAATCAAAGCTGGCGTTCCTCAAGGAAGTATCCTAGGCCCAATCCTCTACACTGCTGACATACTCCCACATCTAAACACACAACCTACGCGGACGACACCGCAATCTTATCAACACACTCCAATTCTATCCTAGCAAAAGAAGCAACACCTGAACTTCATTACCGACTGGTGCAATCTCGTATCCATATGTTCGTAGCACTTGGGTTAAAACTTCCAATAATGCAATCTCGATGTACGTTGTTGATTGTGGATTTTGGCGAATCAGCTGGGAGGGAAAGTTAGAAGAAAAGCTTTCACAATTCGTTTGTCCTACCTTACATTCGTCTAGTTACAGTTACATTGTTTTAGTTATAGTTCGTGTTGCCGCCGTTTCTGCAGCAAGAGCCAGAGTCAAAAAGTTACGATAGGAAATTCCTCCTCGCAGTTATCCTAGGCTACTTAGTAGATTCAAGTTGTTGTTAGAAACCACAGATGCAAAAGACTTCTCAGAAACTTGAGCAATATTTTCTTCCTTTAATTGCTTATAAATTACAATTAATTAAGGTTTTTAGTTGAGATGAAAAAAAGTTAATGGCACGAGAGGGATTCGAACCCACGACCTTCGGCTAGATACGCCGCTGCTCTACCACGTGAGCTATCGTGACCTCGATCCACTCGGACATCAACTCCCCATCTCAACTCCACCTTATGAGTTTTCTTTCCTTTCGCCATTTTTCAGTTGAGATGATGCGTTGATGTCCGAGTGGATCGAGGTCACGATAGCTCAGGTGGTAGAGCAGCGGCGTATCTAGCCGAAGGTCGTGGGTTCGAATCCCTCTCGTGCCATTAACTTTTTTTCATCTCAACTAAAAACCTTAATTAATTGTAATGTATTAATTGGTCAAGCGGACCACGAAATTAGTGAATTTAATTGCTTAAATAATAAACTTGACAGTCTTTGCTGTTGGACAAGTGATTTTTCCTACAATGAACACAAACTGGCATTCCTTAATTTGGTGTTCTTCACCATGCCTAAGGGCACCGCATTTTCCTCTACATTGCGAGATTGAGTGATTAAACCTCAACCAATTCGAGCACTGCCTAACATGTGGAACATATAGACGTATCCTACAGTAGCTACAGTAGATTGTAATACGATCAGACAATTTTTGCCCCTGGAATATGACATTGCATATGCAGGGGAGAAACTTTTACTTGCTCTCCTTGATTCTCGTATTTTTTCATTCTTTCATGTCCCAGTGGGCGAATACTTGATTTCGTGTGACTGAGGATTTCACTTTCACTAAGGCTGAGGTCACATCCCTAACTACTCCCTTTGATTTAACTGCGAAGTCCGGAATATAAGCGTTAACTTCTCATGCTTAAACATACTAAATTCTACCAGGCGGTTTGCCGTTTCTCCAGTGGAAGTAGTTATTTTTATCATACTACCGGTAACGATCATAATAAAATAGCAAAAGGATTGGTACAGAAATAATATTTTTGTACCTGTGTAATATATTAAAATCAGATAAATTGCATTAGTTAAATTTTAAAATAATAATTTATTATCTACTCCCTGCAGACAAGGAAGCGAGATTTGAGCAAAGGTTGCTACGATCCTGACGTTTCCTCTTCAAGAGATAAACACAGCCTCAAGTGAATATGTTAATGATTAATGAATAGATGTAGATGTAATTTTTCAGGGTATGGTATAATGCGCCCTTTAAGAGCTAAGGGTCCTCGTTCTCCGTCTAAAGCACATCAGTGAGTCCTATTTCAACAAGAAACTTGATTAATAGGCCCAGTTTCAGTGGTTGAAGCTCTTCCATGGTCATACAACCCAAAACATTTCCTCCTGCGGGCAATGTATTGGGTTGTCCGGAAAATAATGCAGGATTTTGGTATTAAACAAAAAAAAAGAAACTAGTTACTTTAAAGCAATGTTCTTTAATCAAAATAATTTCCCATACTCTCAATACATTTCTCCCAACGTGTTGGTAACTTATTAATTCCGTCTGAGTAGAATTCAGAATTTTTAGAATTGATAAAGTCAATAAATGCATTTTCCAGTTCCGTTTGATTTTTGAATATTATGTGTTGTAAGTAGTGGTCCAGGTGTCTAAAAAAATGGTAGTCAGTAGGCGAGAGGTCCGGAGAGTAGGGTGGGTGAGGCAAAGTTTCATAGCCAAGCTCCAATAATTTTTGTGACGTTACACGTGACACAAGTGGTCGAGCGTTGTCATGCAACAAAATGGGCCCTTTCCGATTGACCAAAGAGGGCTTCATTACTGCCAATTTCTGATGCATGGTATTAATTTGGTTACAGTATGATTCAGCATTGATGGTTTCGCCAGGATTTAAGAAGCTGTAGTGTATTAAACCAAATGAAGCCCACCATACCGTAACCATTACCTTTTTTTGATGAGTTGGGGGCTTTGGAAAATGTATTGGAGCTTCTCCTTTGTCGAGCCACTGTCCAGAACGTCTAGTGTTATCGTAGAGAATCCACTTTTCGTCACATGTAACAATTCTGGCCAGAAATGGGTCATTTTTGTTTCGACAAAGAAGTGATGCACAAACATCAAAGCGCTGATTTTTTTGGCGATCGTTTAATGAGTGTGGAACCCAATTTTCGAGTTTTTTCACTTTTCCAATCGCCTTGAGGTGGTCAGCGACGGTCGTTTTACTGACTTTGAGTTGCTCTGCAAGTTCTCGAACAGTTGTTTTGGGGTTTTCTTCCACCACTGATCGCAGAACATCATCATTAAGAGAGGAAGGCCTTCCACGACCTTCTTCATCTTCAAGGCTGAAATCTCCCTCCCGAAATTTTTTAAACCACCTTTGCACAGTGCACTCATTAACACAACCCTCGCCCCAGACTTGGTTAATGTTTCTAGCCGTTTGGGCTCCGCTTCGGCCGAGTTTAAACTCGTAAAAGAAAATCGTACGAAATTCTCGCTTTGACATTATAAGGATGACTGAATTATTTCCAAGTAGCGGAATGGTACAGAGGTAAACAAACAATATCATTTGGAAGAGGATTAATAAGTGTTGACATTCATACAAATGAGTAATCCTGTAAACGTAAACAGAATATTTTATATAGATTTTTTTTAATGAAAACTTAAAATCCTGCATTATTTTCCGGACAACCCGATAGCTCCGCAGTTTGTTAGTAAATATGTTGGTGTCTCTTCTGCCTCCTTGCAGAATCTACATGTGCCATCTTGGATTGTTCCAATTTTCTTTAAGTGTCCATTTAATCTGCAGTGTCCTGTTAGGATTCGCAGTCTGTTTCTGCTTCCTTTGACACATTCTGTGATTTCTTTCTTACCAAAATTGGTTAGAAGATTCTTGGATTGTCTATGTCCATTGAATGAATTCCATTGTTCTTTCATTTTCTTTTTGTCCTTCTGTCTGAGATATTCGTTAATAGTGTGGATTCCTACGCCACAGAAGGGTTCGGGTCCTATCAGCAGTGTGGCAGCCCCTTTCCTTGCAAGGGTGTCCGCTTTCTCGTTGCCTTCTACTCCCATGTGTCCTGGGACTCAGCAGAGGCTGACTTTATTCTGATACCTAATATGTTTAATTTGGTTTTGCAGTTCAGCACCATCTTTGAACTAATGATACTTGAGCTTAGTGCTTTGATGGCTGCTTGGCTATCTGACATGATGATTAATGAATAATAATGATTCTGGAACAAGAGCTCTCGTTGATAAACCTTGTTTGAACAGTTGGGCTGCTTTTAGTAACTAAGTAACTTTAGTAACTAGTAAGTAAAGTAAACTAGTTTTGACTGAATCAAAAATCAGGATTGTAAGGCCATTGAAATTCTAAATGTTGTAAAAATGGCCTGCTTACATGTACTACCAAAACCACCCACAAGACTCGTGTCTCCAGAGCACTCCCACCAAACTAGGGATAATTATTTCAACCCCAGTATTAAATAGTTCGAAAGCTTGACAGTTAACAAATTTTTTTTTTATCCAGACCATACCAAGATCGAGATTATTCATAAGTAACACTTTAAACAATTGATTATCCCAAAAATACAAAAAGACGGTTTATTAATGTTAAAATTAATGATTAATTATTATGTTAAATTTCCTTCAAATTTATACGATACACATTAGGTAAAATTATTTTATTAGATTATAAGCATAATCTTGAGCTTATTTTTTGTAGGCTTTTTAACCATAGATTGTTAATATTTAAAAACATTTGATTATTTATTCATTTTTTCGGCGAAGTTTTTTTTTAACTTTGTCAACAACGCCCATTGGATTGAATTAAAAGTAGGCTGCGCCAATTCAACCCAGTTGCGTAAGAAAGTCAGTTCAACGATGATATCGCAAAAGGTACGCCTTTAGCGTGAAAGTTTTGGCCGGCTGCCACCCAGACGATTGCGAACCAGTCTGCAGAATGGTCGAAAACATTCGCGTCAATAAAACATCAATGGTGACATAACATTTTTAAAAACATGCATAAAGATATGAAAGGACCTAGTTATTAATGCGACAGAGAAAGGGAAATCCGCGATCACGGTTTAGGCGACATGTAATCAATGCGAAATTAATTTAGACAGCGTTAAATGAGAATTTCATGTTTATTTATGAACAGTCTTAGGGGAATGATAATTTAATGATTAATTATTCTTGGTCGTTTAAAAGATATGTATGTGTTCTTATGGCGGTGGTTACATTGCTTCAGATTTTGGGGAAATCGTTCACTAAATAAAAAAGCTATTTTCTAATAGTACTATTTATTAAAACGGGTCAATAAGGCCACCTATTATTTTACAATAGCTAATTCAATAATAAATACACCTTAATTCACCCAGCAAGTTACCAAATTACAAAATATCGTTTTATTATAATAACTTATATTAAAATTTGTGTTTTTTTCTAATTATATGTTATGTGTGGTGTTTAGTGACCATTAGTTAATGATTATGTAGAATTAATCATAAAAAAGTTGGTTTTTTATTGGTGCGAAATTTGTGTAAGTTAGTAACCTGCTAATTAATCATAATTTTTAACTATTTTCAGAATTTTATATGTCAGTGCGAAACTCGTGACATAAAATTCATGTTTCGTTATGAACCGAGTTATGTTTCGACTTTGCCACGATGATAAGGGATTTTTAGGCACAACCAGAAATTGTCAGAAGCATATGGGGCACCTTTATTATCACCTATTCGAATAATATATATATATTACACGGGCGGGCGACCAGGACCCGAGGGATTAAAAGCCTGAGTAGGCCCGTACCCCATCCCTAAAAGGTCCGGGACCTGGTCGGCTCATGAGTCCTGCAAAAACCTATTGGACCTATTCACAAACCCCAGGATTGTGGACCATTTTATCCTGGGGAGTGTTTTGGTTATGTCCTCTCCTTCGAAAGTATTAAATCTTTCCCTAGCATACCTATCGCATTCTGCGAGGTAGTGTCGAGCCGTTTCTTCTTTTGTTTCGCAGAAGCGGCCGAAGGGGTCTGGTAGAGTACCCATTATGAAGAGGTGTCTTCTCAAGGGGCAATGGTCCGTTAGGATACCTATCAGCCTCCTTATTCCCCTCCTAGAGTTAGAGAGTAACCATTTCGTTTCTTTAGGTTTGATTTCCTTCAGAAACTCCTTCGATTGCCTGCATCCGGGGGACATATTCCATTCCTTAAGGAATTGTTTCATGCCCCAGCTACCTATACTCTCTTTTGCTGTGCTTAAAGAGTGGGGTAATACCGGTTGTGGCCCGACAAACGCAGTATTTGATCCTTCCTTGGCCAGGCTGTCCGCCTCCTCATTGCCATAGTGCCCCTTATGAGCAGGTATCCATATGAGGTTTACCCTATTCTCATACCTGGTGATAGTCCTATTAATGAGTTCAACGGTTTCCTCTACCAGTCTAGATGTTGATAGTTCTTTTTGTAATGATTTTAGACTGGCCTGACTGTCGGAAAAAATTTTAATATCTTTTCCCTTAATCTTGTTATCCATAAGTGTTCTACAGCAAACATTAATGGCCCAGACCTCTGCCTGAAAGACCGAGGTGTTATTACCAAGAGGAGAGGAGATGCTGATCCCTAATTTAGGTATGTGTATTCCAGCACCGCTTCCCTTATCCTTAATGAGTGAGCCATCGGTGAAGCAGTCTAGGCTACGATGGTCATCATCAGACCTAAGTTATAGTCACAGGGAGTAACTACTATTCGAATAATACATTCATCAGGAATATCAATATCTTGAATGCCAAATATTATAGGTTTCCTCATCAGTATGATAAACAGTGATTCAAAGCCTCTCTTTTGGTAATTTAAGCCACTGTTCGCTTGCCAGCAGTTCCAAGGCATATCTGAGTGCATCCTGTTTAAAAAACTCAAAGCTGAAGTTACCTAACATTTCAAAAAAAGTATAATGACGAGCAGTATAACCAACATTCTCTAAATCATCATGTTTGCCTCCAACTCGAACGCAACGTTGTGCGGTTGTTGCTCGAAATAAGGTCTTTTATCCAATCCCAAAAATACATCTTTAAATTGGTTCTTTCCTGCATTAGTAAACAATAATGTCGTGTCATTATTTGGTACTAATGGCTTATCTAGTTCCTCTTAACCTTTTTTGCAGATCTAACTCAATATTATCCTCTGAAGTCGTCTTACGACGTACTTTGAAGAAGGAGACTGGCCTTGGTGTGTTTGTGTAAAAAAATCTATTGGTGTTGCTGAAGTCATAAAGTGTATATCTTCAACCAAATCAAAGTATTTTCCTAATGCTTTTTCACGTGATATCATATTCATCGTATAATATTCACCCTAAATGACATCAAATGACTTTTCAAAGAAAGAAAGTCGTGAATGAGACTTGATAACCCGGAACATTTCAAAAAGTTTTTTGACAAAAAGTCCTTAGAACAAAGAAGTTCCTCATCCTTTGCCAATCGTGTCATAGATGATCCCCCCCCCCTAACAAAAATAAATAAAGCAGCCCAAGAAGCTTCTTATCAACTTGCAAACCATATTATCACCCTTAAGCTTTAAGCCAGGCACACACTTACCCGATGCTACCCGACGCCTTGCCACGTTTTGGTGGGGTGTGCACGTCTATCCGAAATTATTGTGATACACGCTGTGGACTGTACGCGACGTGTGCTTGCGTCGGATACATGTGCACACCCCACCAAAACGTGGAAAGGCTCGGGTAGCGTCGCATGGCGTAGCATCGGTTAAGTGTGTTCCCGGCTTTATTCCTGATCACTAGTCGGCTTCCATCACGTAACCACAAACCGTAGCGTCGTAGACAATATCAACTTTTAGTCAGTGTCCGGGTGTCTTCCTGGCCATTCGTACATTTAACTTTGGGACACTTGTCCTACTGTGGAAACTTTACTCCTTCCACCTACAACTCAGCCAGAAATCTCACTTATCGTCACTTTCGTGTTCCTCAAGAAAGTATCCTGGCATCACTACCCTTTATTCATGGTTAGGATTAGGGTTTGTCACGCTAGGGGTTCTGGGCTCGAATCCCTGCAGAGCCCATGGAACTTTAATTGTAAAACCTCCACCGCCTGGAAGCATTGTTTCGCGCTTGGATAATCAAAACAATACCACCTTATACTTTTAACCTTAAACCTAAATAAAAGAAGAACCTAAATCCAGTCTTTCTCAACAATATTCCTATACTCTCGACTATGTTACCTAGGATTGTACGATTAAATCTGAACCACACACTCGTCTAAAACGAGCAGAACAAACAGCTGTTATAAACTGTCACTAAATAATAAAAAAAGACTTTATACTGCATTACTTGCACCCGTATGGATTTATGGACCAAAACTCGATGTGACAGTCAAGATCGACAAGCTATCCTTTCATTACATCCTCCGTACAATATTAAATGCCCCATCAGCAATCACACCGACCTATACTGTCCTACACCTTGTCAAATCCCGATACTTTAATTCCCATTCCAAATTATTTCCTCACCCTGATCCATTAATTAATCAATTTTCCTATTTTAATCTTCCTTTGAACCTTCCCAGACGACTGGAACTAGTGCTGGCCCCACGATCAATTGTCTGGATGACGATATCCCAGATGCGCAACAAAAATATTTACCCTACACTGTAAATATTAAACTTTTGTTCTCCTTAAACAACCATGAATAGTTCTCTAAATTCTCGGCTTTTGAATCATCCGTTCGTAATAATCGACTTAATCGGGTTTACGGAACTTTTTTCAGTGTAATTACAGTCGCAATTGAATGAACATAAATCGTTATTTAGAGATTAAATTTTTTTTGGTGTATTGATTTGATTGTTGGTTAATATAAAAACAAAAATTTTACACCACGCAAAATTTTCTAATTTAGTATGATTTAAAAATTCTAAATCGACAAAATGCTGTTTTTTTTGTGTGTGTATATTTTAACAAACGTTCTGTAATCAAAGTAGATCAGAAAATGGTCAAAATTTGACCTCATTGTTAGCTTTGTGATTCTAGCGTTACAAAAAACCTTAGATACCGGTTTTCGCGGAAATCGGTGTAAATTAATTTTTGACTGATAATTTCGATAAATTCGCAAGGTCTAACATAATTTTCTAACAAGCTAATGAACCGATTTTCATGAGAGATAATTCGTTTTAAAGAAATTAGCAAGTGCATTTTATGTCTGTATCAAATATTAAAATCGGACTTTTCATTTAACAAAAAAAAGAGGATAATTTCTGTCAAATAATTTATCTATTTTGTGTATTTTCTTGCAGAAATATTTTATACATTTTTATGCTACATCGGCGTTAAAAAGCAACGTTCATCTTCTTTCAAATGGTCTGTTTGACGTTAAAATCCTTATAGCCGTTTTTGAATTATAGCCGTTTAAATCAAATATTCCGACTTCTCTTCTGACCTCAAAAATCGGAACATTTTTTAGGGGTCAAAAATATTAAATTCAAACAGAAATTTATATTTAGAAGTCTTCAGAGGTGCTAAAATGAAATTTCATATTAGTTACACGAAAATAGTTTTTTTTATGATCTAGTTTAGTTGAAAAACCTGTCTAGGTCAAATCGTCTTATCAAAATGTGTTATTTTATTTTATTTTTTTTTTATTCATAGTCCAGACAGGTCAGGTACGCAAGCATAGGACAGTCAAACAACACAACAAATCAATAATTACAATATAAACTATTAAAAAAAGGATATAAAAATAAAAAGTAAAGGAGGGCCAACCCTTTTAACAAACAAATCAACATTATAAATAGACAGTGGCACGAGCGGGATTCGAACCCACGATCTTCGGCTAGATACGCTCTACCACTTCAGCTTCGTGACCTAGATCCACTCGGGCACTAACTTCCAAAATCTTCAAAAATGGCAAAAAGGAGGGAAAATTCGAAAGGTGGGGTTGAATGGGAAGTTAGTGTCCGAGTGGATCGAGGTCACGATAGCTCAAGTGGTAGAGCAGCGGCGTATCTAGCCGAAGATCGTGGGTTCGAATCCAGCTCGTGCCATTAACTTTTTTCATCTCAACTAAAAACCTTAATTAATTGTGATGTATTAATTGGTCAAGCGGACTACGAAATTAGTGAATTAAAAGTAATAAATAAATCCTCATTTACATTTTAAAGCTTGTTCAATGTTGTTTTTAAAGATCCGCAGGACAAGGAGAAGGGGTCCGCATTGATATCGAATTTATTTATGTTATGCATAGCTGTGGAGATTGAAGACTGGCCCGTATTTGGTCCTGTGCTGTGAAGTACCAAATAATTCATAGGTCCGTAGTTGACGCTGGGGAACCCTAAAGCCAATGTAAGACAGGATCTCCGGGGAGTCAATGAAATTATTTAGGATCTTCCACAGAAACATAACGGAAGTCAAAACTCTTCTCTCCGCCAGAGAATCCAGGCGTAGTAGAGGATGTCCTGGCTTCATAGGAGCAATGATGGTACTTCCTGTGATCGTCATCATGCGAGGCGAAGGCAAAGAATGTTTAGAAATGCATGGAGGCCCTGACGGAAGTCAGCGACACTAATGACCTGACCCTGGCATGGGTCCCTGGGCATTGGGGGCATAGAGGCAACGAAAAGGTTGACATGCTGGTCAAAAAGGGAGCCAACATGGACTCTATGGGCCCAGAACCCTACTGCGGCCTAGCAGCCTGCCACAAAAGAGGATACATCTTAAAATGGATCCTTAATGAGTCCAAAACCTGGTGGAACAATGCCGCAGGTATGAGGCACGCGAAGAGATTCATAGAAGGACCATCCGTAAAACTTACAATAGAACTACTCGAAGGCAACCGCAACCTACCCAGGATTCTGGTTGAACTCCTGACGGGGCACTTAAGAAAGCACATGCACCGGATAGTGGTACAGACCAAAGAAACACTGTGCAGATACTGCCAGGAAGAGGAGGAGACCGCATTTTATGTTTCTGTGAAGGTCTATGTAGATGCAGGTTCTTGCAACTAGGACAAGAAAAACCACAAGCAAGATCCTACACCAAGGAACCGCTGGCAAAGCTGTGGAGGCTGATTAATAATATGAAGCTGACCAGTGAGTTACAATTAACATAGGAGCACAATAGATCTATTTATGTCGAGGTGCAGTAGGCCTTGTGGCCACCTCTCTTATTCCTATCCCTATCCCTATCCTATGATTGCATATCTTCTAATACAGGAATTTTATATCTTTTATGTTATGTACTATATATCCTTTAAGCGGACTTCACTTGATAAATTGATTGTTAGCTTATAAAACCTCATTCCTAATTAGAAAACACTTTTTTGAGCCTGCTTTCCGTTAATAAAATGGAATTTTGCATGGATTAGTTCAACGAAATGGGGAAAATACAAGAAAAACTTTCCCAGCTGTTCAGGGTCGGATTGACTTTTACGAGAATCACGCCGCAGCGACATGGACCTAGCATGAAATACATGCGCAGTTTTGAACATGCAACATCGCCGGCTTGCGTATGCTGGAGACTCGTTCAGGATGTGGTTCTCTCAAGAGCATCGCCAAAGTGAAAAATTTGTAGTGTTTTTTGAATTCGCTACAAAACTAAATTTGTCTTAACAATATGTAATGTGTAGGTTCTTGAACTGTACAACCTATACTTCAAATAAAATAAAAATAGTATTTATTTATACAGACATTACATACTTTACGGCACGGACAACAGTCCGTCAGCCGGAGTTGATGTGAACAAACACAGAATAACAATAAAAAATGTTTAACAAAATAATCCATGGAATAATTAAATTAATCTGTGAAAGTACTATAAATTACTGAAATTAAATTAAACAAAAAAATGAATAAATAAAAAATAAGCAATACTAGAGAAGAAAAAAGAAGAAAATCTACGAAATAATAATAAAAAGCTAACTAAATAGAGAGATAAAAAAGCAAAGAGAAATATTAATACCTAAAATAAGGAAATGAAAGCATGATTAAAATACATTAATAATTAAAATTTCAATCAATTAATTATTCTTTTTATGTAAGGTCTTGGTTGAGATAAAAACGTCAGGGTCACGAGCGGGATTCGAACCCACGATCTTCGACTAAATACGCCGCTACTCTTGAGCTATCGTGACTTCGATGCTGAAAAAATGACAAAAATAGGGAAAATTCGAACGGTTGTAGGTTGAGATGAGGATTCGGTGTCCGAGTGTATCGAAGTCACGAGCTCAAGCGGTTAGAGGAGCGACGTTTTAGCAGAAAGTCGTGGGTTCGAATCCCGCTCGTGACACTGACTTTTTTATCCCAACCTAGACCTTACATAGAAAGAATAATTAATTGATTGAAAGAAGTAACTTGGTCGATTGATCACGAAAACGCAAATGGATTAATAATTAAAATGTTGGCCCAGCTCGAAACTGTGAGTCCAACCATGGTGAGGAAATCTGATGAAAGGGCGACAAAGACGGCCATCATATAAGATTGCTATGAGTGCGGGTCTGGTCAGCACCGCCAACGTGTAAGTCGCGAATCTCTGCCAGAATCGAACATTCGGCGACAAAATCAAATGTAGTTTACACCGCCCTGGAATTACATAGAGAGCACAATTCAACAGCTTTTACCCTCCACGGAGTGTAATTTAAGAATAGCAACTCGTCCCTCAATTTAAATAACCAGGAGAGCTCGCTAAGCGATGGACCACACGACCGTTCCGCAATCAAGCTGCATATGTCAGTACAATGGGAAGAGACTGTCGATTTATTCTGAAGCTCCTCTGATGAGAAGTTTTCATTTTATCCAAGAAAGTGGTCAACTGGCCACTCCATAACGACATGTCATCCACAGTCAATTCTTAAAAAAATTGAAATTTCTCAAGGACCCGAAGCCTGAGCTCCATAACAGATTACGGAAAGACAAACGGACTTAAAAGAGACCTAACGGAAGAAGAAGTAGCTCCTGGGAAAGGAAATCAGACCAAACTTTATTAATAGCGCGTTTAGCTACGGAGACCCTTTCAAGAAGATGCATGTCCATTGATAATCTCGGAGTTAAGGACATACCCAAAACTTATACTGAGATACTGCTCTATTGGTTTCCCATTAAAAAACCAATTTTCATTGGACGCGAACCGACCGCCCCGTCGAAAAACTAGACATTTGGTTTTATTCAAATTAACAGAAAGATTTCAGAGGTCACAATAAGCCACCAGTTTGTCAATATTTTTTGGAGCGTTACAGGATTTGTAGACAGAAAATAAAAATATTGAATGTATTTAAACAAGTATAGTAAATAGCTTTTGAGAAAATTATGTTAGAGCTTGCACTAGGAATTTGAGTCGAACTCAGTAAAAAAAATTAATTTACACCGATATCCGCGAAAGTCTGTATCTAAGGTTTTGTACAACTCTATAATTACGAAGCTAACAATGAGGTCAAGTTTCGACCATTTTCTGACTTTGCTTACAAAACGTTTGTTAAAATATGCAAAAAAAAGCAGCACATTGTCGATTTATCACTTTTAGTTAGAAAATTCTGCGTCGTAGAAAATTTTTGTTTTTATGTTAACCAACAATGAAATTAATACACGAAAAAAAATTTATCTCTAAATAACGATTTACGGTCATTTAATTGCAACTATAATTAAATTTTGACAAAAACTTTCATTAACCCGATTATGTCGATTGTTACGAACGGAGGATTCAAAAGCCTAGAATTTGGAGAACCATTCTTCATGGTTGTTTAAGGAGAACAAAAAGTTAATATAAAAATGATAGTCTAGTGAAATGATCTCCTTAAACCAGGAAAAATAGCATTAATTATTTCAACCGCCGAAATTTCAGCGGTCTGTAGTCAGGCAGTGTGTGACCTGTTTAAATATGAAACGTTTGATGATGTAAAGAAATAAATGTTGATGTTTCTACAATAAGTTCAGTTAGTTAATTGCTAGTTGTAGTTAGTTGTAAAATTCGGTGGGTAAAATAATTTACGAATAAAGAAAAGATTCGACTAGATGGAACCGCCGATACCCCCAAATTTGGGAAGCAAAGCGTACCATCTAGCGACTACCTTAAAAACCTCGAACTCATGTTCCAATGATAGCAATAATTTCAATTAATTATTCTTTTTAAGTAAGGTCTTGGCTGAGATGAAAAAGTTAGTGTCACGAGCGGGATTCGAACACACGACCTTCGGCTCAATACGCTGCTGCCATAACCAGCTATCGTGACTTAGAGTTAGGCGCATTGAGCCGAAGATCGTCGGTTCGAATCTCCCGCTTCACGCTAACCTTTTTCAACCCAACCAAGACCTTACATAAAAAGAATAATTAATTAAAATAATTAATACGGTCAAATAGACCACTAAACATAAATCGATAGCAATAATTTTCTAAAGCGGGTGTTATTTTCGTTTGCCTCGATTCTCTTACCAAAGCAGCATCTCAAATGGCCAAGGATACCTGACTCAGTATTGCGTCTTGTTTACATTTAAATAATAAAATGATAAAAACGGCTCGAAATTATGTAAGGCTTTTCCGATTGATACTTATTATTATAACTCACGAACACTCTGGATCAAGGTATGGTTTTGAATAAAAAGCCGATTTAGTTATTACTAGCAAGCTTTCTACTCATTTTAAGGTGCAAAACACACTTAATTTACGGATTGACATATTTAAGTTTTTTTTAGATGATCTCAAATTTCCTTCCAAGTTCTAACATTGCCAAGGACTGTCTGTTAAAAAAGTCGAAAGCTTGGCAGTAACAACAATTTGCTTTTCTCTTCAAAGCCATACCTTGATCCAGTGTTCGTGAGTGAAAAAGTGGTCGATACTTCTAATATTGAAAAGTAAAATTAGGCTGCTTGCTTGCAGCAACCTTTATTACTTAACCGTAAATGTACGTTAAATCCTAACGGTAAATTTAATTAAACATAATTTTATTCTGACTGTAATCTCACAGAAAATATTTAAAATTATAAAGATAAAGAATTATAGGGCAGGTGCTTGTAGATTTAATCTTTTCATTTCTAACATTTCTTTCTATATTTTGTATTTATTTAATTATTTTTTTGGCCAATGAATTAACGAGCTATTAAGGGTTTAATAAATATCTAAAGAGTGATGCGAAAGATTGCTATCTTTCATCATTTTCCGTGTGTAACTTACACTTGTGTCAGTGCCACTTTTCACTGTTAAAATTATTTGATAAATCAATGACAATTATCTCGTTTTGGTATGCAAGGTACCTAACTGAAAAAAAAAAATGGGTATTTTTAGGTTTCGCAATTTTATCGAAGTCATGTAATTGGAATAATCAAAAGTGTCCCTTGTTAATTTACCATTCAGTTATTTTGTATATTGGATTATCAAGAAAGTATTGATGATTTATTTCAAAATATTTTTTCATTATTTACATCCTTAGTCAACATTTTTTTTGTTACACAAAAGGTCCTTTACACCCAAAAAAGAACCTTAAATTCGAACCTGATAAACTTACAAATGTTCACTTTTCAAAAACACCGGCAACCCAAGGTTCACATAACCCGTAGTTGAAATACTCTCCTAAAAAAATAATAATAGCAAAAAAGATCAGGTTTTTTAAATACAGAGATTTTCAGAATGCCTAGTACACGATTTTAAGATAAATTGTAACGCCCAATTTGTAACTAAAATTTTGAGATTCAGTGGTGGTTTGATGACCACTGAAGGGAGAAATTTTCAATTACTATTTTATTAGTCTTGTCGTTTTTGTTCAATAAAAACACTAACAGAATGTAAAAACTTCAAGACAGAACTAATACTAAACAATATTTATAGAAATTATTAACATGTTTCCAACTTTAAATAGCACAAATCGACCTGTGAAGAATGCGAAAAACCAAACTAGCGAGGATGAGCGGACCAAGATTATCGGAAATGGCTGAACTTGGACAAACATTTTACTTGAAAGGTGCAATACTTACTTCTTATACATCATATCGACGTATAAATCAGGGAAAAAAATCGTTTTGAACAACCCCGACAAATCAACATAAAATATTTCACGTACCAAAAGTTGAATATTAAATAAGGAAAATTGGCATCTATTTCCTGAGTTCCTGAGTGTCAAGACTTAATAACTTAATCGTTCTTTAATCACAGATGATCAAAAATGGATCGTATGCAAAAAAAAAAGTATTCAAAACGTCATCTAGTTAGTTTCAAAACATCAAATTCACGAGAAATGTTGGTTATCTGTTGATAAATGTGGTCGCATGCATTTTGATAAAAGAATCAGCAGATTCTGTAAAAAACCATCAAACAAAAAATAAAAAATAAATTAAAAGTAAAATTTTCCAACAGGAAAGATGTTTTCCACGCCAGACCTCACCTAATTACGTAATGTCTCTAATTGAAAATTAATTACCACTTTTTAATTCTTTATCCTAATTAATTTCAAATAAAATTCTATGAGCTATTCTAGGATTCGAACCCACCACCGCTGTTTTATAAAATGTTATTCAACCATATTGGCAAAGAACGGTAGTTCAAAATTTTTAGAATTCAAAATATGTGAATTTTTACTCCACAAGGACCGAAATGTTGCTTCAAATATGGCGAAATGCAGATTCTTGATTGAAAGAAAATTGATTAATTTTTTAGTGGTTGTAATAAATTATTTTCGTCGTAAAAATCATGTTTCAAAAAGAGCTTATAAAAATTATATACAAGGAATAAAACTAGTGAAAAAAAATAATTTTGGTAATCGCAGGCAATAAGAATGAAGAGACCAATTTAAAATCAGATTAAGCATTTTATATTCTTTCTGTCGATAAAACATAGCCTTTTGGAATTGATTGCTAATTTTTTAATTGATTGCACGTTAGAAATGGCCCTTTACAAATTTTACACGCTGAAAAAAATCTAGCACACTTGTAAATTGTAAATTATTGTGTTTACAGATATAATTAGTAAACAACAACAATAATAAAGGAAAGTTTTCGCAAAAAACACGATAGTAATAATTTAGCAATTATAATTTTCAGATGGTAATTTGAGTCAATTTACATTTAGAGTTGATGGGTTTTGCTCTGCGAGTCGGTGAACTCATGTTGAACAGGGCCATTATTGGGTCTGTCGCCACTCGCGGCTTTTTGAGTTATTCGTTTCGGCATTGCGCCATCTTCAGTGAGGAACCGTCTGGCAGTTCTGACAGTAAATGACCCTGTGCCGGTTCAACATCAATTTACATTGATTTGTGGGTAAAGTTAGCCGGACAATGACGTTTTGACCGAAATCGCAGAAAACTCCCAGGATTTTGTCCTTCTTTACAGATATTTGAATGATATGCTATCCTTGGATAAACTCTAAATAAACATTATATATTAAAAATTATATACTTATTGTACTGTCAAAAAATAAATAAAAAACTTAGTAGAACAATATATTTTGAAAACAACTTTGTTAGATTCAAGGACCAGAGGAACATTTGCAACATCAGGAAAAAAATTACATGATTATTTGAAACATCCCCAGTAGAAAATGTGAATACCATATAAAAATATGAGCATGTATAAGGAATGTGATAAGAAAATAATGTACGTTTGCTTGATTTAATCTTTTCAGAGAAATATTTGTTGTGTGAAGGATCAAAAGTTATCACGTAAAATATAACACGTAAGATATTTAAATACCAAAACTAATTGTCATCATGTTTAGGAGGTAAATGTAGAATAAAAATAATATAAAAACGTCATGGCAGGCGATTATTAATTGTGCTAAAATTATACAAGTAATTTTTGACTCCAGCATTTTCTGGTTTAAAATCCTGGATCAAATAGACCAACTGATGATTTAACAGGATCATTTCATATTTGTGGATTAGTACAGCTGTTAGAAAAAAAATCTTGAATATTTGCGGATTAGACGAATATGCAGATTAGTGGGCAAATATAGCGCTTTGAATCAAGATTTTTTTCAAGAGCGAAGAAGGAAAATTTATAATTTTTTTAGTTTTTTGTAGGCTTAAATTTCCATACGATTCATCAGCGAGGGCATTTATGCAAAGGGGAACTTAGAGCTTAATACAAACCCTCAGGATCATCAAAAAAGAAATGACTTTATACTTGGAAACAAAGTTGTATTTTTGAACTTTTATATTCAAGATTTTGGAGAGATTTTTTTAAACATAAAAAGTACAAATGTTGATGTATGTGAAGATGATCGATATTGTGTTTAACTACAAATTTAAAAAAAGTAAAAAAAAATTAATTAATTTATCTAAAATATTTTGAATTCGTTTGAAATTATAAAAAAAAACATTGATATTCTGAAAAGGGAGGCGAAAATAAGCCAATTTGGCAAATTTATCATAGCACAACATATTTATGAATTAGAATAGCCTTGAATTTCTGCCGATTAGTTTAATAGACAAATACGACACTTAAAATGACCAAGCTGGTTTTATAGAAAGTAAAAGGAGAAAATGGATTTTTTATTTTTTATTGCTGCGACTGCGAGGAACTTCATACCAACGGAGACTTAGAGCATAATATACACGTACCATATTGAAAAAGGGAACGACTGTACAATTCGAGACAAGTGGTTTCCAACTTTCCAACTTTTCTATTCATGATTTTATGAGAGAGAGAGAGAGAGAGAGAGAGAGAGAGAGAGAGTGAGAGAAAGAGAGAGAGTAAGAGAAAGAGAAAGAGAAACAGAGAAACAGAGAGAGAAAGAGAGAAAGAGAGAAAAGAGAAAGAGAGAAAAGAGAAACAGAGAGAGAGAGAGAGAGAGAGAGAGAGTGAGAGAGAGACAGACAGACAGATAGACAGACAGACAGACAGACAGACAGAGAGATAGATAGACAGACAGACAGACAGACAGACAGACAGACAGACAGAGGGAGAGGGAAAGAGAGAGAGTGAGAGCTTATTCATTAGTACATCAAAAATATATTGAATTGTTTTGGCAAAAAACGAGCAAATTTTAGCCAATAAAATAGAAGTAACAAAGCCAAACACATCGCAATTATAATTTAAAAAATCTTCTAATAGAAAATTCTGGACAATATTTATAAAGAAGACCTCTGGATTTTATTGTTTTGGCCTGTATAAAATATCTAAAGCAGTAAATTTGTTGATGCAATTTTCCATAATAAACCCTAACTTGAAAAACAATAAATTTTTTTTATCATACTGCACATGCACTATATGTTGCATATTTATTTAAATATATTCCAATTTCGTAATATTCTACCATTGATGCGAAAATTAAAGGTCCACAGTGGTAGATTTCATTCAATTCGACCATTTCCAATGTGGCATTTTTGTAGTTTCATTTTTTTTAAATTTAATTAACTACGAGAAACAAGGAGATTTTTTAAATAATTGTCTTACAAAAATTATTAATAAAACTGTGAATTAATTGATTTTGATTGAAACTAAGTTAGTAATTAATTATGATCGCGGCAACAATTTCATCATTTTTGAATAAGGTCAATAATTATATTAAATTGTACATAATTTTTTTAAATAATTTATTCACAAGATAATTCGGAAATTTTTCTTTTGAATTCATCTCGAAAACTACCCAAAAAGTTTTCTGATGTCTATGGATTCAATGAAAATGAAAAGCTATTTCCAAAATTAGTGAAAAGCTTTCACTTTCACACTTTTACTGAAATATTTTCTGTAGAGGATTTTTGTTAAACTTCAATACGTACGGAAAATTTATTTTTGTGTAAATTACACATTCAAAGCGAAAGTGTTGTTTACACTGAGATCTAAGCTATATCAACCTTATCTCATTTTACAAGACGCTTTGAGTTAGGACGGTGGTTTGTTCTTTCAGGTCTTAAACAAATTGACATCGAATTCATCGCCTTTTACACATAAGAATATAAAAAAGATATTCGTGTAAATAATATTTTGAAGAAACTCAATCCAAATTTTAAGAACCATCGAGATAAAATCAAAAATATTGCAATTTTTGTCTTCAAAACCAACTATGCATAAGCTGATAAAGATTGGTAAAATTTTCTAATATTTATGGTATATTCTATTGTATGGGCATATAAAATGAAGTGAAAGGGTTTCTGAATTTTTCTATTTGGTATTAAAAAAAAATTTTTTTTATGTGAATACGAATACAAATTGTACGGAAGATAAGACACTTTAAAAAAAAATATCTATGCAATTATTTTTTTAAACCTAGGAGATCTTAAATGCAAAATGTGTACTCACTATTGACGCCTTGTATTTTGTCCGAGCCTCTGTCCATAACTAATAGACTGACTGAGTGAATGGCCCCACTACGTTCGCCGTGGAAGTCCATGCTTCAACGTCCTTGGTCTCTCTTGGGAATGTTGACTGAAAGCCCGTAATTTAGGTCACGGGTGAGCAAAGTCCGAAGATTGCTTTTGTCTTCAACGGAAGGAAGCATGTAGTCAAGAATGTGGTCCTGATACAAAAAAAGAAAAAAATCCCAAAGATGACAATTATAACAATTACACCATGCCGACCCTATAAAATAATAATAAACTTCAGGAAGAATAAAATGATAAATGGGTTTTGCCAATTAATAACAGACATAGGGACAGATTTGGAATCGATTTATTTTTTTCAGGTGCAATTTTCCCGCACCTTCCCAATAATTTACGTCGTTTCATGCTCTCGATTTGTGGTTTGAAATTTTACGTGATGGAATGTCGCTTTCTCAGGGTGGAGTTGCCCTGGGCTACGACCAAACAAGAAAATCATCATGACGGAAACACAGCGAAGCGCCGATGTTAATAGATAATTAGAAGGCTTTGTGAAAGTTGACTGATTATAGAAAAGCTCTGATATTTTGACCTAGATCTCGATAATCGTTAAGGTTATTTCCCAATTTGACTCTGGTGTCAAATGCCATACGTCTCATCCTACATGACAAATCTTGAAGGCTATGGTATCACAGATTTCACCAAACGCTTATCAACAAAATACACAAAGAACAAACAACAAACCAAAAGCTGAAGAATGAAGTACTAAAGGTCATTTATCAGATCCGGATGTAAAAAAATTAAAAAATATTTCTCTTTACATACTTCATCCTTTAAAACTACAACGTAAATAAACAATTAGTTCTACTTTTTAACTAAAACTAAGCATAAAATATAACAATAGGTAATCTTCTAGGCTGTTCGTTTTCTAATTAATTACGCCATATCTTTTGCAGACACTTTTTTTTCTAATAGAACGATATTTCAACTTGATATTAATTCCATTAAATCAAAATCTGACACTGCATTTCTCGCCAAGCTGACCTAATTAAAATAAACCAAGGTTTATTTGTTATTGCATCATTTACTATTTGCGCAAGTACCTACTACCATACTGAAAGTAAAACTATATGCAGAAACTACAAAAATCAAAAACATCAAAACTCTCTTTGATATTAATCATCATACTAAATTTAGTTTTCGTCATAATTGTCTTAACTTCTTGCTTATAGTTAGTTGTTTTCAACATTTAGATTTCGAGCATTCAACGATCTTCATCAGTTGTAGGAGTTACAACACGACTCTCGACATAATTGGATTGAACCAATCGACATTGAACCAGGATGTTCCATGAGAAGCTGGTTTTAATGAATTGATCCATCTTCATCATTTCGATTAGTTGGCTAGTCAAAGCAATTAATGGATTATAACACAATTAACAACACTACCTCATCTTTTTTTAAATCAGCCAGTAAACAAGTACTTTTAATACTTGATTATAAATTAAAACTATGAAAGTCAAAAGCAACAAATCGTTAAGCATTGACAAAGATTATGCAGTAAAAACTGGGGAACAAATCCCAGGATGACGTACTGTTTCCAATGAAAAGATGGTTTTAATTATTGTTTGAATCGGTTCTTCATCAATTTACAATCCGACTCAGCCACCTCACGAAATCGAATCTTCAGGTTTTAGTTGCTTTCCATACATTAGGACTAAGAGAAAAAGTAGGTAAAATTCTTAAACGAGAAGGTTGTAGATTAGCTTTTAGGGGTGCTTGTTCACTTAGAAACAACCTTTCAAAACCTAAAGACAAGATTGACAACTTGTCAAAAAAGCAAACTTAATTGTAACACTCCATTATACATCAACAACAAAAAGATACAGTTTCCACTCAAGTCAAATACCTGGGACTTTACCTCGACAGCAAACTGACGTGGAATCCCCACACAAGACTTAAAAAACAGCAAATTAATACAATACTTGGACTAATACGAAGACTTGTAAGACCGAAATCGACTTTGTCAATTAAGACAAAACTAACACTGTACAAGACTTAAGACCAATATGGACATAAGGAGTGGAACTATGGGGTACAGCCATCCTTCCAATATCCAGCGCATCCAGTCCTTCCAATCGAAAGTCCTTAGACAAATTGTCAAAGCACCTTATTATGTCACTAACCTCATTATCCACAAAGACCTCAACATTCCTTTAGTCAACGAACTAATCCGGTCCAGATTCCAAACTCCACACCAACCTTTCGAACCATCCTAACCATACTGCTCGAGCATGCTCCCATCTTGACAACCCACCTGGCCTCGGGACCTCCTTGACCCCAATCATACACACTGAGTGGCTGCAATGGCTGGCTCCTCAAAGCAAGTGTTCTACCGGTGCAGTGCTGGCATTAGTTCCAGTGTTGTGCTGTTTGATATATTAATCATGTGTATATATTTGTATAGTATACTATTATGTATAGGTAACAAATAAATTTAAACAAAAATTGTAACGATTGTGATATTAAATATATAGGACAAAGCGGCAGAAAAATTAAAACGAGAGATATAGAATACTTGCCTAAATCTAACAAATTTTTAAGAATTTGTTATTTCCCTTGCAGTAGGGGTATGCATTGGCTCTGTTATAATTAAACATACTCGTCTTTGCAGGCTTTGTAGACCCATACTCACTCATCATTTTTAATAATTGGCTTAGTATAAGAATTTTTGCTTCCCTTTAAACAAAAACTATCGCTCGATTGAAAGTTTTAGTTATAAAAATAAAAGTACACATTCATAAGCTACTAATAATATTTAAGTATCATATACAATTAATGCAAAAGTGTAAATACCCACTGAATTAAATATATCAAAACAACACAGAAACAGAAAACGTATCGACCAAATGCTGACGCAATATGGCTAAAGTACGCAATAAAAACAGGTAAAGTGACATCTCTTGATCATTAAAACAAACGCACCATATGGAAAAAGTACACGGCAAGCATTTAAATCATGAACACTGGCTACTGAATAATGCAAATAAAATTTGATACAAAAACCTAGCATTCCATGTGTCAGACAATTTAAACAAAATATTATGTAAATTGGTCATTACCTATCATTTTCGTATGTCTATTTTCGCTGTGTTCTTATCTCAAGGTTGCTTCTGTCAAAAATGCAGTGAATTTATTAAACGTTTGGCGTTTATCATTTACTATAATGGTGAGAAATCAGCAAAAGTACTTAAGAGGTGTACCATTAGAACCGGCATCGCCCACTTACTTCCTCGACTGCTTGTTTTCCTCGCTTTGATTCCAAGGCCTTACTGCTAATAGACAGGATAGCTAGTCATCGTCGTTTTCTTGTTGTAAAGTGGTTTATTTGTGTTCATAAATGTTTCATGTTTGGTACTTTTGTATATCTTAATTTGAACAGGACAAATAATTGTAAAAAGAAACTACACACTGGATGGATTCATCTGGTGCAAAACAAAGAGAATTTTATCAACATCTCGAAAATAAAAATTCTCGTTGTTCTGACTCGGTCGTAAGCGTTTTGACACATCATCTTCAGTGATTTGTATTTCATTTACACATCTTTTCTTAAAGGTGACAGCAACATTTTTGCACTTTGATTATCTCGAATCGACCTGGTTTTCACATCATCCTTGTTTTGGGCTTTCAAAAGTGTTTTGACTCTTGTCATGTTTAGAAGTGGTTATTGACCTGTTTACCCTCTAAATGGTCTGATTGATTTGGCACGTCAACTTTAGTGTTGGGTAAAACATTAACATGAATCATCCTGGTCTTCATATCCTTCTTGTTTTGGTCGTTCAAAAGTGTTTGAATTTTTGGTCATCTTTAGAAGTGATTATTACATTAACACCTATTTGCTTAAGAATAGTAGCAACATGTATCTGAGGTTTAACAATCTACAATCATCCTGACATGTTTATCCTCACTATGGTTTGTCATATGTGATTTAGCACTTGTCAACTTTATTGTTGGGTAAAACATTAACATAACTAAACATCTTTTCTTAAATGTGGTAGTGAAAAAATTTTGCATTCTTGATCGTCTTGAATCAACCTGATCTTTTTATCATCCCTGTTTTTTTTATGTTTTTTTTTTCTTTCAGAAGTGGTTTGGCATGTTGTCATCTTTACTGGGAGATATGACATTACCACCTCTTTTTCTAAAGTTTCTAATATTTCTATACTTTCGAATCATCCTCAGGTGTGAATCCTCTCGTTAGAGATTTTTCAAATCTCCATCCTCTTCACAATGATAAAAATATTAATTTGTTACTTTATCATTTCCAGTTATTCTGATCTGACCTCAATGTTGCAGTCTGCCAGAGGTTTTTGACACTTCATAATCTTCTGAAGTGTATATTTCATCATCTTTACATACCAATGATATCAACGTGTATTTGTACTTTCATCATATCGCGAGTTTATACTCGCAAAGAATCGCGTGATTATTTGTTGACTTCTGCGAGTTGATGAAGTTGTAGTTTGGTTGTTTCTGATCATCGTGATCTGCCAATTCCGGTGTTTTGGAAGTTCATATTTTTCCGACTAGGTTTTAAATAGAACTCTCTTTTTTTCGTCATAGTAAATATATATTTGTAATTTGGTATGGTATGGTATGGTGATAACGGTACAAGAATAGGGGTTTGTATTCCCCAGGCTTATGGTACCTTCCTAGTTCCTTAGTTCAGTGCAATAGGGTTAATCCTTCTCCTTAGTATCAGGTCATTGACTGTCGCTGCTACAATTTCATTCCCTAAGATTTTTTTCGTATGTTAGGTTGACTCTCCATTGAGCTGTTGCTTCGTATTCGGCAAAATTGGCACTCAAACTGACAGCCAAATACCGTTGACTTATTGTACCTTTCTAGTTTTAAGAAGAAGAAAAATAACTTTATTCTGGGACTGGTGTCCCCTAAGAATAATTTACATGAAATAAATAAAGGAAGTTCCTTCTATGAAGTTAAAAGTAAAAAAAAGATAGAAATCTTGACACAATGTATACCAATAAGGCAAGACAGAAGAAAAAATTACGAGAATATTAAACAAAAATAACAAATGTTAACGTGAGGTCTCTGCTTGGAGGGCGAGGAGGTGATTGTACAGGTGGGATTTAAATGAGGAAAAGGAGGCAGCGTGACGAATAGAAAGGGGAAGGGAGTTCCAGAGTTTAGGGGCTCGGATCAGAAAGGATCTTTCGAAGGTACGGGTCGTATGTAACAGAAGGATAAGATCGATTGGGGATGAGCGGGTCTTACGAGTGAGATGTGAAGAGTTGAATCGGAGAAATTGGATGATGTAAGGAGGACGACGAGTGTGGATGGACTGGAAAAGAAAGCAACCTAGGAAATACTGTGCTCGGAAGGAGGGGAATAGCCAGGGAAGTTGGGAATATAACCCCAATACCCGGGATCCCCGTGAGGTGCCGTACACAAATCTTACGCAACAATTCATAGTACGCTTCAATCGCGCGTTCTCCCCCTCCGAGAGACCACCGTATGCCAAACAGCTATAATCGAAGAAGGGAAGTATAAGGGAAGATACAAGGAATTTGCAGGTGGAGAAAGGTAAGAGAAGCCAGGACCGACGAAGCAGGCTGAGGGAGGCAATGGAATGGCGGGAAATTTGGGAAATGTGAGAATGCCAGGAAAGGTTTTGGTCAAAGACTACTCGTAGGTTTTTAACCGAAGAGCAGAAGGGGATGGGATGGTTATTTAGCATGAGAGGTGGGATGCTGGGGAGGGAATTGAGGAGTTGCCCGGACCCGATAATTGTGGCAGTGGATTTGGACGGATTGATGACTAAGGAACTTTATGGGCCCATTCGTTGATGGAGTTTAGGTCTTTTTGCATCTTGAGAATGGCCTTATGAAGATCGGAAGGGTGGAAGGATATGTATATTTGGGCGTCATCGGCATATAGGTGATAGTTACAGGACTGGGTGGAGTCGGGCAGATCATTGATATAAATGGAAAAAAGGATAAGAGATGCTAGAGCCTTGGGGCACCCCGATTTTAGAGGGAGGAAGGAGGAGGTAAGGCCATTGGGAAGGGAGACAGCTTGATGGCGATTGGTAAGGTAGGAGTGGAACCAACGGATGGTGCTGGCGGAGAAGGAAAAAGATTCGAGTTTAGACAAAAGAGAAGAGTGAGGGACAGAATCGAAGGCTTTAGAAAAATCAAGAAGGACAAGTATAGTAACTTTCCATTGGTCCATTGCTAAGTGGAGGTCACTGGTCATTTTTATTAGTTCCCTAGTTCAGTGCAATAGACTCTATCCTTCTCCTTAGAAGTATCAGGTCATTGACTGTCGCTGCTACAATTTTATTCCCTAAATTTTTTTCTATGTTAGGTTGAATTTCCATTGAGCTGTTGCTTCGCATTCGAAGATGATATGAGTGGCTGTTTCCTCCTCCTCATTACATAATCTGCAAATGGGATCATCGTTGTATATGCCCATGTGTGTAGATGTTTTCTCAGATGCCAGTGACCGGTTAGCAGTCCTATCACTCCTCTCAGTTTAGCCCTCTCTAGTTAATTCTAAATTATACGGGGCTGGATATCATTGCTGTCTTCGCCTGTTATAATCTTTATCATCTTTATCGTCTTGAACGGTTTTTCTTATCCTCCTTGTTTTGGCCTGTCAGAAGTGTTTTCGTCCTCTTCAGCGGTCGGTATTTCATTAACAACTCTTTTCTTAAAAGAGATAGCGACACTTTTTATATCAAGATCTCATCGATTCAGCCTATTATCACTGGTTTTGTTGTTGATTCCCTGATCAATTTACTTTATTGTTTAAAAAATAAAATAAAATATAAGTAATGAACAAAAATAGTAACAATTTATTTGTGATGGTCACCTACTTAGGTACTTGAATTTTTTAACATATGCAAACTGCCCAATTCTTAAGCCTAAGAATAAACCTTCATGCTCTATTTTATGTGTCCAATGAAACTACCCCTACAGGGCTAAATATTCCTTTTGATCAGATGTAATCCGCTCTCGTTACAAGTTTCATAAATCCTCAAATCCAAAAACCCTCATCCTGATAAATTCCAGTTTGATCTTAACAGAACCATTTTTCCAACCACATTTTTCAATAGAATTAATCATAATTTGCAAAGCACCCAGGGTAAGAATATTAAGGTCATCAAATTCGAAAAT
Organism: Cimex lectularius; assembly: GCF_000648675.2. NCBI lineage: Eukaryota > Metazoa > Arthropoda > Insecta > Hemiptera > Cimicidae > Cimex > Cimex lectularius. The sequence goes on from NW_019392655.1 coordinate 1,470,784, forward strand.
TATCTAATGAAGATACAAACACGAGAACGATTCGAAACTATTTAAATGACAAAATGGATCGCTTTACTTTTAGAAAAAGAGATGTTAATGTCATAACTTCCAGTTAAGATGACAAAGTGCCAAACCACTTCTGAAATACAAAAACAGGGAGGATAGAAAGACAGGGATGATTCGAGACGAACAAGAAAGCAAAAATGTTTCGCTATTACATTTAAGAAAAAATGTGTTGTGATGTTAATGACATACTCAACACTAAAGTTGACAAGTGCCAAATCACATGTGACAGATCTAGTGAGAATAAACAGGTCAGTATGATTGTGATGGTTAAACTTCAGATTTTTGCTACTATTCTTAAGCAAAAGGTATTAATGTAGTAACTACTTCTAAAGATGACCAAAAATCTAAACACTTTTGAAAACCAAAACAAGAAGGATATGAAGACCGGTTCGATTCGAAACAATCACGGTGCAAAAAGTGTTGCTGTCACTTTTTAAAAAAGATATATTAATGAAATACACATCACTGAAGTTGACGATGTTCCAAAACATGACATCCTGCTTATGACAGAGTCAAAACAAGGAAAAAGTAAGACCAGGATGATTCGAGAGGATAAAGAGGCAAAAATGTTGTTATCGCTATTAAAAGAGGTTAAAATGTATTTTTAAAGCGTTGGAAACCAGTCCGAATAGCAAATTTATAAATTTGTTATCTAAACGTTTTTTCTCTATTCCGATACACTTTTTAATCACATGTTGCAACGTTAAACAGTTTCAAGAGCTATTTACACAGTGGACATTGTTTTAAATATATTATAATGCCGTGCAAACTTTCAGAAATCCTTCTTTTAATTTTTATTTTCAACGAGTACTGTTCCCAGTTTTGTGTGAAAAGTAAGTCACTCACTTATTATACTTTGTTACTTAAAAGTGTCTTCCTGATAGCTTGTAAATTGTAACCTTACGCAAGTTTTTGTCATTGTGTGCGATTCCCGATTCGGGAGTATTATGGATAATTTTCTTTCTAGGCGCTAATTTGCCAAATTATGTTTGTGTTTATTATGGAAATTAAACAAGTTCCGGGGACTGTGGTAGCCGAGTAGCTTCGCCGTTAGACTCTCGGACAAGGGTTCGAGTCCCACCGTCGCCACTGGGATTTCTGACCATGACCCCTGCCACAAAAAATATTGTGATCATTCAGTATTCTGGTTAATATGCAGAACATAAAGCCATACATTTATTTTTTCTTGTTCCTCACATTTTACCATCACTTTTTTTCCCTTTCCTAAGCTATTTCAAAAGATTATCTAACCTAAGTTTGGCGGGTCTCATGAGTTTTCGACATACTACTCACCCCTACAACTACACTAAAATTATATACGGCCTAAACCTACGACTGAGAGCCCGGCAAGGCAATTTTCAGCTTGACACCCTCCCTTCATTCATGCTAATAAATACATTCACACACAATAAAAATCATGCAACTATCCTAAGTTAACTGGTTTGACAGGGTACTCGAGATTCCACACAGACCGAGTCATTACACTTGACCATTCACGCAAATAAATACATTCACACAATTGAGCAATCTCAAGGATTTTTGATATTGTGACTACCTCTTCTATCACACTGCAATTATATACAACTAAATAGCCCAGATTTCTTTGATGTGTTTGTGAGTACTCGAAATCCCAACACAAACGCGGCCAAAAATAATTCACTGAGACGCAAAAAAAAAAAAAATGGCCAACCTCGTTTATTTTTTAAGTAAATACTTGCAATCGTCATAATTTGTATTTTCTGTTCTTTAATGGATGATTTTAAAGAAAAATATAAGGTATAGCTAAATAAAAAAATTATACTGTGTAAAACAATTTTTCCAAAAATGTTGTTATGGAAACAACGAAGAAAATATTCGATTCAGTAAGAAGTATTTCCTCTTCTTGCGTTGATCATGATGTGGCATCGATGTTATGATGTTTTGAATGAAGTGCTATGGAATATTTTCATAATCCTCCACCAGCGCCATTCTTAATTCCTGCAAATTCTCTGGCATCATTGGGCGTCTTTTTACCAACTTTCATCATTTGATCCCAAAGGTCACTCCAGATATTGAATTGAGACCCGTTCCAAGTAGTCACCAACGGTCCTAGTTGTGTGCCGCATTACAATGTCAAATAAAACCGTCGCCAATTAGTGGCATATAAGGAACAACTACTTCTTATAATTCTTCAATGTCGTCGCGCAGCTGTTAGGAAACCCCCGATGAAGATCAAGTTTGTGCGACTCCTCGACTATAGCCTGCACAAACCATAACACCAACACCTCCATAGCTTCTCCGGAGTGAAAATGTTGCGGGGATCGCTCTCCTGTTCTTTTCCAAACCTTCTCTCGGCTGTCGGAAGACCTCAAACAAAACCTTAATTCATAAGTCCAATTGTCCTCAAATCGCATCCCATAGGGTAACCTTCCCTATGGACCTAGGCAAGCCCTACCATCAGCTCGGATGCCTTGGGGTAACCAATGATGGAGGCAAAATTTCCCCTTACTAAATTCACTAGTTTTGTGGTCCGCTTGACCAATTAATATCTTACAATTAATTAAGGATTTCAGTTGAGATAAAAAAGTCAATGGCACGAGCGGGATTCGAACCCACGATCTTCGGCTTGATACGCCTCTGCTCTACCAGTTGAGCTATCGTGACCTCGATCCACTTGGACACCAACCTCCCATCTCAACCACACTTCGAATCCCGCTCGTGCCATTGACTTTTTTATCTCAACTGAAAACCTTAATTAATTGTAAGATATTCCCCCTTTCCTTTTCCTTCCCCTCCCCCTTCTGCTTTGGCAGAGGCTTCCTGGGTTACTGAACCCGCACCCCTCAGGCAATGGATGCATCACAAGGGGATTCGTATGAATATTCGGATGGACGATCAGTCCCCCTTTAAAAATAATACTGAACCACGGGAGTAGAGTATCCAAGCGACTCTAATTGAGGTTAACGCGTGGTGGTCGTGGTTTGAAACAAATTGTACCTTAGATGGAGGATACCGGCCAACCGGTGCCGGAGATAGAGTGCCTTCTCCGGGGATGGTGAAAGGCACGGCTGAAAGGCTGTGCCGAAACCAAAAAACTGCCTTTTTCAAGCCACATGTATGGATTTCCATGGCACTTTTTGGTTAGCCTTGCACCACCTGCTAGCCAAGGAATGTGACAAGTCCATGCATGTAAAATCTTCCTGGTGTTCTCCTTGAAAACACGGGGCGTTTGAGAAGTCCCCTCGGGGATAAGTCCGGACGTTAAAGTTCCTCATGGGTCTCAACATCCATGAGTAAAGATGGGAACATCTGTCCTCAAATCAATTGATGTTATTTTCTTGCGAACTTGACCCAGCTGTTCTGTGCCTTGACTAAAGGTTCGGATCAGTGACAGGTCTTCTCGCACCGGCTTCTAACGTCTTCGCCTTAGAGTGCGTAAACTGACACCAGCATTTCTAAGTTGTTGAAGACGTTGATTGATCTCAACAGTGGTAAAATGTCGATTACGGACTACATTCGAAACAATAAAACAATCATCTCTGAGTTAGTTGACAACCTGATCCGTGCCTTCTTGAGTACCCCCAGTGATCATTCGTACAGTTGTTCTGGCAATTTTAACCATCTCGGCCACATACGCTTGATTTCTTCCATCTTCCAACCATACTATCCATAAATTTAAAAAAAATTGAACTTCAAAATGGTACAAATTAAAAAATCAAACCACCGGAACATTAAAACCAAAAACCAACTAAGAAGAAGCTATTCAAAGATTTATTTACAAAATCCAATTGTAAACACAAGTGGGAGATTTTATCTGTGTTTTATTTACATCTAATCCTTTAAAACGGACCAGATATTGTTGTTAAATTATCATTGGAGGATTGTCTAAGAGATAATTAAAAATATTAAAGGTGGTCTCTTTTTTTGCCACTCAGTTAACACTAATTCCCTTAGATTAAGAATATTATTTCAACCCATATTTCAATTTTTTATTTTAACTATTACTGTACCTTAGAAGTTTAAAATCTATTCCAAATGTCTTTGACTTATTCCATCACCCCATGTAAATGCTATTTTGGATAAATGCGTTATACTTAATTTCGACGGTTAAATCCAGTTAAACATAATTATCTTGGGTTCACTATTATGTGGATTTTTTCCAGTCAAAGTACTTAATTTATTTTACATTATATTGAAAAAGTACACTTATTTCTGAGTATTCAAAATGTCTAAGTTCTACTAAGTTCTAATTGCTTGTAATTGAAATAAAAATTGACCTTTGGCTGAAAAAACTCCATAAATTAGTAATTGAAATTTCAATTGCAGCGGCTAAACAACACCAATTAAATTTTATTGTTCTGGTTTTTAGTGCTGATATATTATCATTTGAAAATAGACAAGACACAGTCAGTGCAAGATGCCATGATTGCGTTCCATTTGTACACTGCGTTTTTTTGTTTGTCTGTTGTTCTAGTGGACCTAATCGCAAATTCCAGGTTGGGCGAATTCTGGTAAGGAATGAAAATTTTGCTTTTCGTATGTGTATATATATAACCGTAAGATTCTAATAGCTAATTATACTACTAAAAAACCACCAACAAACGAAAGATATTCAAAACGGGTGATAAAAATTTTCAGGACTATAGCCGTTCTGAGTTTAGTAAGTGTGACAGGATATGTGGCTTTGTTCGCCGAAGATATATTGATTGACAGCGATTAGTAAGCAATGATTTCCCAAGGATCGAATAAATAAAAAAATAAAGTAAAAGTGTTCACTGCTTTTAGCACGTGGTGGGTTTGTTTGCTGATTGTGCTCGCAGTAACGACGGGAGGCAATTTCACGTGTGTCAAGTTCATGTGCTACTCCCAGTACAGCATGCCAGATGAAAAGGATAGATACAAAAGGATGCTGTTCACGATCGTAGTTTTCAGGTGCTTAGGAGAGCTGTACGGAAGTCTGTCGATATCCTTATTTTCGGATGTATCGGATCCTGGGAGTAAATTGAATAAGACGGTGTTCATAGTCGTTCATAAAGTCATCGGCACGGGTGAGAACAATATAACAATTTGTTATTAATTTTTTTTAAATATTGTCTTTTCCCAACTAGTGTTTATTCTCAGCGGTTACCCAGTATACAGACGGAGAGAAATCAAGAGAAATTACCTGTACAACTTCGTTACCGCCTCTTTTGTAAGGATCCCAAATAAGTTTTGATAAATTTTGAACAAGGTTAGAATAAATTATAATTTTAGCACGCCTTGAAGAGGAGGAGGCTCTCTCTGAATATGGACAATGGAGATGATCAGGATAGACGGAAAAATGAAATCATAAACAAAAGCGATTACGAAAAAATCAAAATGATCTATCACGTTCTGCCTTTGTACGCACCCATTGTGGTCATTTTGGCTTTTAAGGAACAGAAGGTAATTCAAGCTGTATTGGATAAGTTGGTCATCCATCATTTTTGATCGGCCAATCCTTGCTGCGTTGGTCTGTCAGTCGCTTTACAGCAATTTGCCATCTTCAATGGTAGTAATGCCAAACAAAGACAAACCCAGCGTAATTCTTCATTCATCACCCTGACTATTTGAATGTAGTCAAACTGTCATAGACACAGATACACACTTATTTCATAGAGGCTCAATTCAGGCCTCCGACAAGCCTAATGCCAATTTTAGAATTTTAAAAAATTCCTTACTTTTTATTACGTGACGAAAGTCCCTGGTATGATATGGTGATAAGGATACTAGGAAGCTGGGTTTGTGCTCCCCAGGTACTGCAGCCTTCTGGCTTATTGTGCCTTCCTAGTTCCTTAGTTCAGTGCAATAGACTACTTAGAAGTATCAGGCCATTGACTGTCGCTGCTACAATTTCATTCCCTAAGTTTTTTCCTGTTAGGTTGAATGTGTGGTGATTAGTGACCGTTAATCGATAATTATTCAGAAATCGTGAGATGCGGTATGGTATGATGTAGGTTTCAGAAAAAAATTTTCTTTATCGTGCCAACGTTTCGATCTTTATTGAGATCATCTTCAGGGCTCAAAGTGTTTGTCTTCTGTGCAATTGTGCCATTCTTGCGTGTCGTGTTGAGAGTGCCAGTGCGATATTCATATTTCATATTCGATATATCGCACTGGCACTCTCAACACGACACGCAAGAATGCACAATTACACAGAAGACAAACACTTTGAGCCCTGAAGATGATCTCAATAAAGATCGAAACGTTGGAACGATAAAGAAAATGTTTTTCTGAAGCCTACATCATACTAGACCGCAACTCACGATTTCTGAATAATTATAGTTAGGTTGAATCTCCATTAAGCTGTTGCTTAGCATTTGAAGATGATATGGGTGGCTGTTTCCTCCTCCTCATTATATAATCTGGAGATGGGTTCATCGTTATATATGCCCATGTTGTGGAGATGTTTTCTCAGATACCAGTGACCGACCGGTTAGTAGTCCTATCACTCCTCTGAGTTTAGCCCTCTCCAGTTGCGGCAGTGATTTTGCCAATCTTGGTGAGGGTTGTTTCTTCATAAGTTTACTATGTCTAGCACCGCTAGAGTTTATCCATTTCTCCTTTTGTTTTGTTTGGAGGATTCTATATTTGTTTTCCAAAGTCCCTGACAATCAATGTGGTTTACACAACTGCCACTCAACTACCCCACGTGTCAACCTGTCATAGAGATCTCATCCTCCCTTGAGTTGGGGCAGTAATGTCTGGGACATTTCTTGATGTAAGCAAAGCTTTTGATAGTTTGGCACCCAGGTTTGCTTTTCATGCACATGGGCATCATTTTGCTCCACGTACTCTCATACTTAACCGGTTTCTCCCACCTGAAGGCCATTCCTTCCCGTCATATTTCCCAATCCAAGCTGGTGTTCCTCAGGGGAGCATTCTAGCCCCGAACAGGTGTGCACAAATGACTTCCTCAAACTGACCTTCGCAGACGATACAGCAAACCTCGAAAGTAACTCTGATCCTGTCATTTCCACTCGACACTTTCAACAATACCAGAGATTTGATAAACAAATTTCACAGACAAATCCATCACATTAATTTCACTCTCTGTAAAAAAAGATTTCTCCCCTAGTTTACTACAATATTCCCCTCCTAATTGCTTACCTAGTTACCTACTTCTGTACATCGACAAAAGTTTGAGGTGGAATCCCAACAGACGAAAACGCTGACTTCTTGATAAACGCACTTATTTACCTCTTAAAAATAAAAGAGTGCCTTTAACAGAACAGTAATCCGTCGGACTTCGGTCTGGAAGTGTGAGGTTCAGTCAAACATTTCAACATCCACCTCATCCAAACTGCCCAATCCCCCAATTAACTCGTCACATCATGGCACAAAACATTATAGTGGATGAACAGCATGGTTTTATCTACCTCCATTAGCTCGCGTACATGGTCGATCCCGTTACTAAAATGTATAATCACAAGAAGCACATAAGTCTAGTTCTGCTCTACTTAGAAAAAGCATTCGACACAGTATGGCAGGGCGGGATTGCATACACGTTGATTGACATGTACTTTCCAGGGTATATTATCAAAATAATTTCCTTTTAAATGAAATCCCGCTATAAATGTGTCCATATAAACAACATTCTCAAACCGTTTCCCCAACTGTCGTTGGATTTCCCCAGGGTTCTATCCTTGGACCAATACTTTTCCTCCTATTCATAAATCCTCTAACTCGGTTAAAAAATTACCAAATTGCACTTTATGCAGATGATATAGCGACATTACAGTTCTGCTTGGAGACCTGAAACAATTGTCAGGAGATTAACTGAGGCTGCAAAAAGTCCCGTTTCTGTAATCGACAGAAGTTCAATTTTGACCCTTCAGGTCGAATCTTCAGGGAGAATGTATCAATTATGGTTTTTCGATTGCTTGAGTTGAAAAAAGGAGTAATTTTGGACAGGAAGCTTAACTCCAACTAGTTAGTTGGAAAACAACTTACTGTGAGTAGGAACTATCTTAAAAAAAAAAAAAAAGATTGACCACCGCACTCACTCCATCATTCATCATTTCTAGGAAGCTTAACTTTCTCTAGTCACGTAAATGAGATTATTAAAACTGGAAAAGGAGGCTATCTTCTTCTCCCTTTTGTCTCGCAACACAAAACTAAACGTTAAAAATAAAATCCTTCGCAAACTTGCGATAAAGCACGTTTGTATGCTTGACCTGCTTGTAACTACACGTACCAGTCACAAATTAGGCGAATATACAATGCACAGCAAATTACGTTTTTTGTTACTAATTACCTATTCGAAACGACGGTCAAGAATTAGCCTCCTCCATGATAGCCCAGGATTGGGTTTTAGGAACTACCCACACTTACCTCCATATTTCTTTTGCCCAAAATGTAATCCGCTCCCGTTACCGCATATTTCATAAAACCTTCTCAACGACCGTAAGTCCTCAAATCCAAAACCCACAACCGACCGAATATCGTCAAAATCCAGTGACAGTAGTGATAGTGTAACTAGTAGGCCTTAATTAAATAGACAACCTAGTCTTAGCAGAGTTCTTGTATTTATGTACATATATCCTTTTTATCATTGTAATCTTACCTAATTGATGGTAGTTGAAATAATAAGCAAATAAAAAAATAGTTAAGATAATTTTTTAAATAAGACAGTGTATTGTGTAAAAGAGAAGAATGATTTTTTTTTTAGTTTACCACGTTTGTCTACCAGACTGAAGCCATGTCAAAAACCATCGCTGAAGGTGTGACCATACACCCTTTGACCATACTGTCGTTCTTCCCGTTTTTTACTTTACTGGTAGTTTTAATTTTTCACGGGATAGCGATACCTATGGCCCTTAGGTATGGTTACAACTTCGGGGCTTCTCATGCAAGGACGTTGTTGGCTTTTTCCTGTTTGGCGATTTCCTTCGCGGCGGCGTCTATCGTCGAAATCCAAATTGAAGTATGCAGCATACGAGATCTTTTTGTTTTTGTTTTTTCACGCCTTTTCTTTCGCAGGAAAACCGCCCGCCGATGTCGAAAACCGGAATCGGAATTCTCCTTATATACAATGCGTTACCGTGTCAAATAAATATCGGGTTCGAAGGTGGCCTGGGCACGCTGAATCCTGTAGAACCGTTCTCTTTTCAGCACAGCTTTCAACAGCACGTTCAAAACGAACTTTTGAGGGTGATGACTGTGCGATCGACCTGCTTTGATGAAAAAATACGAGAGTCTTTCAACATAAAACTTTCGGAATTTAAAGTATGCACTTTTCAATCCAGTCTTCGATAAACTTCGGTTCTTTTTTAATTGTATATACATTATAGAGTTATACCTACTGCCTCTTCTACAACAGGACCGGAGTGGGTAAAATTTACCATGTTGAACTGACGCAGCCAAACACGAATTTTGGTATCGACGCCAAACCGTGGCTTAGGTATTAAAAATATTTTTTTTCACATATAAAGTGTGCGAAGCATGTGTATTAAGACCGTCACCGTTTGAACAAATGAAAAAGTAACATGTGACTATTAGGTAGTGAACAGGCGGTTGAACAACTGTAAATCAGCAGTTTCGATATATATTTATTTGTGTCGATAATTAAAATTAGTCAATTTATATATGCATATATAAATATTGTGAATAATTTTAGAACCGGAAAACTAATTTGGTCATCGCGAACCTTCTCATTATCTTATGTTCGTCTTTCCTTTTTCAATTTTATCCTTACTAATTCATTTTTCTGACGCGTAGCGTATTATAAAGGGTCCCAGTTCTGACGAAACTCAGAGAATCGATTCTACTCTTCTTTTGGAGCAAAAAATGCTCAGGAGAAAATTTTCGGAAAGTTCTCTATTTTGAAGATATTCGTCAATTTAGGTTTTTTCAACTTTTCACTACCTTACCACATAAAAACGGTTACAACTTCCAAAATGTTGAGACTACAACAAATCCAATTACACCATTTGAAAGAACGCTAAATTTGCTGTAAGATACTTCTTTGCAATAATATAAAATGTTAGCCAATATCAGTTGGAACATGTCAAAATTGCAAAATCTAAAATTCCACGTTCTACTGAGGTTACAAAAAAATACCTACAAATTGTCAAATTTTACAAAAACTTCTTCATCTAATATGCTTAAAATTTATCTTAGCTCATGTTTTCGATCATTCAATTGTTATTTTTCAACTCTACTAGAACGTTATTTAAAAACTTGGATATATCAACGTAAAGCATATTAGATGAAGAAGTTTTTGTAAAATTTGACAAGTTGTAGGTATTTTTTTGTAACCTCAGTAGAACGTGCAATCATGGCCAAAATTTTAAATTTTGTAATTTTGACACGTTCCAACTCATATTGGCTAACATTTTATGTCATTCAGATTATTGCAAAGAAGTATCTTACAGCAAATTTAGCGTTCTTTCAAATGGTGTAATTAGATTTGTTGTAGTCTCAACATTTTGGAAGTCGTAAGCGTTTTTATGTGGTAAGGTAGTGAAAAGTTGAAAAAACCTAAATTGACGAATATCTTCAAAATAGAGAACTTTCCGAAAATTTTTTCCTGAGCAATTTTTGCTCCAAACGAAGAGTAGAATCGATTCCCTGAGTTTCGTCAGAAGGAACTGGAACACCCTGTATACAAGTCTAGAAGTTCTTCATATGGACCGATTCTCTAATTTCCCTATCCTATTGCCAGCCTCTTTCGGCCAGGGTAAAATATACATATAATAAACAAAAAATAATTTATGGATATAAGAAAATTTAAACATGGTAGTCTGATTATCATTCATATTGCCCCAGAGTTCTTAAGAGTAGGTGAGGAAGAAGCCATTCCATTCACGCTATTAAATTACATTCAGAAACCAGACTTCATTCACACTACCCCAGAGGACTCAGCTGTCCTTGGGATAATTGAGAAAGAAGCCACGTTATCCACGTTAATAAATTACATACACATATCAGGATTCATTGACACTGCTCAGAAGAAATACATATCGCGCTAATAAATTACATTCGCACACCAGCCTTCTTTCACACTGCCCCAGAGTACACGATATTCCTCGAGGTAATCGGGGAAGATGCTTCCATTCGCGCTAATAAATTACATTACTTTCCAGATTTCATTCCCACTGCCCAGAGTACTCCATATTCCTAGGGTCTCTTCTTCCATGCTAATGACATTGACACTCCTGAATTCTTTCACACTGCCCAGTGTTAACGATATTCCTTGTGATGATTGAGGAAGATGGTTCCATTCACGCTAATAAATTACATTCACACACCTGAATTCATTCATACTGACTAGGGTACGCGATTTTCCTTGGTATATGGAAAAGAAGCCTTTATCGTGCAAATAAATTACATTGCCAAAAGTACACGATATTCCTCGGGATATATGGGGAAGAAACTTCTGTCGCGCTAATAAATTAATTCGCACTCCAGACTTCATTCACACTGCCCAGTGTTAACGATATTCCTCGAGATAATTGGAGAAGATGCCTCCATTCACGCTAATAAATTACACTGACACCCCAGACTTCATTCATACTGACTAGGGTACGCGATTTTCCTTGGTATATGGAAAAGAAGCCTTTATCGTGCAAATAAATTACATTCACAACCACACTTCTTTCACACTGCCCCAGAGTACACGATATTCCTCGAGGTAATCGAGAAAGATGCTTCCATTCACGCTAATAAATTACATTCACTTACCAGACTTCTTTCACACTGCCCCAGAGTGCACTGTATTCCTAGGGTCTCTTCTTCCATGCAAATAAATTACATTGACACACCTGAGTTCTTTCACACTGCCCAGAGTTAATGATATTCCTTGAGGTAATTGAGAAAGATGATTCCATTCGCGCTAATAAATTATATTCACACATTCATTCATATTGTGCAGAATACTCCTTTTTATTCGGGGTTTCTCCTTCCTTATTAATAAATTACATTGATACAAATACGACTATTTCTCATTTAAGAAAGTGCATACAGTCATACAATACTTATCCCATTCATTCTTGTCCAAATACTCGATATTCCTCGGGGATCCAACAATCTGACCCCTCATTCTTGCTAATAAATACATCATTCGTATATAACAAACATAACAATTAAAAATATTTATGGCCTATCTGTGCCCGCTGTAGAATCTTTCTTTGCACAATTAATTCCATACAAACTGTTATCAGAATTAAATAAAAATGACAACAAAATACTTTACCTAATAAAAATTTCTGACTTGTACACTATTGTTTCTTTGTATGAGCCCAGTTTTAATTTTTTTACAAGAACAGTTGATTGTAAGGTTTTAACGGGAAAATAAATTTTCCATGGAAAGATTGTCCATATTTTAGCTGGAGCTTTGTTGACACGGTTGGTGTTGTTAATGCTTAATGTCAATTATTTTGTTTATTATTCTATCAGCAAAAAGTTATATATAGTTCACCTAATTATCCTGTATAAATTTTCATTTTTTGGGTCAATATACTAAATGAATAAGAACAAGGAAGACAAGTAACTACAAAGTTGATTCAAATCCGTTGAAACATACGTCCAAATTTTTTGCCATTCTATTTTATAGCATATGGTTGAGATTGTACCGCTATCAGGCTACTGGCCTCATTTAAACAGGACGCTCCATTACCAGATGATGTAGAGTTAACATTATGTCCCTTACAACGCTTCCTTGTGGTAAACCAATAATAAAATGTCACAAGTTCATGTGCTTCTGTTCACATTTAACACATGATTAAACTTTTTTAAATGTAAACTTAAATTAAAATTTGACTCTAATTACAAATTATTTATTTAATAAACCACTCTGTCACCTAATGAATATAAAATACAAATTAAACTAGCTAGCTTGACAAATTTTCTGTCGCCTGAAATCTAGCAACGTTGATAATTGGCCCTCAGAGGATCTGAATCAAAGTAGACTCGGTATACTAAGAATAGGCCATACTAGGTTGGCACACAGACACTTTTAGGACAAAGCCAGTTTTCGGCAGGTAGAGAAAGGTTGCTTGATGCGCATCACTTAATTGAAGAGCTCTTTGGCTCTGTACAGAGAGCAAGTAGGAATGCCATCCATGAGGTTTGCGCATGACCATGGCATGAATCTTTTGGTCCCCTGTACCTTTTTTGGAGGAAACAGCCGACAAACAGTGTTAGCCGACTTGTATTTGCCGCTAGCTATTCTGGGTTCGAATCCCAGCATAACCCATGCCTTTTTAGCTTTTTAATTGACATCGGTATGAAAATGTATTGTAAAGCGGTTTGACCTCTCTTCCTCAACTCCTCTTGGACGTTAAGTCCTCTTATTAGAAGTGAATTTACTTACTTTACAGAAATTACTTTACTTATATAGTACTTCGTAGATTTTGTTTTCTTTTTTTTTATTGAGAGTGAATGAATTTATTATAGTTGATGTGCAGTGATAGGGTTGATGGTGGAATGTTGAGTACCCCACTCAATAGATTAGTTATATAATATGTGTGAATGGTGATGGAGGAATATCTCTATACTCTACTCTATTTACTTACGGATCGAAATCCACCATCAAAAAAGACATTTTACAATAACAAAAAATATAAATCATATATGTAAAAATACAAATAATATATATAAAAAGAATAAGGAAGTAAATACATGGTAATAATATAAATGGTAAATATAAATGATAAATAAAAAAATACAATTAAAGAGTAAAAACTGAACAACATAAATGAAAGACATAATTACTAACCAAATAAGGCAGAGGAAACAAAATAAAGCTGAAAGACAATTGAAACTACAATAATTAGTTACATATTTAATGAAAATAATGCTCTTTGTAAATATATAATAAGACTAGAGTGCGAGAATTAGTCGAACCAGTAAATGAAATAAATTGTAATAATTTTGTACAGTATGAAATATAAAAGCATTCAACTAAGGTTGTAGGATAAGGTTTTTCACAGATTGCACAGAACTATTGAAGAAGTCAATGCTATTGCAGATGTTGTTACTCTTGATCATCATTCTGTGTAGAGGAGAAGAGAGCATGTAGTTAGAGCTTTGGAATTCAATATAAAATAATTTATAGGCTTTAAGGACTATCAATGAGATTGTTTAATAATTTAAATACAAAAACAATATCAAAGTAATCTCTTCTTAGTGCCAGTTCGAAAAGTTTAAATTCAGAGCGGATTCCAGGGTAGGCAGAATTCGGAGGAAGATTGAGTTTGTAGGAAAGTTTTTTTTTAAATTTGTTTTGTACAGATTGAAGAATTTTTTGATAATTTAGATAGAATGGGTTCCAAACAGGTGTAGGATATTCTAGTATGGGTTGTACAAAAGCTTTATAAAGATGGACAAAACATAGAGGATTTTTAAATTCATAGGTGTTCCGGATGATGAAACCTAGCATCTTCATAGATCTATTTTTTATTGAAGAAATATGTTCTTTAAACTTGAGCTTTTGATCAAAAAGTACACCAAGATCCTTTACGACCTCAACTCGTGTTAAAAGAGCATCATGGAGAGTATAGAGATAAATAAAAGGTTGTTTCTTATGAGAGAATGTAATTGTGTAGCATTTGGAAACATTAAGAGCAAGTTTGTTATTAGAGCACCAGGTTAGCACATTATTGATACAATTTTGTAATTGTAAGCAATCAGAAGAAGTGATTATGGAATAGATTTTCAGATCATCAGCAAATAATAAAAATTGAGCAGAAGTGAGAGCAAGATGGATATCATTAATAAATAAGAGTAATAAATAATAAATAATCGTCTATACTTGAGTGAATGGTTAAACAAAGGAAAGGAAGTATTTAAGAAGAAATGAGAGTATGGGGTGTGCCTAGGTATAACAACTGTATATATTAGGGCCTAATTTACCTAGCTGTAGACCACTGGAGACCTAGGTCTGACCAAAACACTGAAGTGGGTGAAGATCAATTTTTTATAAGCTGTTGTGTGTTTGTATAAATCTAAGATGAATAATACAGCTGACTTTTACTGATCTGAAATCCTGGAAATTTAAAACTTAGATATATTTTTCCAACTATCAGAACATTAAAACAAGGACACAAGAAGCAGACACAAAACGGTTTACTTTTTATTAGAGATTGTACAATTTTTAGGACTTTTACTTTATATACATATTTTTGTGTTGATCTAATTGAATTTATTTGTACTTTTTAGGATCATATATCAAATGGTGTGGCCTACAAAGTTCACACTATCAGGCAGATTAAAGCTTTCTTTCAATCTTGACCCTTTTCACCATGAAATAGAGCCCAGAGCCATTCATGATTTTTCTGAAAGGTGTGTAGAACAAGAATATTCTTTTGTCAATTTTTAAATTAAAACTGAACAACTCAGGTACAATCTGTTTCTCAATGAGAGTTTGGTACTTTCCGATCTGTATTTTGCTTCTGGAACTTTTTACACAATATTGATTGTCCATTTGGAAAACGAAGGCGTAAGGTTTAAATTTGAAGAGCAGATTATTAATTTGTAACTTAATGTAATTATAAACTGACATATTTTTTTTACACATTTAGATGTTCACACATGTTTTAACGACATCTAGCCCCAAAGAGGAAAATATACTTTATCTTATTCCACAAATATTTTTCATGTCCGTGATGGATGGTTTAGTTTTAGCACCTGGTTTTATCTATAATAAATCTAAGGTAAGTTTAATTTGTTTTTACACATTAGACATTAATACATGCAAACCAACTTGCTCCAATTGAGAAAATGTCAAATGTTATGTTCTTTGGTTCTAAAAACTTCAACGAAAACAAACTTAGATTATTTAAGTTTTTTAATTTTTTTAAACTCAAACTTGTACCAATAATAATATTTTTTGTAGCTTTATCTTTTCTGATCATCCTGATGTCTGCCTAGGTTGACTTGCCTTTGTTCACAAACCCACCACTGAAGACTACACCAGTAAAAAAAGGCAAATTAGAATGATTGGAAATGATCAAGCTACATGTTTATCACCTCAAAACTGTATCTCTCGATTTAGTATATTTTTATTTGTTGTCAATATGTTATTTTTTGATCGCCTATAATTCTTTGCAGAGAAAAACACAATTTTTAAAAAACACTGGTAGCATGAATTAAATTTTCCAATAGAATATCTTACTTTTTCTAGAAACCAAATATTCTTCAGCACAAAGAACTATCTAGAAATTTAAAAGAACAAATTATATTAACACGTTGTTTTCAATTAGGTCCCGCTAAAGTGGACTGAGGTGATGATTACCTTGTGGTTCATTTCCGGTTTTATTGGAAATTGTTTGATAGCTGTTTTTATAAAATATGTGTTCGGAACTAGACAGGTACTTTTAATTAAACAAAGTGAATGTTGTTGTGTGTCCAGTTTGTGACATATTACAAAAACCCTTTTTCATTTGCAGTTATATTCTTTAGTAGCGGCAGTCATAAGTATTTCTTTGAGCATTTCAATTTTGGTGGCGATGACGATGACATATTACAAAGAAAATTATCCTGATAAAGTGAAAAAAAATAGTGCTCATCTTTATCTGCAAGTTGGAGACTAGACTCTCAAAAGAAAACAAAAGTGGCTTCCATTCTAAAGTTGTGAGTTTAAAAACTTTCATCATAATAGGAAAATAGTCATTTATTTTTAAATTTAATATATAGGTAACTGTAAAACCTTTTTGGGGAACCATTTGGTTATACAACTACTGCGACAGGTAAAACAATAAAACTAGTTTTATCTTATAATTTCAAGATATTGTTTTTATTTTAGGTAAACTGTCTCCAGTGCCAGTTCTGCTCGTTGAATCTATAAATTATTTCAACGGAACGAAAGAATGACCAAATAGTCATTTCAAAACCCAGCTTGACAAGGATGACAAACTCCAAAAAGAATAACTTAATAATTTTAAAATTTATACAACTTAAGAATCTTCCCATATAGGCAAGATTGAATTTTTTTTAGCTGTGTACATAGTGAATTGAATAGTAGTATTACAATTCAGAAAATTTGTATGTACTTCTTAACATAAATATACTTTCAACAGTACAGTAAATCATTACTATTAAATATGTGCAATTGTTAATATAATTAAAAATAATTAATTTTAAAAAGTTAATATAGTTAAACCTAGCAACTGCGACCATTATATTATGCATTCTCCATCATTGTTTAAAGCTCTTCATTTTTATCCAGCTTTGTTAAGGACTCCTGAGTGTATCCTGAGGAGTTTTTCCTCTCGCACAGGTAGGAATCTCGGCCTTTTACCGACAGAGGATAAGCTACGCTTTTCTTCTTTTTCCAGGAAATGTCTTCACAAGCTTGTTTCTGCTCCCCTGGGTCTGCAGTGCCCACTTAGCAATTAGCATCCTTAACTCTAGTTTCAATCTTAGTGACCCAAAAAAGTCAAAGTCAGTCTTGATTCCTTGTTATCAGCAAGGAACTACTTAAGAAAGTATTTACTGCCCAGGGTTGCAAACTCTCATTGTTATACATGGTACAAAGAATTCAACCTAAATGATGTGTGCAAGGTTTGTGGGTAAAAATAAGGAAAATTTGAAAACAAGCTCTATTAGATGGTTAGTAAAGCTAAGGGAAGACATACCGATTTTGAATTTTAAACCCTACAAGCTTTTAGAACGGTAAGATTATATTACTTAATCTGAAAGCTAGAGAAGACACTTTTCACTTCATTGCGATTTGCCCTATCCTTTCCAAATACAAAAGGACATTCTTTGGACGCGGTGTTTGTCAAGACAGGATTTTATAAATTTCCTAGATAGATTCAATTCGGGTGCACTGGTGGAGAATACACCAAAACAATTTGGATTTACAGAAAAAATCTTTTCATGATTTTAATTTTAAGAAAAGCAGAGATATTTTTACACTTTTTTCATTGTATCGTATGTATATAATTGGATATATAAGTAGACCTACTTCATTTATTTTTGGATAGATTTTTCTGTCAATTTTTTTTCTTGTTCTATCATTTATTGCATGTGTATATGTATGTGTAATTCTATATATTATGTATAAATGAATGCATTTGCTAAGGCCATCTTCTGGCAGATGGGATTTCCAAGCAGTTTTGTTTGTATTTCTTTTCATTTCTTATTATTAAATGTAACTTTATAAATATATAAAATAAACTTTATTTATTACAATTAAGGTTTTTAGTTGAGATGAAAAAAAGTTAATGGCACGAGCGGGATTCGAACCCACGATCTTCAGCTAGATACGTTGCTGCTCTACCACTTGAGCTATCGTGACCTCGATCCACTCGGACATCAACTTCCTATCTCAACCCCACCTTATGAGTTTTCTCTCCTTTTTGCCATTTTTCAAATGTCATGTAATCAGATTGGATTCTCGATGACAAATGAAATGGCACCGGAGAGCTTTAGTGAAGTGTACTTCATTTTAATCATTAAATTCACTAATTTCGTGGTCCGCTTGACCAATTAATACATTACAATTAATTAAGGTTTTTAGTTGAGATGAAAAAAAGTTAATGGCACGAGCGAAAAATGGCAAAAAGGAGAGAAAACTCATAAGGATGACAAATCAATCATAGGAAATTGATGTCCGAGTGGATCGAGGCCACGTAGCTCAAGTGGTAGAGCAGCGGCGTATCTAGCCGAAGATCGTGGGTTCGAATCCCGCTCGTGCCATTAACTTTTTTTCATCTCAACTAAAAACCTTAATTAATTGTAATGTATTAATTGGTCAAGCAGACCACGGAATTAGTGAATTTATTTATTACTTGTAAATAGGAAAGAATTTATTGAAGGAGAGTGAGTGTTCGCCTAGCTTTAAAAGCTGTATGCGTTAGGGTCTGATATATATATATAATGTTTGTATGTGCATGTTCAGGGTTTTAACTTCTGCCCCCCCCCTACTTTTGATAAACAAAATCTCCAATTTCTTCAATCAAACGTCAATTTATTTATAATTTTAATTGATAGTAAAACTTGTTCGTGGAAAAATTTCAGAATTTTCCTAAAATAACATTAACAGGAAGCTCTAGCTGTGGTTCATTAAAGCACGATTCATTCTGGTGCAAATTTTGGGCAACAGCTGTAAACTTAAAGAAACTAATGTCTGACAGCAAAACGTAAAGAAAAATTGTTTTTTTGAGACTTTTGAAAAATCTCAAAAAATGATTGAAATGTTTTACTAACTCACTAAAGTTAAATTTTTTACATTCTTCTGTGACCTACAGCTTACATACTTTCTGTGCAAATCGTAAAAACATCTTGGACATTACAAGCAAAATTAGAGATTGATTCTGCTGTTGAGAAAAGTGGACCGAAATTCGTACCATCCTAAATCGCACTTTAATGAGACACATCTAGAGAGTAGAGCATCCCATTAATGTTATTTGAAAAAAGCTGTGAAACTTTCTTTCAGTGCTACGAACAATTAATTTACCACCAATCCAAATAATAAATAAATTGGTCAAAGTTGAGATTTTTTCAAAAAAAGCTTTTTGCTAATAACTTGAGAACGGTTTATCTAAATTTAAAAAAAGTTTGTTCGGTTGAATGTAACATCAAAAAACCTTTCCTAAAATGTACATTGGTGAGTATTTTGCTTTTTGAAATAGTTAAATTCATATCCATCCCGTTATCTTGAAAAGTTAGATCAAAACGTTTTGTCTCATGAGAATGCAAACAAAATTTGAAAATTTAAGGGTCCTAGGGTTTTTCAAAAAAATACAATAAAAAAATATATGTATATGGGGCATAAGTTAAACTCACTCAGTATGTGTTGTTGGGCTTATATAAATCAAACAATCAATCATTTTAATTAACTAACAGTTACAATGCTTTTGAGGCAGACATGCTTAGAAATTTGATTTTAACCTGAACACGACAAACGATCATGAAAAACTAATGTTTATTAGGGTGTGCCATCTTTAATAATTATAAACATGGTAAAAATTGAATTTGTAATTTAAATAAAAAATTTGTACAATGCTCTTAACAATCAATATTATAGAAGGGAATAATATAAATAAATAAACACATTACATATAAATGTTTTATTAACCAAGATTTGTTGTAGTTTCTGTGATTATTTGGCCCATCAATGGTATTTTAGATAAACTACTAAAATATGATATATAAATTATATATATAAATAAATTATATTATATATATAAATTATATATTAATAAATATATTCATTTTGTATCCAATTACATGCCTGTTTCGATTTAACATTAATTGTACTTTGTGTTTTTTGTTCCTGGTGAGAGTGAATGGCTAATATAAACATCACATAATTACAATTTTATTTCATAAAAAATATAGTGTTCTTACAAACCACATATCAATTTACATATCCATTCATTACTGATTATCACAATATAAATTTTAATATTCAACAAAAACTATGTACAAACCAATCTGAATGTAGCTTCTTCACTTGGGTAGAAATAAACGTCCCAAAAATTGTCACATCCCACTATTTGTAATTCTAAACAATGGACACTATATTATATGGGATATAATCCAGTTGTAAATCAGAAGCTTGTGACAGTATTTATAAAAATTAAATAACATCGTATGTTTCTTCCGTTTCTAACATTTTTACCGTTAATTTAAAGCAGTTTTACACTCTTCCTTGACAATCGAACCCCACATTATGCATTACATTTCAAAATACTTGTCTTGATATTTTATTCTAACCATTGTTAAATGAACTACACTGAAGAGCTATACATTTTTTTAAATTTAAAAATGAGAACTGATACCTAAAAATTGATGGCTCAACCAGTTGTTTTACAAGAATACAGAATATTACCTGCATGCAGATTCATACCTTCAAAACATACGTAGAATTTTATTACATCGATGGATTTTTTCTTTCCTTTTTTTTCCCAGAAGATTTAACAAAATTTAAGCAACACAAGTTAAACACTGGTGAATAATAACAAAAGTATGCCTCCCAATCATTATAAATTTTATTTACTTTCATGAGCAATCTACTTCCTTTTTTTATACATTCCAATCATTTTCCTACAAAAAGAATTATTTCAAATTTATTTTCTTACTTATTTAGTATATTCTTAATTTAAAAAGTTTGGACGGTGTGAAATAAAATTACAAGGCTTCCTAAACTCCCTATTAATCCAGAGAATCCACGGTGCACTCTGAACTTGTCAAAAAGGGCATTTAGACAGATTTAAGAGAAGGGGCATATTTTATTCCTAGGTACAATAAAACCTCTTTAAAGAATGTAGCTGACATTAAATAATAGCTAGTGTTTAAGTGAACAAGGTATAATTACAATTTTTATAATTTGTACTGTAAGAATGATAGCTGTGTCCAAAATAGAGCAAGTTTTCATTAGTAAATGACCAAAAGAGATGGAAAGACTAGCTTCTATTTAGAAAACAAGAGCTTGTTATTAATTGTGGGTTAAAATTTTCAAGCTCAACTACAGAGCAACTTTTGATACTAAACCTTTTGGTAAATTTTAAATTTGAACTTTTTTTATTGCTATTATCCACCAGTTTTATAACCTTTAAAAAAGTGGATGTGACAAAGGAAAAGTAGACAAAATTCCATTTTGTTGAGTTTTCCCATTGAGTATAAAACTTATTCTAAACCATAATAGTGAACGTTATATCAGTTTAAACTAGAAACTACCTTATCCACAATGCAAATAAGGTTTTGAACTTGATCTTTTTTTGTTGTTTGAAGTAAGAAAACCACAATAGAAAGTGTAACTATAATAAAAAATGTATGACACGAAAAAATTTGATTTCACCGTTGTGACTGACAATGAACAATAGAACAATATTGACTATATGCCTCAATTATGTAACATTGTTTTCATTGTTTACTTTGCAATAAATATTTGATATTACAACTATTATGAACTTACACCAACGAAAAGAAATGTTGCATTGTTTTATGTACACTGAATCAGCAATGAAACGCGGTAATGGAATCAAAAGTAGAAGTTAATGTACAACTTTAATAAAGGAACAATAAACCATTTTCTTGCTCTTGAAACAGATTGTGTATGAAGTCACAATTCTGATTATCTTCACTAAGAGGAGCAGAATTTCTGTTTTACATCAGTTACACTTCACTAGACACCATTACTTGCACTTGTGTTTTATTTAATTTTAAAACAAAAATAAAATGTTAGCATAATATTCAAAATGGCAACAACAACAAAAAATCACTGCCAAAATTACAACACAAATAAATTATGAAGAAGACACGATAGTCAACTTAGTTTTAACCATCTTTTTAAAACAAACGATGTTTGCAAAAAGATGTGGTGAACGATAAGGTCACAGAAACGAAGAATTATCTTAGGAATGGCCAGGTTCATTTCTGTCGACTAGAAGCTGAAGATTTTGGATTTGTGGCGTCTCGGCTGAAAACAATCAATTGTTTAAAAAGATTTTAATAAATGATTAATCCAGTTAAACTATTCCTTCCGATTGTATGTTATAAAACAAGATAAATAAGCTTGTTACAAATCTAATATTTGTGGACGATTTAATTTATATATATACATTTTTCTATAAAAATTACAAAAAATTTGAAATCCTTCGTAAACTTGTTTACCAACAATTTAACCATAATGTACTGGTCTATCATCTTGCAGAACTCAACACAATATTTCCAAATTTATACAGTCAAATATACTATCGACAAGTCAAAAATTCTCTTATCTTGTGTCATTATATACTGAATATGGCTGATCTTACACTGGAATGGACAACATCGATTGCGACTACAGACAACTTACTCGTAGTTTTTTTTTTTTTTTANCGCATTTACGGCTTCTTCGGATATTTTAGAAGCAATTTCTTGATTTAAAAGAATTACTTTTTCTAGTAAAAATAATAAAGGTGGGGTATTGTTGATTCAATTTTTCTAAAGGATGGTTCTTCACAGATTTAAGAAATCCTTCTGTGTCCATGGCTACTCACGAAAAATCCAAGCAACTGCATAAAAACCCTATGGGAGTTGAAATCTTTGAAAAGTGCAAATTTGCTTAAATGATGATCCAGACACATGTACGTGATATCCCTCATCTATTGTGCTAGTCTCATTCATCCAAAATATTGTATATAGTCACGAGAAGTGAACGGATGCAAAATAGTTTGGATTTTTACAGTGAACTGGTGCAAATTGGTCCTCCTAATCTGCCATGGATCCATGAAATGCAAAATATTCTTGTCCAGGAGAGGAATATTCATGGTACCATCAGGAAAATAATATATATGGATTGTGCAAAGATTTTTTTATGACACTTTTTCCAGAATAAATAAATATATAAAAAATATGAATAATTTATATTGAATTCTATAAGTTTTGTAAAAAAAAAAATTCTTTTTCTAAAAAAACTTCGATTCAATCCAAATTCTATTCTTCATGGAAGTGAGGCTTTAGGTTGTCCATCGAAAGTAAAAAATCCAAGCTTTTTGGAATAAAGTAGCAGGTCAAAACAAAACAGACGATTAAGTCGGCTCCCATATGAGCGGACTGTTTGCATTTCCTAGGTTGGGAGTGCTTGTGAGAAGTTGGGCATACACAAACATTCAAAAATCAGCCGTAATCAGTTGTAGGGTGAAAGCAGTCTAATGTCTCAATAATAAAATATGGGCCAAATACCAGAAACAATACATGAAGTCAAAGTGAGAAAACTTGGCCAGTTAAGGGACCTTCACTGATAGCAGTCGAACCCTTGAGCATCAACCCTTCAAACAATCAAACTAACTTTAATGTTTTTTCTTCTTCTCCCACTTCCTAAATTATTACATTGCTGTTTTTACACCCTTTGACTGGTTTTGTTAAAGTTTTTTTGGTAAAAATGCCCCCTGTGAAAAAATTCTTTCAATCAGTCAAAGCTTAAGTTGATTCACAAAGTAGAGAAAACAAGGTGATCACTGCCAGAGAATTTGGGATCCCTCCCAAAAAGTGTTAATTTGTACATTTCCAAGTAAATTTTTAGTCTTTTTGGTACATCATACCTTTTTAATGCTAATTCTGATTGCAATGAAACCAAGGCACAAAATTTTTAATCAAGAAAAGGACTTTTTTTTTACAATACTCTTATTTTGCATGAAATTACACATTTTTACAGTTTACTGCACAAAACTGTATTTTTTCTTTTTTTTAAATTTTTTATTATTATTATTTCTTTATGTATAAAAACAATGTGAAAACATAATTTTGATGGGCTAACAGTATTGAGTAAACAAATTTAGGATCTTTTTTATTGTAATTTTCCAAGAAATTATTTTATGTTTGACATCTGCCAATCTAGATGTCTAGATGTTCTAGCTGTTGCGTATTTCTCACTTTTCACTTCTCAGCTTTTCTTTGCCTTAGGAGTAAAGCTGAACCACGAGAAAAGTATAATAATGCCCATGAAGTTCAGAAGTTGATTTAAGGACTAGAATTAAAGACCGATGGCAAAATTGTTTTTAAATAAATGAGTGGGTCTTTTCTCTTTTGAAACATTTTATCAATGAAAATAGGTATATCCTGAGAAACAAAAACTTAGCTATGTGTATGGTGTTGAATTACTACGAAAAAATTAATTTACTTGCATGTTTTCACTTTTCTAAGTTTTTAATGGATGTTTTTGAAGGGTTTTTACTACATGACACCCTGCTGGGAGAAATCTCACGATGTACATTATTACACTTTCTTGTATTCTTTTTCATTTTATTATAAGTCGAATATTAGCCTCAACATATCAAACTATAAAAAGACGAACATCTTACTCAGTCCGTTGAATTTTGATGTATTGAGATTTAACTGTTTAAGAAAATGCTATAAATGTATTTTTTAAAATTAAATTTGACAATTAATTTAAATATTTAACTTCAGTTTGTAAAAGTTGTAAAATATACCTGTTTCTGAAATAGAATTTGAGTTTAAAGAGTTGCTGAGTGGTGGTGAACTTTGTTGAGCAACATCGCACG
Source organism: Cimex lectularius (assembly GCF_000648675.2). Classification (NCBI taxonomy): domain Eukaryota; kingdom Metazoa; phylum Arthropoda; class Insecta; order Hemiptera; family Cimicidae; genus Cimex; species Cimex lectularius. Next base: position 1,495,776 of record NW_019392655.1, read on the forward strand.
TTTGGCTTGAAGTCTTAGTTTTAGAAAGCTTACTACACTTTGCTTCTAAAATTTCAATTTTCTGATATAGCTCAAGAATGTATTCCTCTTGTTTGTTATACATGCTCCTAAGTTTTTTACAATTTTCTTCCGATTGCTAAAACAATGGACGTTCTCAATTCAAAGAAATTCACCCAAAAACCTTAAGTACCTTCAATTGTTCAGAATAATTGGCTACGACAGAATCGTGTAACTGTTCTTGCTTTTGGCTTTGATTCTTATGCTCCTCGATGAATAAATTTACTTCGTTTATTTTAGCTCTAGCAGCTTCAGCGGTGGAATCAGACATCTTCAACGATTTTTGAAGCTCTACAAAGATGAATAAAGGTCAATTAAAAAATCATCGGTGTTTAAAATGGGTTGGATCTGACCAGCCAAATTGTACGAATAAGAGCGAGTAGCCATCAGTGCTTCTGCATTCTTATGACACTTTAATGTCAACGTTGAAATCGTCGCCCTTAATCGTGATTCAAGTTCACCAGCGGCTACTAAGTGGTGTTGCAACGTGGCAAGCTCTCCTTTCATTTCTTTCCATGCTGTTGCCGCAGCCGTTGCACCTGCCAATGTATTGCGTAATTCAAACAGTTCAGCCCTTGACTTTGTACAAACCTGAAATTTATAAAAATTAGTATAGGCAAAAGTCTATAATTTAAAATTATTTACCCCATTTAAAAATATTATTTCTTTTTTCTCCTCCTCCAACTGTTTTTCTAATAAACAAATTTGCCCTTGAGTTTCTTTTAGTTTTCTTTGGAGAGTACCAGTCTGGAAAACAAAAGAAAACTGTTTAAAGAACACTTTTTAAAAATTATCAGTGATTTATTACCTGTTCTTGCCAGTAATTAAGTGTCCCCTGTAATTCATCACGGCTATGCTTTGCGTCTCGTTTGCTTCGTTCCAATTCATTGTGTAAAGTTTCTATTTCCTTTTGCATTAAAGCAACTTGATCTCGCTAAAAATGAAATAAATCAATAAAATTTTACTAATAACTGTTAGAAAAAATCTTACAAGAGCTGAATTGTGCTCTTCGAGTGCTCTATTTGTTCTTGATTTTCCTAAAAGTCTTCTATTCCTTTCTGCATGTACTTCTCTTCTATGTTTTTCAAACTGTAACTGGAGCATAACAAGCTCCAACTGCTGTTTAAGATTTTTGAGCTCATTATTGTCCACCCCTTAAAAATATTTAAAATAAAAACAAACATACAAAATCAGAAAATTTATATTTTCTATATGTACCAGATTTTTTTCTTTCACATAGACTACGGACAGTAGTTTCAATAAAAGTCTCTAAAGCGGTTCTAGGTGAATATAACGTCGATTCACGCAGCGGTGGTTGATGTATAACATCTGCCCCAACACAAACATTAAAATAAAGTTTAAAAAAATAAAAATAAAATTTGATTTCACCTGGAGGAGCACTGTGCTGTTGTATTTGTTCAATAGGTGGAAAGACTGAGAGGAACAAAGGCTCATAAATTAACGGCTGTGGTTCGTCGGTTTGAGTACACGCTGTTACTCTCTCTACTTCGTCCTGTTTGCATTTTGTTGTATTCTTTAAATAACAAAAATAATTTGTAGTAAAAATAAAACCTGCGAGTTGTTTTTGATAATTAATTATTATGTGATGTGCAACATGTTTTAATCACTTTATTTATCAAAAGTAGGATAACAACATTCACTGTACAAAAGAATTTTTACAACCAACATATTATTTTTTAATATTATTTCTTTTTTTAAATACATAACTCCCATTGAACTTTCACCATTATTAATTATACAATTTACACTATTCATTACATACATACATTCAATACATATGAGAGAAATAATGTTCCAACATAATTTTTTTCCATCATATTTGTTAGGTGTTTTTTTTTGCTTCTCAAAAGAAGAAAAAACACATTGAACTTTCAAAATATAAATGTATTTTATTTTTCACCCAAAACATAATTTCCTTCGTTTTCTCACAGGCAGTAGAAATATCCCCTTGCTCACAGTAGGTTGTTTTCAACAATCCGGATTTCAAGCTTTTAGCTCATCATCAGGTTGAAGTTGTTCTACAACCACTCGACATGAATTGCAAAAGTGCAAGTGAAAAAGTACACTTCAATAATTTGTACTTGGAATTGTGGAATCATCAAGGAAAAAGGCAGAAAAAACCGTAGAAAATTTAGAATCAGATTGACTCTCAATATAACAGCAAAGGGACGGAGACTCTCACTGGATATGGGTCAAACATGAAATATATGCAAAGAATTGGAGTGACATCACCGGTGTGCATTTGCGGCAATCAGGTTCAGGACGTGGATCATCTGTTTTCTGCCCTGTGCTGGATGCAAAGAGAGCAAATCTCAAATAAACCTCCTCAGTGAAAACAATATAGCAGTGTTTGAACAATTCATTAAAAATAGTAACTTGCAGGAAATGACCAATATACAATATACTTAATTTTAAATTAAATTTTATAAATAAGATATATAATATGATGTAAAAGTCAATAATGTAAATGTAATCTATATTACAAGTAATACAATAGTGGTTCATGTAGAAAATAAATAATTAAATAAATGAAAAAATGCAAGAATAACAAAAAAATCGAAGTCACGATAGCTCAAGTGGTTAGAGCAGCGGCGTATTGAGCTGAAGGTTGTGGGTTCGAATCCCACTTGTGACACTAACTTTTTCATCTCAACCAAGATTTTAAATAAAAAGTATAATTAATTGAAATAATTTTTAATAAGTTTAAAACAGATGGTTTTCGTGTAGTTGGATGCCAAATGGGATGGCACGGCTGATGGAATATAACACAACCATTCAAGGAAATTTCAAAACTGAATCAGGGGGTCGTCTCTTCGACTCACCGACTTGGTTTTCCTCTCAGAAAATACTTCAGTCAAAACTGTTATGTATGTCATAGCCTTTAGCTCATTAGGGTTCCACAACTGGTCTTTGATCATCTCTCTGCATTTCAAAAATGTCAGAATCACTGTTGACTCACATGTTCTGTTATTATGTTATCACTGTAAATTCCACACAAATTTCGACAGGCATCCACTGCCCTATACTTGAGTTCAAACTCATACAGCAAGCAATTCCTCAAATAAATGTTACATACTTCCATGTCATGCGCATTGTAGTTTATTCTAGATTAATTTTTAGTATCAACTACCCCTTTTTTCTTAACACATTTAACAACATTCACGATTGTTGATGTAAATTCACGCCATTTCAAATTCTATTCACTCAATTCAAATTCTATTCCTGGTTGTTCTAGAAGTGAATTCACGCCATTTCAAATTCTATTCTGGTTGCTCTAGAAGTGAATTCATGCTATTTCAAATTCTATTCCTGGTTGTCACTGACATTTTTTTAATTATTATTATTTTTTTTTTTTTACAAAATTGGTACCTGCATCTGGAGATGCAACAAACAAATCATTTACATTATGTTGATTAACAAAATTAATAATTAGTAAGAAAAATTATATATATATATATATATATATGTCATACACAGCCGTCATAGATAAGTAGGAGAAAAAGAATGTGAGATCGAAGGGTAATCACCAATCTTAAAGTTTGGAAGCAGCTTAAAGTTGTTGTTGAACTAAACATATTAGATGGTTTATAAGTTTAAAACAAATTACCATAATAATGGAAAATGAAGAAATATATTCTGACGAAAATTCTGAGATTGAATCCACAGAACTTATTGTAAGCAGTGATAGCGAGATAGCAAGTGACGTAGTATTGCAATTTTTGCAACAGAAAAATAAAACAGATAATACTTACATGACAGCAAACCTAGTAATAGTAACTGTAGTACAGATAGTCAGTAGAGAAAACATGATTCAAAAACACTTAGAAATGTTTAAGCGTAATTCAGCAACCTCACTTATTTACAACAATGATATTTCAAAACATATTTTATATTTTTTATCTTTGGTCGCAAATGTGTAAAAGGGCTTTTCCTATCTTCCTAGCTAATGGGCCTAGCAGGTAATAATGAATCGCTTTTATAAAGATCAGAATTTGAAAAAACAAAAAACTTAAGCACACACCTAATATAATACATCATTTATTTAGTTATACCTGAAGTGAATTCGTTAGAGACAGATCTTCTAGATCTTCATCAGTTTCTTCTACAGTGGTCGTAGCACCCAACTCTGACATGGCCCCACTGAACGAAGTATCTTTCTTCATTTCAGGGCATGAAACAGCTCGTCGCACTTTTTGGTCTAGAAATGTTGCCCCATCTCTTGGGCTGCTACCGCTACTAACACCTGAAATAATATCAATGTTAAATTTACAACATAAACAAAAAATTGTCATAAAATACCAATTTGAGCAAGAAGAAAAGTGTCTGGTTGACACTGGCTATGAAACCTTAGCCTGTTGACTTGTCTTGCAAATTGTATGATTGAACGGGGATCAGGCATGTGAAGGCCGCCTTCGTTGCAGCCACCGACTTCACCTGCCTCGACACATTCTCCGTACTCTTCCTCATCATTGGTATCATGGATAACACTATCACTTCTTTTTAACTGTAAATAAAAGACGATAAATTACAGGTGCAAACATGAAACCAATTTTATTTTATACCGCTGAACTAATGTTATTGTGGTCGGCTCTCATCATAGATTCCACTTCTCTATCTTCTTCACTTCGCTCACAAGGTGCTAAATGAGGACTAGAATCATTGGCCCGTTCAAAGGACAAAGGGGTATAAATAACTCTCAAAGGACTAATTGGCTGATAACTAGAATTTCCACTTAACGGTGTTTTAGGCTTTAGGTTTGCTAACATTTCTTTCTCCTGCAAAGTACAAATAATTAATAACTATTCTAAGAAAATACAGAACATTAGGAAATACTATTTGTTGTTTGATGGGTAAGCAAAGTTGAAAAATACTATAAGTACAGGGCTCCTTCACTAATCTGAACTTTGGTACTCAAAACATTCCAGTAATCCAAACTGAACAAAAATTCAAGAAGTCAGAATTTTAAATAAAACATTATTAGAGGGGAAGGGGAGAAAGAGGAGAGATTGTGTGGTTGGGTTCTCTCAGGCTATGGGCTAAAAAAAAGAATGGACTTGGCCACAGTGTAGATTAATTTTTTTGGAGGGGGTCTCCAACTTGGACCTTTTATTTAGGTTTTTGTTGGGATATCTACTATTTGAAAATGAGAGAAAAAGTGAAAGAAGCAATGGAAAAAAAAATTAATAAAATTTTGAAAAAAAATAGGATATTTTAAAGAAAAATTGACAGCATATATGTATTACAAAGGTTTAACATCTTGTGTATGCAGTAATAATAGTGTTGTGTTAAAATTGTTTTTTATACATATGTATTTTTTTTAACACCCTCTCTAATCCAAATTTTACAGTAATCCAAACACCCCCTTGAGGAAATTAGTTCAGATTACTGAGAGAGAACTGTAGTTCAAATAAGAATGGTGGAGTGTGTTGTTCTTTTTAAAAAGATAGTCTCCACTCAGAGTCAGTTGTTTCAACAATCAGGATTTCAAGCTTACATCATCAGGTTCAAGGAGTTCTGCAAACGATGTCGAGAGACGTGGTTGTAGAACTACATCAACATGATGATGAGCTATAAACTCGAAATCCGGATCGTTAAAAACGACTAACTGTGAGTAGGAACTATCTTTTTAAAATTGTAGTTCAAATGTTCATAAGAAGTACATAGTTTCTATATGAAAATGAAAATTGCTTATGAACGCATTTTTAACGAAAAAAAATTCATTAGGATAAATGTGGATTAAAATCTTCAAACAAAAAACCATTAAAATAATTTCAATACGAAAATTTAATGAAATTCATATTTAATTTTAAAAGTGAGAATGCAGAGAAACTCACCTGTAAACAATTTTTTAAATTTTTGGTTCGATTTGTGAGGAGCGGTCAAGAATGAGGTAGTAAGAAGTAGTAGAAAAACACTTTTTCATTTTTTGGCCAAAAAACATACTCTCACCTGTAAACATTTCTCCCTATCACTAATAATCCTTTGGACTTTGGGTGAAATATTGTCTTTTGGCTTTGATGATGATATTTGAAAAGCTGACGGCAAAGCCTGCTCTTGTACACCTGCTGGCGTAGGAGTGGTCGAAGGGGGAAACCGAAAAGGAGAAGACTCTTTTTTCATGGGGGAAGATGGTTGAGACTGAGCGCTGAAAGAGCTTAAAGAGCGAGCAACTGTGGATGAAGGTCTTATCACAGATTGTCGCAGGTCCTGAAACAAATTTAAATTAAACAATAGTCTATACAAAACAAAAGTTTTTAACTTGCCTTGACTGGAGTGGACTCGGGCGTGGCTTCGATAGCAGCTTCAGGAGGCGAGTTTCCTTCCTGGGAGGAGTAATTTGAAGACCCAAGAAAATTCTAGGAAAAATATGTTAATAAAAAAATACAATTTCACACAATGAGCAAATATTACTTGTGCAGGGGTGTGAGTTATCGATGTAGGGGTAGATTCAATAGCTGAAGTCGTTGCATAAACTGTTGGACTCCAAACTTCACCCCCATCTGGTAAATTTATACTGAAATTTCCAATAATTGGAACAGTCTTATTTCCTAAATCTACACCACTTTTACTTGTATCTATGAGACATAAATTATAGTATTATGAGAGGAACTTGCTTTTCTGATGTAATGAAAAATTCAATAATTAGTACCGAATATACTCTTTGAGAAATCTAAATTATGCCTTGAGCGGAATGATGCTGTCCTTGCTCTGAATGAACAATCATCTTTCCATTTTTCAGACCCAGATTCAATTGAAAACTTGGCACATTCCATTATCACATCATTCGCTTCCATTTTCTTCCATCTAAAACAATACACAAAACTTTTTGGTACATGTGTAATTAAAATTGAAATATTTTTACCTTGCTGGAGCCACTTCTGAATCTTTGGAAGCTGTGATCAAGAGAGGATGAACTTTAACAGTGTCAAGCATTGGCTAGCAAAAAGATTTGCATTAAGAACCAGGACTTGGAAGAATAATTGATAAAGAAAGTTGTAGGTACTTTGATGGTGTGACTGAAGACAGATAAATTTTCCTTGGCACTGTACTGTTGGCGGAGATATGTGAGGAAATTCCATGGGTACATTCCATAGAGTCTGTTAAATAATGCATAAAGGCCAATTTGAAGATGGAGCAGCTGACCTTCAGGTACTTTGTTTGGATTGTTTGTATTCCATGCTGCTAAATGACTACAAAAAAAATTATTAATCATAAATACAAAAAAATGTTAAAAATAGCTTTACCTGAAAACTTCAAAGAGTTCTTGAAGATGGGGTGCAAAAAGACCGGCGATGATGGGAAGAAGAATAATCACAATAAGAAGAGCGCTCATTAATGGCAGGACTTCTTTCTCGACCTAAATAAGACATAATTGTATAAAATCTCAATTTTAGTAAGTTTATTTCAAGTTTACCTTTAATAAACGAAGAAGATCTCTCATGAGTGGGTGATGGATAATTTTATAAAGCCAAGTAGGGTGTCGCCTAACAATATGCCCGAGAAGGGTCAATGCTTGAAGTTTAAGCGGAGTGCGCAAAGAATCTGCAATTCTGGAAAACACGAACATTGGAAATGACAGTGTACTGAATTTAATATTCTATAACTCACCTGTCAAAAAGGAATCTGTCATGAGGTTCCCTGACGCTAACCAGAATATCAACAGATCTTGTTGAGCTGGAGCTTATGTAGTAATCAACTATTCCTTGGACCAGCCATGATTCTTTGGCTATAAATATAAAACCAGTAATTATTTTAAATCAAACATTTTATATAAGTAGTTTATACGCACAATGTATAAGAAAAGAGCATAAAATCATTGTCAATAATTTGAACGAAAAATTCCGTCAAATAAACTAACAACGTACAATCAAGACTCTGTTTTACTTTGGGCAAGAGCTGTCAATATTCCTTACATTGTCATAACCAACTGTTACTTTTAATTGTTACTTTTCTATATTTTGTACATATGAAAAAAAAAAAAAGAAAAGGAGGCTGCTTGTAAAATAAATAATTAACCAGCTTGATTTTCCATAATCCAGTCCACCTCTATTATACATGGTGAACCCGGCTTCACAATTATAACGGTGTTCTATAAGAAAACATTCAACCTAATCTAGGTACTTAAATAAGACAAATCGAAGGGAAGAATTTCCTATTGTTAGTCACAGATTCTACCTCGATCGGACTAAGCTTTGGTTGGTTAGATGGCAGAAAAAGACAGTAATTACCACTGAAGGCTAATTGACACACAACACATCAAAACAACAAACACTATAAGACCAGGATAATAGTTTGTATAGAAATCCATCATATTAAAAATAACAAGTCATGAACAGTGTAAACTCTGACATCCATCATTGATCAAATCAGTTTCAAGCCTAACAATATAGAACTAAGACTCCATGATACTCTTTTGGCAAGAACTGTCAAGAATCCACACACTATAGCCAACAGTTTAATCATCCTTGTTCAGCCATTCCATTTAATTTTACTCTTATAAATCTTAAAATATTTTTTAAAATGCATTTTGTCTTTTTACTAAGTAGTAGAATCTGCAGCATTCCAACCAACCAGGCTTCACAATTGTAATGGTGTTCTATAAAAAAGAATTCACTCATACACTAGGTACATAATAAAACATCAGAAGGGCGGAAATTTCCATTGTTAGTTACCGATTCTATCAGCTACTCTCTTCCACTCTGTGACTCTTAATTGGACTAAGCTTGATCTTATTATCATATAAATAGCAAAAAGTCATATTATTTCAAGAGTTGATGATATCTGTATTTAAGCGATTTAGAAACGCAGAACAAACTTTGGGCAAGTGCTGTCAATATTCCTCAAGCTATTGTCAGCAAGTTCAGCATCCATGTTCTCCTAATAGCTCTTATACATTTTGAGATATTCCAATTAATTATTCCTTAATCTAAGGTTTTAGGTTACAATGAAAAAGTTAGTGTCACGAGCGGGATTCAAACCCACGACTTTTGGCTCAATATGCCACTGCTCTAACCACAAGCTATCGTGACTTTGATCCTCTCAGACATCAACTTCCCCATCTCAACCTACAATTGTTCGAATCTTTCCTCTTTTTCATCTCAACAAAAAACCTTAGAATAAAATCATAGATGAAAAGATTAATTAATTGGAATAATTAATATGGTCAATTATGACCACTAAACAAATATGGATTAATTTTAAGATATGTTTTTTCAAGTACACTTTGCATATCAGCCAATCACAATTATAAGCCGTGTTCTTCAACATTGAATCTAGTCTCGGTACATAAATAGGTCATACACAATGGAAGAATCTCTGACTCTCAGCAGGACTAAGCTTTGGTTGGATCATAAACAATATCATAAAAATGACAAACGATGTATTATTTCAAAATTGTATTCTACTTAAGACTCTGATTCACTTTGGGCATGAGCTGTCAAGATCCGTCAAGCTGTCATCCATGTTCTACTAATAGCTATTATACATTTTGAGATATATTTTTTCAAGCACACTTTGCACATCAGCCAATCACAATTATACACAGTGTTCTTCAAGAAAACATTCAATCTAGTCTAGGTACATAAATAGGACAGACACAATAGGAGAATTTCTGACTAAGCTTTCGTTGGATCATACAAAATATCATATGAATGGCAAAAAGGTGTATTATTTCAAAATTGTATACTACTCAAGACTCTGTCATACTTTGAGCAAAGCTGTCAAGATCCATCAAGCTGTCATCAGCAGCGTGATCATCCATGACACTTAATGCCATTCTCAGACATGAAATATATTTTTCTTCAAATGCTTCGTCCATTATATTAAATAACAAACCAACCAGGGTTCACAATCATGATGTTCAATTAAAAGCACTTAGTACATAAACATGACATACTGAGGAGAAATAAAGGAAAAACTTTTATTATTTGTATGCCTTATAAATAAATGATTTACATAGAAAAGACAACGTATTGTTTAGAAATTGTATGCATTATGTCGAGTATGTGTTAAAGCCAATTGGTTTTGTGTTTAATTTTTTTTAGTACATATTAACCAGTTAGGACATTTTTATGATTTTGGAGAGACTTACTTGAATTGAAAAGATCGTGAAACGTTTTTTTCGCCTCTTCCGCATCTTGCTGATTGTTGGATTCGAGTGATTCGAAAAGCTCCAAGACCACGTCCATCACTTCTTTCTGTCATTTGTCATCGATGGAAGAGAGCTAGTCGAAAATTATGAGGATGGCGATGTAAACGACGAAAACAGTACAAAACAAACCAGTTGTCAATGGAACTTTTCTATTATTGTGATTATTCCCTTCGTATCATCGGCGTTTCGCATCGGTGGTGGTCCGAACCCTTTTTCCTGAAAATTCTTCCGTCATTTTTTCTTTTTTTCTAAAGCTGCTTTTGAAAAAAAAGCTACTTCAGCCGACGAAAAAGGGGTGCCGAACTGGACATCGGTCGATACCGAAAATTTGACGGAATTTGTGAAAAAGTTTTAATTTCGTCGCGGCACTGTCGAATCTGACGTTTATCGAGGCCCTGGAAATCAATTCTACACGGCCGTGCTTGAAAAACCGAGACGTTTTTCGGCGAAACAATACAATTTTAATCCATGATAAGAAAAATCCCCTGATATTTAAATTGCAATTAATTATTGTAATTGGAGATAGATAAAAAGGACAGAGGATCTGAATAGACGGGCGGACCTAAAAAACAGCGCGGACCTGCCTCCGATGGAAACAGGCAGGTTGGAGTTTCGTGCAACGGGAAATTATCTGAACATTTACCATATCAACGGATGGAAAAGTTTATAAGAGGAGATCCATCATCTGTACATCGCGAAGAGTCCAGTTTGATTCGTCTTCCGCGGCCTCTTCGATCAACTGCAGACCGACTGCGATCTTCTTCGCTGACGTCAAATCCGCTTAGGGGTGAAATCGTTCAACAAATATTTATATATAAGTTTAGTTTTATAAACAGTTTACACTCCGGTTAGAGACGAGTTAAGAGATTTCCATCTCAAAACGGGAAAGAACTCTCTTTCAGCAGGCAGGATTTGAGAAGAATTAAAGGCCTCTATACCGACCACTGCACTCAACTATCACCTTAAGAAGATGGGCATGGCTGACGGAATACATGCCAGTACTGTCATCAGGAACAGAGACATCAGCACATATCCTTTGTGAACAAAAAGCATTAACCCGTTTATAGTACACCTACTTTGACAGGACATTTATCATATCAACGAAGAGGTACCAAGAAAAGTGCTCGCTTCCATCGAAAAGTGCACTTTCCAAGGCATGGATATAAGCTATAGGAGTTTCACAATAGACCTGTTTAGGTCGCAGTGGAGGAAAGAATTGTATTCTGAAAAAAAATCTTCTAAAAAAAGTCTACTCTTTATTTATTTTAAAGGTACAAATATGGCTTTAAGCCCCCTTACATGTACATATATTAGAAATAAATTAAGTTTTATAAACATAGTAAACTAATAATAATAAAATATACAAAACAATATTAATCCTTATATCTTTAACAATCCTAATTGACCATATCAATTATTTCAATTAATTGTTCTTTTTATCTAAGGTCATTGAGATGAAAAAGTTAGTGCCTCGAGCAGGATTTAAATGAATGGATAAAAACGGTACTTTATTAAATAAGCAAAAGAGAGAGAAAAAATTGTACATAACTAAAAAGCACATAACGCAAATGGTTATCAACTGTCTGCCCAAGTCGGACTATAAATTTTTAATAAACAAACAACACATTTCTTCTCAAGGAGTAAACAAAAGAGAGAAAAAAACTATGTAAGAAAACTAAAATAACAACATATGAATATTTACATACACTTACGCACATATAAATTTGATAGGATTCAAATTATTTTATTTATCAATCAATTATTTATCTTCAAATGATGAAACCACATTAAGGAAGAAAAACAGAAATAGAAAGAAGAAATGAGGAAAAGAAAAGGAAGAGGAAAGAAAATGAGATGATTCATGTTGTTTTTAAAAAATCATTTGCCATGGAACTGAAACAAGCCGGCAAAGGAGCAGAACCCACTTCCTGAGGAAGCAAATTTCATTGTCTTAACAATGAAATTCTGAAGGATAAGGCTAAAGGTTTAGAGGAGAGTTAAAGGCATGTGATATGATTGGTGCATTTGGATAAGGAATAAGGGCAAAAAGTTTATAGATATTGAGGATATTTATTTGATTTAATTTTAAATATATATATTTAAACATAAGTGTTTAGAATGCTGAGGTTGCTGAAGACATTAATATAGGAAGAAATAAGATCCCTTGGTTTAAGATCCTATGCAGGAATGAAAAGCAATTTGAAGGCGATGAGCAGATTGAGAGTTTAAGGAAAGTGAAAAAATTGCGCTACAATAAGAGAATAAAAGAATTATTAGGAATTTAATAAGGAGGACTCTAGTTTTCTGTGGAGTGAAAAAGCTAAAGCTTCAAAGAGTATAAAGGCTTGAGTAGATCTTTTATAGAGCTCAATAGTCATGGCAACGGTAAGCTTGGACCGAAATTTTAACTTATGGACAAAAATTAATAAGGTAGATGTTGATATGAGGAAGGGTAATCTGTACTAATGGGTTTATTGAAAATTAATAAAGACTGGGATTTGTTAGGGTTTAAAAGAATGCCGTTATTTCTTGACTATCGGTTGAGGGAATGAAGATCAACATTGAGAAGAGCTTCAGAGATGCTGCTTGAATGACATTGAATAGTTGAAGTAAAGCTGAGTCATTGGGAGAAGTTAAGAACTAATGGATCATTTAGAAACATGGAAAAGAGTAAAGTTCCAAGAATAGAACTTTGGGGAACACCAGTTGAAATTGAGAGAATTTGAAGGTTTAACTCTCGTGAGTTCTGTCAGACAGATAGGAGGAAATGAGATTAGTTAGAGTAGAAGAAAAGCCAAAAAGAGTTTCCAAATACACTAGCAAATTATGATTTACGGAACCGAATGCATTGGAAAAATCAAGTGGAACTATAATAGTATGCTTGTTATCTTTAAAAAAAAAAAAAAAAAAAAATTCTTGTTATCACCAATGCCTAAGCAAATATCATCTGAGATTTTGAGAAGGGATTATTTAGATATATCTCTTGAAATAGTTTAAAATGTGTTTTAATTCTGACATTTCGTGATTAATATCTGAATAATTATTCTAGCACTGAATTCAAGCCCTTTAAGAAGGGTCCTTGGTTCTGTATTGCTGACAGTTCCACTAGGCGATGAAGTATGAAGTTAAATAAAATCTTCAAAGTGTATTTATCTGAATTTTCGTATTCGAAATAAATGAAAATTTGTCATTTTTATTCAAACTAGAAATAAGGACAAAGTGTTTTTGTTTAAATTGAACATCTGTTGTTTTCAACGTTCATCTATCGGTCTAAGGTTCCCTGAATTGTGCAAACGAAATAATGGCGTTTGCGTGTCCCCTGGGCAATTCATAAACGCTTTGTTATTTCCTTACAATACCAAGGCGCTCTTCATTTTTTACACGATGAATTTTTAATTATTCCCGAATTTCCTTATCTTAAAGACGATTTTGGGAAAAAAATGGGGTAAGTCATTTTCATTTTGCTGCATTACTTGTTTCTTGTTAATTTCTAGAAGGAAAGCAAACCGCCGTTGAATTCTTAATATCAAGGAACGCATAAAACAAAATAACAGTTAATCCAGTATGTTGTTAATTTTTAGGTTTGGTTGTTACGTTTGTGGTTAATGGTCAAATTAATCGGATGTCCAAAACTGCGTTTATTGATAACAGTTCATGAGCGTGAAAACGTTAAATGTTTGATTTGTTTTTTTTTTTATGGTTCTTTGGTAATAAATGATCCTTGTCGATTTCCACCACACTCAAACATAATTTCTATACCAATGAGAGTTTAATGCGTGAAAAAATATAGTAAAATAAATCTTCTGGCTGCTAATTTCTGATCTGTAATCCTGCCACTTTTGTCACCATGTTCATACCTTGCGTATTGTAATTGTGAAAAATGAACAAATCACTGTGTGCAAGAATAACATGAATTCACAACATTGGACGTAATTTTATGTGTCAAGATAAAAAAATTGGTATTCCAGCGCCATCCATGGCGCCAATGTAGAAATTTCATTTATGACTTGTTTTCTGACTAACTAGAGTTAAGATAATAAACTAAGGATCAAGGCATGTTCGGATTAGTAAAAAAATTAACTAAGTATCTGTAATAACGCAGAAAGAAACAATAAAATTACTCTGGTTTATTAAGGAATATATGTTTAAACATACCGAATCAGGCAGTGCAAAAAACTTATGCCTATCCTTTCAGTTTTACTCTATCAGATGCTCTTTGTCTCGGTCATCTGCATTTTTTAATCGGTTAAAACACAAAACTGAAAGTTGCAATGAGCTAAAATGCCTCTGACAGACCACATCGTTTAGAAAGAACAAGTTACAGGTTCATTGCCTTGCATCCCTAATTTAGGCGGTTTCAGTTGATTCAGCTGATTTGCGTGGCTGACTTAACTAGTTGACTGCCGTTTAAAGTCTTTTCTTTTTTCGTTTCACACCGGGCAATTTGTGGAATCAACTTTTCTTACTGGGAGTTCAGTTCAATGGTAGAACCCAAGGAGTGCTTTTTGTGCTTGCTCTTCGGCTCGTTTGCCAGTTGGCTGTTGAAACCGGGATAACATTTGTGTGCCACTTACCTCCGAGCTTTTGATTTTATCACAATATGCATTACACGTCCCATATAGTGGGATTAATCCAAATGTCTTCAATAAACTGTTCAACATTGAAATATGAAGAAGGATCGCTTCAGTTGACTCAACTAGGCGACTGGTGTGAATGATGATTACTGAGTTGTGTCTTTTGAGTTGAGTCAATCATGAAGGATGAAATGCCTGCTGGCCACCTCCTAGGCGGACGAGTTGACTGTGTTTGAAGGGGTTTGGGCAGTTTGTTGTGGGGGGGCTATCTGTCTACACTTCTTGACACCTGCCCATTCAACTAGTTGAAAGAAGCGTAGCGAAATCAGTTATAATGTTGTGGGATTAATATGGTTATAAAAAATAAAATAAAATAATAAGTCTGTACCCGTTAAGCGCAAAAACTTCTTATATTAATAACAAATTAATGAATCGAATATATCTTATAAATGGTTACAACTAATTTAGTAAGGAAAAGGGAATATTTTCTTATGATAGAAAGTAATTAAGTGTAAAGTTATTTTTTTGGTTTCCTTTTCACTGGACAAGTTGTATAGTGTAGTGTAACGAACCTTGATGAGCGTACACCACTCCACTAGAATTCTTCACTAGCAATTTTTTTGTCTTGATAACGTCACACACTTTTATTTTTACTTTATCTTCTTTCTAAAGTTGCAAGTGACCGAGTAACTCCAAATCCAGCTTGGCTCTCCTTAGCCTGCCGCCGTCCTCTCATCTGCCTCCTCAATCATTGTAACTCTGCCTTATTGATTGTTTATGTCGCTTTGGCGGCCTTTATGAAATGGCTTGTCATACAGTAGAAGAGTTTAGAGTGGGCAAAGTCACAGTATCTGGCCATTAATTAATTTTAAATTTAATTATAAAGTACAAAAAGAAAAATTTCCTCTCTGCTGACCAATATGTATTTGGATTAGCACCATTTTGAGAGCAGAACACAGAACTCTGTAAAAAAAAAAAAAAATTAAAATATTAAAAAAAGTATAATAATTTCTGCCATGTAGGAGGGCTTAACATCCAACTACCCATTATGTCGTTAATGAGGGATAAAACCATTTTATAATACTTTCTCCATATTATTCACAATTAAAAATCCATGAGCTATGCCACCCAGGACCATTAGTGTGCAAATACAAGTCGTACGCCCTAACTACTCAGCTACCACAGTCCTCATTATATAATTGTATATGATTTCGAATAAATAAAAAATAAAAAGTGTCTGGGAGGCAAGTCAGAGAGCCAACAAAGTGGCTGGCTTTGGTTGTGGTTTGGGCTGCTGGTTGTAACTTCAAAAGATTTGATGTTGGGTTGGCTTAAAGACCTCCTAGTGTAGATGCCGGCTTGATCGTTGGTTCATTCTACTTGTGCTGAAAAATGCTAGACTATGGAGTGGGATAAAGAGACTGCACTAAAACTGATCGAATTTTATCGTGAACAGGAATGTTTATGGGACTCTACAAACTGTGAATATAAAAACAAATTGAAAAAATTAGGTGCTTAGAGGGAAATAAGTGACCTTTTGGAAAGTGTGAACGAATCTTTATTGACGTCTTTCTACCGTGAAAGACAAAGAGAAGAAAACACAACTGAAAGTGGTGCTTATGAAGTCTACAAATTATGTTTGTAGAGCCAACTGCATTTCCACATGGCCTAATCCCTTGGCCCCAACCTATTGGTTTGATGAGGATAGCCTAGTTTGGCCAATGTGGTGATTACCAAGATTCAGCCCAATATATTGGTTGTCTTTCATTGGCCGAGATTTGCTTTGTGGTATGCACCTTTATAAATGTTTCATAATGAATTATAAAAGTTGGTCATTTTGGTTTTTGAAAATTACTGGAAAATTTTCATTAACGAAACGTTGCAAAAATATTGTTTTAATTGTACGCTTTAAAATACAGGGTGTTTTTTTTTCCACATATCTTTGATTTACCAGGACCTCCAGATATTCTAGTTTTTTTAGGATTCAATATTTTTATTATAGGTTTCCTTTTAATGTGACCTTTCCTAGGGTAAACAGCATGTGTGCTGTTTATAAAGACAGTATCAACCTCTAATCCAGTCTTAATAAAACAATGTAGATTAGACTTTAACCCCAAATTGGCTCTATTTTTCTATGACTGCTTGCGAACTTTGTTCGATGGTGATGGTTAATTTTTTTTTATACAATCGATGATGGGACCAGGAAGGCCAAAGATTGATTAATGGCAACTAAGAGGTTTAATTGATTGAATTAGATCACTTTCTGACTCAATATTTCTGAATCAATTGCCTGGAATTAGCTGTATCAAATGATAAAAGTAAAATAAAAGACGAGATTCATGAGTACCACACAATTTAACTGATGTCAGTAAATTTGTTCATTTATCACATAGCCTGCCTACCCCTTAGCTTCCTGTAAACTAACAAATCCAATTTTGGATAGAATCTTGGTTACGATACTTGTAATGAAAAATGATACTTAATAATAATTTTATCTCAATAAAAAAAAAAAAAAAAAAAAAAAAAAAAAAAAAAACTATTTTCCACTATTTTCTGGATTGTCAGAGGTTATGTGGACTGTGAGCTCTTGCCCCCAGTCAATCGCTAGAGAGATTCAGTTGCCTTGCTAAACTGGTTTAATTCAAAACTTAAATTTTTTTTATCCAATTTCAGTTAAATTAAAAGATGGATTGCAATAGTTGTTGGATGGTGAACTTCGCCAAGTCTTGAAATTAGAGTCTATTCTTTTTTGCTTTTTTTTTTTAATTTGGATACCAGGGACTCTCCTGAGGACTGCAGCTGAGCTGTACAGCTTATTGTTGGCTCCATATTTTGGGGGAGGGCTCGCAACACAAATGTGAACTTGAGCCCCCGTTGTACCAGTTTTTTTTCCATAGAAGAAACTCATTTTTGAAGGGGGTTGGGACCAAATTCGGGGTCGCTGAGATCCGATCCTGCCCCTTCCATTGATGAGTGCCGTGTCAGTTTCTTTCAGTTGTGGCCACCGGTCCCCTTAGGCGTCAGAAAAAGTCCAGAGGTGACGGTGAGGATTGAACCCACGACCTCGGGATCTACCAGCCGAGAGTCTGACGCCGTAACCACTCGGCTACCGCGGCCCCCGAGTCTATTTTTTATATTCCTTCTGAAATTAAGGAATTTTCTTTCGATAATGGATTTTTGACCATGATTCTTATGGAGAGGAGGATAATTAAAGCCACTGGAGATAATTTCAATTAATACATTTTCTGACTTTTTTTGCCATAATCTTCAAAAATATCTTGTTTATTTGTTGGAAATACAGTGAAATCTCAATATTTCATATATTGCTGCAATATATTTATTTATATTATTTTTTATTACATATCCCGATATATCATAAAAAAGTGCTCATCCCATGAAAAAATCCTGTTAAATAGTATACAACCAATGCATTTCAGTATTCTCGGTATAACATATTATAATATTATATAATTATTTTTATTATATATATTATATAATATTATAATTCGTATTTTAGCATTGAAATCCCGATAAAATGTATGAATAAAGTGCTAGGGGTTTCCTTATAAGAAGGTCCAAGTTCCACGTAAAGTAAACATCATTGCGTACTGCAATAAATATTGCCAACAAAGCATTAAAGAAGGCAAGCATAATAAAAAATTGTTTCTGGACTAGTGGTTTCCTTAAGGTGGATATATCAGCTATGGAACCGGAAAATGAAATCAAAGCCCCCATCAGATGTTATCATTTGTCACAAAATAAAGAAAATCCTGCCACTTTTCAGGATTTCGTTAATTTTGACGATGACGTTGCAGTTACCGGAATGCTTAACAACGACGAAATTTTAACTGAAACAGAGTACGTGGATGGTGAAGAAGATAAAGTTGCGTGTATCAGTCGTAAAGAGGTCAAGAAATTGACCAATCACATATGCCATTTTTTAACGGAATCAAACATGAGTGAAAAAAGTGTTTGGGGCATTCGCACTATTAAATTAGCAAGACAGCATATGTTTAAATATTTTTCATTTTTAACCTTAATACACCATAATCTTTGGGATTTAACTGTAGTTGCATTCTCAGGGCAAATTTTAAAATCTGGCCAAATGCGGTGATAAAATTTGTGCATTGTCTGTTTATACTAGATGAACTCTGATGTAGCTCGTAGTTTATCCAGTGTTTCAGTTATGCTATTTTGTATGGTACAGGACAAAATAAAATTTCCTTGTTCAGACATCAGTTTTTTTATGGACCTTTGGCATTGAATTTACTTTATATACTGAAATAATAACCAACCGACTATTAGTCACTGGTTTATTTTTCTTTTCATTCATGTTGTAATTTTTGTTTTCAGGGCTAGTGACGATGACTCTCCTTTGTCAGTAGAAGAAGTGACACAAAAAGACGATACTGAAATAAATGATTCTAAATCAGATAAAAAAATTAAGAAGCTGAAGAAGAAAAAGCATAAACACAAGCATAAAAGACACTCCAATAGTGAAAAACATGAAAAGTAATTTTTTTGTTATAGACTAATTAAAGTTGAAAGAGTTTTACAGAATGTCTCCTTTGTTTCAGGAAAAAGAAGCACAAGCACAAACGAAAATCAGAAAATGGTGATGTCAAAATCAAACACAAATCCTCGTCTAAAGAGGAGAAAGAAGAAGGCGAGAACAACGGAGGCGAAAATGGTACAAACAATATAGTGAATTCAAAGCCGTTGATGAATGGAAAAAAAGAGGCGAACAACCAAGTGGTGTCAGCCACTTCTGAAAACAACATCAAACCTTTAAAAGACGATGACAGTGACAGTGTTGAAGTCACTGTTATAGAAGAAGAAATGAATTTGGAAGATTTAATGAGGCAAAAGGTAAGTTTCTTTTTATCACGATTTACTTTTGAAAATCTATTAGTTATAATAAACATACACATGTAAAGGCGCTGCTTCAAGCAAGGCTAGGTGCTTATATGTCGGATTCTGATAATAGTGTTAAAGAAGAAGGTGAAGTTATCAACTTGACTGGTGAATATAACCATAGTGCACCAACAGAACCTAAAAAGAGAAGAATAGAGAGCAGGTATGCATAAAAAAAAACATTATTTTCAAAATATATGTAACAAATACACATTACCAATTATAGGAGTAGAAGCCAAGAGAGGAAACTGAGTAAAGATAATTTAAATGATAAACACAAAGAAAAATATTCAGGTGCAGTTAGTAAGCATAAAAAGAAAGAAGAGGAAAAGAAGAGAGACCAGAAAAAGAGGGATGATGAAGAAAAAAGATGGAAGGAAGATGAAATCCGACGAGAAGAGGAGGCTAGAAGAAGGGAAGATGAGTTAAGAAGAAAAGAAGAAGAAAGAAGAAGAGAAGAAAGGTTTGTTTTGAAAAAAAAAAAAAAAATAGAAAAGAATGATTGTAAATGCAAATATTTGAAAATGACAATATTGATAGAAATATGTTGAATTTCTAGAAGAAAATCAGACCAAAAGAGGCAGGAAGAAAGAAATAGGAGGGAAGAATTAAGGCGTAGAAGCCTTTCCAGGAGAAGAAGTTGTTCTCGTAGTAGAGATCGTAGGGACGATAGAGACAGGCGAATTGACAGGAGGCGTGATGACGACAGGGATATTCGTGATAGGAGGCGGGACGATTCGAGAGATAGAAGAAGAGACGATATTAGAAGACGAAGCAGGGACAGAGATCGTAGGAGTAGGTCTCCTCAAGGTCAGTTTCAGGTCTGTCGAGAAATCTCTTGTAGAGTTTGCTTTTAACGTGGATTAATTTATATTTCAGGAAGAGATAGAGACAGGAGACCATACAGATATGATTCAAGGCGTTCTCACAGTAGAGATAGAAATTATTCTAGGTATGCTCTTGTTCAATAGAAAATTTAAAAGCTTTAATTAAATTAACATTATTACTAAGGGAGGGGTTTTTACTGTCATCTTATGTTAATTTTTTTAAACCTCTTTTAACTCATTAACTGCACTGGTTGCCCTCAGGGGATTTATCTCAAGAAATAGCCCTTTGGTACATAAAAATAATGTACAGTAAAACTTAGTTATGTCTAAGGTCTAAGGCAAAACAGCACTATAATCAGGAAAGCACTATTAACGGGAAATCATAAAAACACAGCTTAAAATGATAAAAATTTATTTTAAAACATAGAATGTATAAAAATAGGTCTGTGGGTATGTACATATACATAAAGTAAAATAAACAATGAACTTATTCAGTTACATATTAGATGTGTCTGGACTAAAATATGTAATTACAATTTTTTTTTTTAAACAGAACACATTTTTTGAATCCAATCCGTTTATTTTGTTGAAGGTTTCTTAATTTTTACTGGTGTGCAGGGAAAAAAAATGTTTGAAGCGTTTTGATCCCATACCACAACATTAAAGGTCATCATCCTCTTCTTCATCATGTTTGATGCACTGGGATGATCTTCATTCATGGTCTATAGGCTTGAAGTTTCACTGGTCACAAGATTATTGTCAAAATTTCAAAACCTACCAACTCAGTGTCTGTGGTTATAAAGTCTTCCCAAGTTTTGTCATTTACCTTTGCTAAAAAATAAGTCAAAAAGTTAAAATTATAAATAAGAAAACAATCAAATCTTAAATTTCTTGGCATTCCGAATTCCTAACTCTTGCTTTCTTGAAACAATTCCGAATTGTTTCTTTCTTAACGCCTATTCACACAACGTGCAAAGATTAGATGAAATTTTTGGGTAAGTCGTCGTAGATGAATCTCCTATCGTTTTTGTACCATCATTCTTCTGTAGCGTAGCCTTGCTTCAGGATTTTATTATTCCCTGATTGAGAGATGGTAACTCACTGGTAGTGTTTGGCGGCAAGAAAACTAGCTTGATGTTCTACAGAACTACACAACTTTCTTGGATGTGCAGCACAGTTGTCAACGAGCAAAAGTATCTTGTGATCTTTTAATTCGGTGTCCCATTTGTGTAGCCATTGTGAAAACCAATCTCCAGTCATCCACATGATAGATTTAAAAAAATGTTTTCTTTTTTTATGGCTTATATTAAAAAAACACTCAAATTGGAGCATTATAACCAAGAAATCAAATCATTAAAACGAATAAAGTTGTCATTGAAAAATAGTTTTGGGTCAAGAGATGGAAAAGAGTGTTATGGCCGGAAAATCATTACCTACCTTAACCTCAACAAGTAGGAGCATTATAAAGAAGTTTTACTGTAAATTATTTTTATTTTGTTTTATTTATTTTATTTTTTTAATTGCGTTTATCTAAGTGATATAAATTATATGATGCAACAGTTGCATTCCCCGAGTGCTAAGTAGAAGAATAATCAAACACTGATGGAAAAAGTACACGGTTTTCAAAGAATAAAAACCTTTTTATGAATTTATTAATAAAACTGTTCCCAGCAAGTAAAATATAGCTTTATTTAATGAGAGCAATTATTACATTGGAATCTTTGTATAATTTCTTTTCTACAAGCAATAATGATCAGCATTGATCTTCCTTTGCATTTTTTTTTTAACTAGTTGATTTTGGTCAATATTGCTAATTGTAAATATTTCCTGTTTATTAGCTTTGTTACATCGTCATTTATAGGAGTTTTTTTTTTTTTTTTTTTTTTTTTCAGTGGTTGATTTTAGTTGTATCTTTAAAATTAATACATTACAATTAATTAAGGTTTTTAGTTGAGATGAAAAAAAGTTAATGGCACGAGCGGGATTCGAACCCACGATCTTTGGCTAGATACGCCGCTGCTCTACCATTTGAGCTATCGTGACCTCGATCCACTCGGACATCAACTTCCTATCTCAACCCCACCTTATGAGTTTTCCCTCCTTTTTGCCATTCATCTCAACTAAAAACCTTAATTAATTGTAATGTATTAATTGGTCAAGCGGACCACGAAATTAGCGAATTTAAAATTAATACTTTGATTATGATTTTCTAAACATTTTTTTCAAAAGCTTGACATTTCGAGACGTAAAAATCCACACTTGATCAGATGATCAGATTTGAATTTTTGTTCCACCAAATTTCAGATCCCACAAAAGCCGAACAGTCAAAGATAAATTTAAGGATAGCTTATCAGAGGGTCAAATAAGAGATGCCAATTCTTCTTCCTCCGAGGATGAGTATGTCCTTATAATATAGATTGCATGAATTAATTTTACATTGTATGTAATGATAAATTTTCAGCCTTACTAACATTAACATTGTGGAAGATGAAGAAGATGAAGAAGAAATCATCGAGAAGAGAAGAAAGCAAAGAGAAGAACTTATTAAGGTAATTAATAAATAATGAAAAACTAATTCAGAGGAGATTGAAGTGGCCGAGTTATCAGAGCGTCCGACTCTTTATTTGCCAAACTATCGGTCCTGCATTCGAACCCTGGCATAGCACATGGCATTTTAATTGAAAATACTATGAAAAAAAATATTACATGGTTTGATCCCTCGTCCGCTGACACTGGAAGGACGTTAAGCCCTCCTGTATGACAGGAATTTCTTTATTTTTTACTACTTTTTTTTACTTGTTCAGAAAAGTACAACAAAAAAGTTTGAATTGTCATTTCAGAGATTGGGAGCTGTAAGTGAAGATTCAAACCTAACAGTGTCACAGGCAGCAAGCCCTGTTATTGCTGTAATTGAAAACGATGTGGAGGCTCCTAAAAAAAGGAAATCTAGGTTTGAACCAGAAGCTAATTCTGATGCCAACTTGCCCCCTCCAAAAGAAAGTCCACCCCCAGCCAAACCAGACAAATGGGATATGTTTGCAGAAGCTGATACACCTGTAGAATATAATGTAAGTTTTTGTGTTTTTAATTTATGAGATTGTTTTTAATTTGTTTCATTTGTAGAGCCCTGGAGTTGTTGATAAAAGTGCTGGGGCTGAAAATCCATCGCTGACTGATAATTGGGATGATGCCGAGGGTTATTATAGAGTCAGAATCGGTGAAAATCTCGATTCTCGTTATATAGTTTATGGATACACTGGTCAAGGAGTTTTCTCCAATGTCGTCAGAGCTCGGGACAGCATTCGAAATAACCAAGACGTAGCTGTGAAAATCATAAGAAATAATGAAATAATGTATGAATAAATTAATTTCAGCTTTTTTCAGCATTTAACTTGATTTAATTTCAGGCACAAAACTGGTTTAAAAGAATTAGATGTATTGAAAAGGTTAAATGATGCAGATCCTGAAGACAAGTTCCATTGTTTAAGACTTTTTAGACATTTTTTTCACAAACAACATCTTTGCCTTGTATTCGAACCTCTTAGTATGAATTTGAGAGAAGTAAGAAATGCCATAAAATATTTTATGATTTTATTTATAATAATGTTTTATCTTTATTAGGTCTTAAAGAAGTATGGTAAGGATGTTGGTTTGCATGTAAAAGCTGTCAGATCTTATAGCCAACAACTTTTCTTTGCCTTGAAGTTGCTCAAGAAAGCGAATATTTTACATGCAGATATAAAACCAGATAATATTTTGGTAATAAATTATTATTTCAGTGGCCATTTATTATAAAACTAATATTTTACGTTTTTTCTAGGTGAATGAAAGCAAATTGATATTGAAACTTTGTGACTTTGGTTCAGCATCACATGTAGCGGACAACGAAATAACACCTTACCTTGTTAGTAGGTTTTACAGGGCTCCAGAAATAAGTATGTTAACTTTAAATATTATAATATTTTCATCTTATTAAACGTCTTTAATTGATTTTGAAAGTCCTCGGAATTCCTTATGACTTTGGAATTGATATGTGGTCTGCTGGGTGTACAATTTATGAATTATACACTGGTAAAATTATGTTCCCGGGCAAATCCAATAACCAGGTAAGATTTTTATTTTGTAAAGTTTTTATTTCTGAGATTGCCACCAACATATTTTTTTTTCCAGATGTTAAAACTTTTTATGGACCTGAAAGGCAAAATGCCTAATAAACTTATCAGAAAAGGAGCGTTTAAGGATCAACATTTTGATGTAAATTGTAATTTTTTATCCCATGAGGTAGACAAAGTCACAGAGAGGGTAAGAATTTTTGTTTTATACTCATTGCTTTTAATAATAACAGGGATTTTTAAAAATAAATAATGAAAGTGAGCCTGCCATAATCTTATAAACATAACTTTTCTTGTTTTAACTCATTAAGGATGGTAAGCGGTCTAAATCCCCAAATGACAAACTGAGAGCATGATGTGCACATCTACTCTATGCAAGTACTGAGAGCGTACAAGTACCTCTACAGATATACTGAGAGCATGATATTGTGCTCATCCCTACCTCTACTTAGGTACTGAGAATGTGATATTTCTCTCGTCCCAATTCTATGCAGGACTGAGAGCATGAAATTGCGCTGATCCCTACATCTATGCATGGACGGAGTGTATATCATGCTCTGTTTTTTTTCACCTTTAGATTCAAGTTCATAGAAGCAGTGTTCTGTTTAAGTTATTATGTTTAGAACTAATGAGAGTGGGAAATTTAAAAAACATGATTATTCAGAGATCGTGAGATGCCGTCTGGTGTGACGTAGGTTTCAGAAAAACATTTTCTTTATCGTGCCAACGTTTCGATCTTTTAGATCATCTTCAGGGCCTAGGATTTATAAACATTGTTTAATTTTTACAAATACAAATGAATTTATACAATGCTAGAAATTTCAGATTAAAAAAATTAATTTGTACAATGCTAAAAAATTTTAGATAAAAAAAAATGAATTTATACAATGCTAGAAAATTTTGAGTGAGTACAAATACTTTGATTGAATCTAAATTTTCTAGCATACTATAAATTCATTTTTTTTTAATCTAAAGTTTTCTAGCATTGTCTAAACTCATTTTTTTTATCTAAATTTTTTTAGCATTGTATAAATTCTTTTTTTTTAATCTAATGTTTCTAGCATAAATATATTACGCAGGGTGGGCGACCAAGACCCGAGGGGTTAAGCGCCTGGGTAGACTCGTACCCCATAATGTTTCTAGCATAGTATGAATTCATTTCTCACATCCTACATGTATTTGTAAAATTTAAACAATGTTTATAAATCCCAGGCCCGGAAAATTATCTCAATAAAGATCGAAGCGTTGGCACGATAAAGAAAATGTTTTTCTAAAAATCCCCTTCATCCCCTTCATACAATAATAAACACGGCCAAAGGGTTACTTCACTGAATGATTACCTTAAGCCATGAATCCTTCCACCACAAAAAACCTGTACCTTAAACACATAATTAACAGAATAATCAACAACTACAACTCAACACTAACACCATCCACTATTACTAAAATACTACATTAAATCTATCGAATACAAACAAACCAGCATACATTTCCATACCATTTATCCAAGACCTATCACATAAATTAAACACATTCTCTCGTCCGATAACTTCAAAATAGCTTTCAAAAATTATAAAACAATTCAAACACTTTTTTCCAAAATTAAAGATCCCACACCAATAACAAATAAATCTGACGTAATCTACAAGATCAACTGTTTAAACTGTCCGGCAACTTACATCGGTCTTACATCCCAATATCTGGACAAGAGAGTAAAGCAACATATCTATGATTGCAAAAAACCTAAGCAAAATCCTACAGCACTCGCTACCCACCATCTTGAACACCAACACAATTTCGACTTCAAAAATCCAAAAGTATTACACACAGAACAAAACAAACATAAACGTAATTTCTTAGAAATGGTTTATATCAACAGAGATAAACACAGCATCAATTACAGAACAGATACATGTAAACTCAGTCGCAGCTACGCCAATATCATTAATCAAATTCAATACAGATAACATACCTATATCATCACATTACATTCCACACATCAAATATTTTTCACATAGTCTAATTTCCCAACAATTTAGCTTTCCTTTTCCTATTTATCCCTTTCTATATAATCCTGAAAGGATAATCTGGCCGAACCATTACCAACACATTTTTTCCCTTCGTCGGCTCTTTTCACCTCAAAGAAGCCGACGCCTTATACAAAAATGTCTTTTCTATACCGACATCCTTCCCCACCCCTTCAAAATCCAACGTATATAAACGCAAAATAGCAAAATCTCACTGGCATTCTCGACACGACACGCAAGAATGGCACAATTACACAGAAGACAAACACTTTGAGTGAGTAGAAATACTTTGATTGAATATATAAAATATATTTTGCATTGTATAAATTCACTTTTCCACATCCAAAATGTAATTGTTACATGTAAACAATGTTTGTAAATCCCAGGCCCTGAAGATGATCTCAATTAAGATCGAAACGTTGGCACAATAAGAAAATGTTTTCCTGAAACCTACATCACACCAGACCGCATCTCACGATTTCTAAATAAATATCGATTAACAGTCACTAATCACCACACACGTTTTTCTAAAACCTTCGTCACACCAGACATCTCATGATCTCCGAATAATCATTGACTAACGGTCACTAAAAACCACACATTAAAAAACATTGCCATTGTTTACCTACCATTTTGACACATTCGTTACGACTGTTGTTCTACAACAATGCCTTGTATATGGGCATCGTTCCACCTCTTCAAGAAAACCCTTACTTTCGAAGGTTAGATGTAGGGTGTTGGGTGTAGTTTTGGAATGAATGTCGGCCTTTAGTATCACTTTGGCAACATTGGGAAGACTGTTTTTCGATTTGACTCTTATATATGTATCAAAATTATAAATCTTAATCTGTTCTATCTCGGGACAACAAATCAATGCCATAACAAATGTGTTAAGCAAGACACTGCTGCTTCTTTTAGCTTCAGTCTAAAAGTGAAGAGACTTCAGCGTGATATCAGTACAAGTTGATACCTGAATATAGTAGGGGTGAGCATGATGGTAAGCTCTCAGTACTTCACTGGGGGAAGCAAGAGCGTGATACCACACTCACCATCCTGAAAGGGTTATTTTGAAATAAAATTTTGTTAAGCATAAATTACTGGTTAAACTGAGGATATAAGATACGAATGTATTTTTCCCATCTTCCTTCCTTATAAAAATAACAATGACTCTCTTTCAGGAGAAGGTGGTTGTAATGTCGACTATTATTGCTACAAGAGAATTACATTCTGAACTGGTGGGTAACCAACATTTGCCTGAAGACCAGGCAAGGAAGGTGAACCAGTTGAAGGATTTGCTCGACCGCGTTCTTATGCTAGATTCGAGCAAAAGGATCGCCCTCAATCAGGCTTTAACACATCCTTTTATACAAGAAAAAATATGAACCTCGTAGGAGGTAACAGTGAAACCACAATTTCGGTACAGTTTGGGTTAAAGCAAAAATTCCTCATTACAAAAAGAAAAAACAAAACGCGTATATATATTATATATAACTACATATATAATGTATATATGTAAAAACACACACACCAGCCCAGTTCCAGACATTTTAGATTGTAAAATTCAGTGTTGATTTTTCTCAACAAACTAAAGTTTAGGCAAATTTTTGTATATTGTGTTAGTTTATATATGTTTAGTTGTAGTGATTATTTTCTATCTTGAATTTTGTAAATCTA
This sequence comes from Cimex lectularius, assembly GCF_000648675.2. Taxonomy (NCBI): domain Eukaryota; kingdom Metazoa; phylum Arthropoda; class Insecta; order Hemiptera; family Cimicidae; genus Cimex; species Cimex lectularius. Next base: position 1,524,132 of record NW_019392655.1, read on the forward strand.
CCCTTTTTTTTCAATCATAACTTTTATTCAAAGAAAAGAAATATTTATTTATGTATATAATTCTTATGGCCAGGAATGGTTGTTATGTGTTTATGTAATGTTTTATTTAGTATACCCCCAAATGTAATGCCCTGCTTAATAGGAAAAAATTTGTTCTGATTTTGTGGAAAATAAAATTTAAAATATAAAAAAAAGAATATATTTAATTTGGTCATTTAAATCACCAGACAAGTATGAATAATCGTTAATAATTAATGATTAATAATTATATTATTCGTGTTATACTAAATAACAGGAGGCAAATGTTTTGGGAGTGATCTAATTGAAAAACAGAAAATGTTCATTTTCTCAAAGTAAACTCAAGATTGGTCTAAATAAATTATATTGTCATATATCAATTTATATTTTCATTTTTACATCTTGTGTAATATATTTCATTAATTTTAATGCTAATTGACACAAATCCATTTTACAGTTGAAGTAAAGACAGTTTATTAATATAATTTTGAAAAATTGATTATTCATATGTAAAATCATATTCTTATACATTTTTCAAATACCTCCACTGGTTTTACAATCCTCCAAAATTAATTAGTTAATTAGTTCAACCCATCAAATTCCTTTTTATTTTTGTTAATTTTTCAACACCATTTTTGATTTTTTTTTTACCTTTGTTATGATTGGTGTTTCTGTTGCAGAGTAATTGTGTGAGGCAATGTTCATTGTTCGAGACTTGAGAATTCTCATGCGTGTGTTGCCTGGCGCACAGGTTTTACAGAAAGGGGCTAATTTTAAGGTTATAACCCTGACCCAAAATAATTGTAATTATTATTAATAATGACTTCAATATTATCGCTCCTTTTGTCATATCATTTATTAAAAATCACCTTTTATAACTCATTTTTAAAGTATCATACAGAGAAAAATCAAAAGTAATATTTTATATTTTAAAGTAGTAAGAGTTATGGAAGGTAGTGATACACTTATTAACAATAGTTATCATACTATTTTTGCATGATCAAAATAAATTAAATTAAATTACTTCCATGGTTTTTGCTTTAGTTTTTCCAGTAGAATCACAATTTGAATAACTTTACATTAATAAAGAAACAAATTGCTAAAACAAAACAAAAAAGCTATTTTTTAAACTTATTTTATACAATTTTAACTAAAACAATTTGTTCCGTTGGGGTTCACAGGAGAGCGGTTGGTCTAAATGCTGAGCCACCGCCCCAGCAATTATTAGTCAAGTCCAGTACCACCTTGCTGTAGGTAATTTATAAAAAAAACATCAAGGTGTTTTTAATGTAAGTCAAAACAAAATTTTACCGAAAGTTTTTCTTTTTTTTCCACAAAATCAAAAATTACCGTTTTGAGAGGAACATTTTGTAAAGATTTAAAATTTCCCTAGGTGGATCAGAGCTTTATTGCAGTTGACATTCAGGAAGGGCAGAAGAGCGATAGTGTTTACCAGGTTGTATTTGATTCAACTTTCTGCATATATATATTTTTTTCTTTTTATATTTTTGTTCAACTTTAAAGCATTTTATTGCCTTTCGGTACCTTTCAAATACAACTTCATTTAATTATATGACAGGACCTTCTCCAGACAAGAATTACAGGGGTGAAAGCCTTAATTTATTCCGACTTAAAAACTTTTCTACCATGTTTTGTATTGAATGATAGAGAACACATTCAAACGTTAAAACAAATGTTTCATATTTGTCCTTACACCTGGATCTAATGGATAACATTAATCAGGAAATTATATGTACTGTTTTACTGGCACATATTTTTCTTATTTGTAGCTATTGCTTGGAATTTGAGGTGCAATCTGATCCAGGGAATAATAAAACTTTAACAGGTAAATTAGAGCTGTAATTAACTTTTCTCTATTATTATTAAACAATAATTTGTCTTATTTCAGGTCTGTAAGTTTGTCAACATCTCCAGTTCCATTACAACCAGTGGGAATATTAATTAATTATTTATATATGGAAATATTAATTATTAATTTTACGATACATTTTTTTGCAATAAATTAGTTTGTTCAATATTGATTTCATTCCCTTTTTCTTTTCATTTAACACTTTCAATTCTGCTGGATCTAATTTGAATTTTCACCCCCCCCCCCGGCATTGCATGCGATTTGGCACACGGTTCTGGTCTAACATGGACTCTCGTCAGTTGGAGAGTACTGATTGGCCACTTGGACCCCAACAAAAAGGAGGGAAAATTCAAAAGATGGGGTTGAGATAGGAAGTTGGTGTCCGAGTGGATCGAGGTCACGATAGCTCAAGTGGTAGAGCAGCAGCGTATCAAGCCGAAGATCGTGGGTTCGAATCCCGCTCATGCCATTGACTTTTTTATCTCAACTAAAAACCTTAATTAATTGTAATATATTAATTGGTCAAGTGGACCACGAAATTAGTGAATTAAATGATTTAAAATGAAGTATACTTCACTAAAGCTCTCTGTGGCCATTTCATTTGTCGTCGAGAATCGAATAGAATACATGATATTTGAAAAATGGCAAAAAGGAGGGAAAATTCAAAAGGTGGGGTTGAGATAGGAAGTTGGTGTCCGAGTGGATCGAGGTCATGATAGCTCAAGTGGTAGAGCAGCGGCGTATCAAGCAGAAGATCGTGGGTTCGAATCCCGCTCATGCCATTGACTTTTTATCTCAACTAAAAACCTTAATTAATTGTAATATATTAATTGGTCAAGCGGACCACGAAACTAGTGAATTAATTATTAATATAAAATGGGTAAATGGTGATGGAGTATCCAGCACCCTATCTCTACTTGAGTCAATGATACTTAATTAGGAAAGAATGAATGAGATTGTGCTTGCCTAGGTTGAAAAATAGCATACGTTGGGGGATGATGTTAACATGCTAGATGTTGACAGCTCTGGAGCTTAACTTCGGTGGTGTTACAGATAAGACCTGTCTGCAAAAAACCCAAAGTTGATGATAATCCTGAATAAAATTTAGGATGTGTAAGAAAATAGGGAAAGGACACAATTTGAAAAGGAAAAAGTATGTTGATGCAATGAAAATCAAAAGAAAGTATGAGGTCACGCAATGAAGCCTAGAATGTGAATGATCAGTTCTTTCATTCCCCGGTTCACTTGTTTCTCTCACTGGCGTTGTCATTCTAGCTGTGATGCCAGCATGATAACGACACTCGATTCTAAAACAAGATCCAGATGATTTGGTTGTACGCTAATGAGGATCTTTATTATTTGTTATGCGACTCATGGGCATTACTAAAAAGACAAAGAAAAGATTGATGATCACAAAAACCAACCGGCACCAAAGATGATTCACCACCCCTCACATCCTTATAAAAGAGAATTCACAGTAATGGTCAGAGTAGTAACACTGAAGATGGCGAAACTAAAGAATATGGTGAAATGTGTTTAACAAGGATGACATGACCATACTAAATTATTTCTGGTCCTATGATCCTACAATCCATAAAATAAAGAATTACTAAAATTGAAGACAGAAAGAAAACATTTGAATAGACAGTAAAATTTATTTATTATAAACACATTTACAAACACATTTTATAATTGTTTAACAACTCACTTTTCAGCGCATCATTGACTAAATAAATTAAAAGCGCCATCCTAGTTAGATCTCAACCACTCAATTTTAATCAACAAAATGGAATGAAATGTTTAATATTTAAATAATTTTAATGTATTGTCAGATACATTCTAGTTACAGTTCATAGGAAGTTCTAGTTACTGAAGAGATGGTTCATTTGTGAACTGATAAATGAAAAAAATAACCAACTTTAAAAAAGATCAAAATATTAATTCATTATTGGTCATCTCGTTTAGGATAATATTGTTTTATGATTTTAGTCAAATCCTGCGCTACCTCCATTGTGGAAGCACACATAAAACGACAACTCATCAAGTCCAAGTCTCCGCCTGAAAATATTTAAAAATAAATGTTTTAATACATTAAAAACATATCTAACAATAGATGTATTTATTAGTCATAATTAACTGTCAAAGCTAGTGTCACATGCGGGATTCGAACCCACAACCTTCAGC